>NW_027665162.1:0-37623 GCF_963921795.1 Nannobrachium achirus | reverse complement strand
GTGTTTGTGTGTGTGTGTGTGTGTGTGTGTGTGTGTGTGTGTGTGTGTGTGTGTGTGTGTGTGTGTGTGTGTGTGTGTGTGTGTGTGTGTGTGTGTGTGTGTGTGTGAGAGAGAGAGAGAGAGAGAGTGTGTGCACGTGCATGCGTTTTGTCACTGTCTGCCTTCCATTGCTTTGATCTCCATTCTCTGTGTAAGATAAAAAATCATTCCTCCTTAATCTTTCATAAGGTCACTGCTAGTCTAGTCTGTCCTGTCAGGTGCAGCGTCAGTTGAATCCACCTAAAGGGCAGTTATTGATTACATATAGTGTAGTTTAATAATTGATGAAAAGAGTCAGACAGACAGTACTGTTGTAATGCTGAAGGTGACCCCTGCCGTTGTTAGGGTAGGAAACGGTTTCTGTTGTGTGTGATGACGTCTGACCAGAGCTTGATCAGCGAATGCTACATAGAGTCTGGAACAGCAGCTCCCGAACGGCGAGTAATGGAAACGGCCATTACCGTTCAAGAAAATATATTTTAAAATGTCATTTCTGCTAAGCAGCAAGCTAAACATGCTTATATGATTTGTATTTATATAATGATAAATGTGTGCGATGTGGGACGGAAACGGAAGTGACGAGGAGGCTTCACTTCCGCTTCATCTCGCACTCATCATTTCTATTCTGGTTTGCCAGACTGTATGCCGGGAGCATTTGACCAAATCGCGGAGGTAACAGTCTGGCCACGCGAGACTAGTCCTCAGCAACGCTGGACTGAAAACACAAATATTATGGGGGTCCCTCACTGGCACAACATCTTTCCAAATGGGGGTCTGGTTTCACTTGGAATGAATCTGATTGAGAACAACTGTAGGTCAGTGAAGCTATACAGGTGTTGTTGTTGAGCGGTTTCATCGCTACCAGACATCTGATCTCTCACTACAGACGCATTGTTTGTTTTGTCTACTGTGATATCAAAGCCCTCATGCAGCCAGGATACACAATACCTTTGATATGACCTCCCTCCTTCAGACAGAGCCCTTATCCAACGATTCACTTCCTCTCTGTCATGGGGGGCTTCTTTTTTTTTTATCTTAACCATTATAAGGTCGCTGTCGGGCAGAAACCTTGTATCTCCATATTGTAACTTAGTATTTCTTCCTAAATTAATGCCCTTTGAATTTGAATCCTGAAAAGATTATTGCGACCGTAGGTTACAGTTTAGTATGTGAACGGTCACAGCTTGTCCGTATCTCTGTCTATAACGCCTGACACTGTGGTTCCCCTGATACATCACTGTGACATCACAGGTGGTCTCACAGTTGTCCCATATATGGAGTTCCCTGATGTCATCAGCCTATATCTAACAGGAGGCCACATCGGCCACATACCACACTAACAGAATCCATATATGGCCAAGACAGCCCATACCTGTGTGGCTGGTTCTACAGGACAGGGATCTCCATGTATGCGGGCATAAAAGGGTATGATGTCAGATGTCATGTTTGGGGCTCTCACAGCATATCTCCATATACAGGGGTCTCCATATATGGGTAACTGGTCCGATATACATCACTGGCCAGATGGTCAAGAATTGGCGCGGCGAGGTTGCATGTCGCCCTGAGGCGTCTTACTAGTATAACCACTGCTAGTTATATCCTACTAAAAATGACCGAATGTCTGTCTGTCTGTCCGATGTCTGTCTGATATGTATGCACGTTGACATCACTGATACTAAAAAACAGTGCCCAAATTTGGAGATAACTGACATGTCACTGATACGTCTGGGTTCTCCAACATTACTTCTGAGACTCCTACATTCAATCCCTCATATACTGTGCACATCCCATAATAACCCAAACTGTACATAATTCAGAGCGCATACTGTATGTTCGAACGGGCAAGGACTAGTTTTGTATTAACTTACTCTACCATACAAATGTACTAGTTGTGGGGTGGAGGCAGCCGATAGCGATTCCAGGCCAGGTTAACATTGTCCATAATGTGTCCCCAAGCAAGACGCTTAACCCCTAATTGCTCCACAGCCGTTGTAGGCAGCAGTCAGCTGGGTTGGGCTTGTGCTGATAACTGAATTTCCCTTGTGGGAGGAGAAGGTCCACATTATCATTAGTAAAGTCATATTGTGTTAGAACTCCACCATAAAGACTGAGTTTATTCATTAAAATAAGCCCTGAATTGTAGCTTTAAGGATCCCCTGCCCTAGATCCTAGAATTGGATCACAGCAACAATGGCTGCCTTATTGCAGCAGCAGCAGCAGCTGTTGTCAGACTAATTAAGATGTGTGTCGGTGCGCCTTTTGCGTACGTGTGTGCGTGCACGTGTGTGTGCACGTGTGTGTGTCATCCTCAATTACATGTTAATCTCTTTTAGAGCTGTTCCCTTCTCTTTTCTGTTGTCTGTTTTTAGTCAGGGTAAAATTAGCAGAATACCTGTCAAATCTGGGAATACATTCCTTACCAAACAATTTCTTCACCAATGTGTTTGTGAAGGTGTCTAGTAACATATCTAACACAGATTGAAATTCAACATCCCTAGCAAAATATTTGACAGCTAGTGTAATTCTGGGTCTCATTCACTTACTATACACTATTCTATATAGTATAGTATATAGTATAGGGCTGACTCCCAACAAATATGCTTTAAGTGGAATGTGAGGGGTCTAACTAGGTGTTTTTAATTATTCTGAATCCATTGCAAGCATTTGTTTTGCACGAAAAACATTCCTTGGGCTAAAAATGGACCCCCATACCACTGTGAAAAGTGATGACTCATCACTAAACATACATTTTTATTTATAGTTTTTAGCCCAATGAATGTTTTTCCGTGCAAAACAAATGCTTGCAATGGATTCAGAATAATTAAAAACACCTAGACCCCTCACGTCCCACTTAAAGCATTTTTTTGGGAGTATTTTTTTCCCTTAGAGTATAGTGTATAGTGAGTGAATGAGACCCAGAATTACCCTCACTGTCAAACATTTTAGTTTTTGGTGGTTGACGTGGCTGAGCGCCCCCTTGTGGCTGACGTTGGAATGGTTTGGTGGTTGACGTGGCTGAGCGCCCCCTTGTGGCTGACGTTAAGTCCTTTTGGTGTGATTTGTGGTACAGTAGTTCCCCTCCGGGGAGAGTCTTTTCTAGACGCACAAGAAGGCTTGTTTTCTCTCTCACCTCTTTACACACTTACACTCCCTCATTATACACATCATAAGTCACAAGACGCACGCACGCACGCACGCACGCACGCACGCACGCACGCACGCACGCACAGTCTTGACTTGTGTCCCCATTACTGCAGTAGCACCGTGGAGGATCACTATTCACTAATGACCCCATCTCATCAAGATGACATGACTCCATATGTTTAGAGTTATGCCTCCCCCCCTCCCCTCCCCTCCCCTTCCCTCTCCTCTCCTCTCCTCTCCTCTCCTCTCCTCTCCTCTCCTCTCCTCTCCTCTCCTCTCCTCTCCTCTCCTCCCCTCCCCTCCCCTGCATACCAAGGATATCCCTGTATTCCCATCACCCTCCAGGGAGTACAGACCAGAGGAGTACAGATATTTACTGCTACAGTGGGAGAAACAAATTCCCCTCCCTGGGAAAACACAAACACAGCGTGATGTGAGGTCAAAGTCACACTCTCCAGGGGAAGATGTGCTAAAGGCACAACGTAAACCCAGGGAGAGGCCCAGAGGGTTGTGACTGATATCTGAAGGCACAACGTAAACCCAGGGAGAGGCCCATAGGGTTGTGACTGATATCTGAAGGCACAACGTAAACCCAGGGAGAGGCCCATAGGGTTGTGACTGATATCTGAAGGCACAACGTAAACCCAAGGAGAGGCCCATAGGGTTGTGACTGATATCTGAAGGCACAACGTAAACCCAGGGAGAGGCCCATAGGGTTTACAGTTTACAGTTTACAGTTTAGGCATTTAACAGACGCTTTTAATCCAAAACAACTTACAATAAGCAGGTAATACATCACTATAATAAACAAGATAATAGGTCAGTACATTAACAGCAATATAACAATGTAAATGGATATCTATCTAGAGAAAACACAATATAATCAAAGTTCTAAAGAAACCTAAAAAAAAAAAAAAATGCTAACAGATTTTACTGTAGTGCTAAGGGTTTAGGTGGAGTCTGAAAAGGTGAGTCTTCAGTCCACGGCGAAAGGTAGCGAGTGAGTCCGTTGTGACTGATATCTGCTTTCAGAAAGGAAAGGATTGATCCGAGGTGAATTAACGGAAAATATGTTGAATAGAACCAATAACCAACTTAATCTTGCTCATGTAGTTTTATCAAATAATTGAAAAAACGAATTTCATTGAATTGAAATGTACAGTGGTGTTGTACATAAAGTGCAGATCTACAAGCTCACAATGCAGCGTGTAAAACAAAATATCTTTCATTAATCTTAATCGAGGCAAATGCTATACTAGCCCTGCATGACGCATATTTTTGAGCGGTGGTCACAACGCTCCTATACGTGGCCGTGTGTGTGGGTATGTCTGTCTCCGTCCGTGTCTGTCTGTCTGTCTGTATGTAGCCTACAGTACCTTTTATGACCACACATGTTAAGGGAGGGGCGCTGTTTTCAGGCCAGGCCAGGCCAGGCACACACACACACACACACGCGCACACACACACACACACACACACACACAGGGGGGAAGGGGGGTGGGGGGGGGTAAGAGGGTGCTGTTGAGACTAGCCTGGGGGGGGGGGGGCGGGGGGTCGAAACAGAATTCATAGATCTAGAACACATAGAATTTATAGATATAGAACACAGAATATGTACAGTACGGGGGTTGAGACTAGCCTGGGGGGGGGGGGGGGCGGGGGGTCGAAACAGAATTCATAGATCTAGAACACATAGAATTCATAGATATAGAACACAGAATATGTACAGTACGGGGGTTGGTGGGTAAACCACCGCTCAGTTCACACGGGTGTGATTTTTGGAGCTGTGTGCAGCTCCCTATACGTGGCTGTGTGGGTCTGTCTGTGTGTCTGTGTGTATGTAGCCTGACTTCGGCGCGTAACTAGTGCCGCACCATTTACGCCACTCGCGCAATATATACATCAAAATGTGCGGCTCGGCCGGGAATGGTGTTCTATTACCTTTCGTTCCGATCCGCCTTACCATGCCGACGTAATCGGCAAAAAACGACGCTTAATTGTCCCCATTGACTTATAATGGGACAATGCAAGAAATCACTTTCAAGTATTTTTCTCTCGTAAACCATAGGAGCTACAGTTTCAAACCTCGGAGAGGAGATTCATAATGATTTTAAGAATGAATCGAAAAATAATTACATCACTCGGCCTCATGGTGGCGCTATAACGGCCCACTTTACGTTTTGCCCCGTAACTCTTGAACCGTAGATCGGAAAATTAAAATTCCTTGGGTCAAGACGCATCTCCCCATATAGGCCATGCCCATTTGCGCCAGGATAGATTTTCCGCCATCTTGAATTTTCTCCAAAACACACTTTTTGCTCCTTTTCCTACATATTTTCTTCAAATGTCACAAAAATCGGTACACATGATCTACACACACACACACACACACACACACACACACACACACACACACACACACACACACACACACACAGCTCCACTTCACACGGGTGTGATTTTTAATAAAGGACTCATTAAACTAAGCATCCCTGCATCCCCAGGATGCATACAACTCTATCCTTCCTGCTATCAGTCATTTCACTGCATGTGGTGGAGTTTCTACAGCTGTGTGTTCTGGCATTATTGATGAGATGATTGAGATTGTAAATCCATGCCTCTGTTCTTTATCAACTACATACAAGTAGCTATTTGCCACTATTTATTATGTATACACTATACGTCTTGTGTGATGTTTTTAGCATTGATACATAAAGCGTGTGTCGTTGCGGGACCCATAAAATAAATCAACGATCATCGATCAACGTTCATCAACGCTGTAGATGAGGTTCAGCGTTCGGAGATTGTGGAATAGTTGTCTGGCTACGCGAGACTAGTTAAGTACTAACTGACGAACGATGAGATAATGATTTTGCCACGCAAGAGTGAACACATAATATTATTATGTGTTCACATAATATTATTATGTGTTCACTCTTGCGTGGCAACATCATTATCTCATGGAATCACAGACGATCATCAGTTGATGTTGACTATATTATAGTCAACAGCAACTGATGATCGTCTGCGATCCCATAGATTCACACCTGTCAAACAGCCAGATGTTCTGAAACGGATCATTGTAATGAATGAAGTACTAAATCTCCTTTGACAGTCGGGTCACGATGTGGTAAAGTAGCCTACCTTTTACCCATTTAAAGGTGTGAATCAAACAACGATGCATACAGTTTGGCTGAGCATCAATATGAACACAATTGACCATATTCCATTAACCATGGCCGTTTTGCCCCCCCCCCTTGTCATACTCGGGTAGTGTTTCCCACCTGTGAGTGTGACACGAGAGAGCAACATATATGGCTGCCGCGTGCACGTGGTGAATGGGTGGAGGAGTGCAGTGAGTCAGCGTTATGCTGTCATAGCTAATGGCCAGGAAATGTCTTTGTTGGGGCGGGGAGGGAAGGTAATTGGATTTCTTAACAGGAAAGGATCCATTAGGCAGCGGTAAACAGCAACACAGAGGAGACGCAGGTTGGGCAGACAGATGAGCAAGGAGAGACGTATAGAATCAAATGCAGTGATTCTCAAACGTTCTAATTTCAACGACCCCCAGGTTTGATGTGCATTAGGCCACAGACCCCCAATACAGTGTTTTATCTCTGTCAAATCTGAACTGTAAAAACACACCTAGTGTGAAGTGAGCGGTGCTAATTATGAGTTAATTTCACAGGACTGTAGGTCTGTAGGTGCAGACATTCATCTCTCTGTTAAATCATCAGGGATGATGTATTGTAGTTTTGGAACAACATTTGTCTTTTGGATCATAACAAGAAAATGGGATGGATCTGTACGAGAGGGGAGACCTTTGTTAATCCCGCAAGGGAAATACAGTTTCAGCTTCCTTCACACAGCTGATGATGGCTGCTCGGATGGGGGAGGGAGGGGGGGGGGGACTCTTTGACCCGTAGACATGGGAGGTGAACCGGTGGCTTTCTGATTACCACATGGCCTCTCCACTAGGGTGACCAGAAGATGACCTCTCCACTAGGGTGACCAGAAGATGGCCTCTCCACTAGGGTGACCAGAAGATGACCTCTCCACTAGGGTGACCAGAAGATGACCTCTCCACTAGGGTGACCAGAAGATGGCCTCTCCACTAGGGTGACCAGAAGATGACCTCTCCACTAGGGTGACCAGAAGATGACCTCTCCACTAGGGTGACCAGAAGATGGCCTCTCCACTAGGGTGACCAGAAGATGACCTCTCCACTAGGGTGACCAGAAGATGGCCTCTCCACTAGGGTGACCAGAAGATGACCTCTCCACTAGGGTGACCAGAAGATGACCTCTCCACTAGGGTGACCAGAAGATGGCCTCTCCACTAGGGTGACCAGAAGATGACCTCTCCACTAGGGTGACCAGAAGATGGCCTCTCCACTAGGGTGACCAGAAGATGACCTCTCCACTAGGGTGACCAGAAGATGACCTCTCCACTAGGGTGACCAGAAGATGACCTCTCCACTAGGGTGACCAGAAGATGGCCTCTCCACTAGGGTGACCAGAAGATGACCTCTCCACTAGGGTGACCAGAAGATGGCCTCTCCACTAGGGTGACCAGAAGATGGCCTCTCCACTAGGGTGACCAGAAGATGGCCTCTCCACTAGGGTGACCAGAAGATGGCCTCTCCACTAGGGTGACCAGAAGATGGCCTCTCCACTAGGGTGACCAGAAGATGGCCTCTCCACTAGGGTGACCAGAAGATGACCTCTCCACTAGGGTGACCAGAAGATGGCCTCTCCACTAGGGTGACCAGAAGATGGCCTCTCCACTAGGGTGACCAGAAGTCCAGACGTCCCAGTTTGGCCGGGATTGTCCCGATTTCAAGCTGCGTGTCCCGGCAAATATCTCTAAAACACTAATTATGTCCCTGTTTTCAACATTCACTACTAGCGCCACCATGAGGCCGGTTGTTGCAAAACACATTTTCTGGACACTGCTACTACAGATTTTTCCCTAAAATCATGCCAAGCGGCACACAGTATGTCTAGAGTCCTGTCATCAACATGGATCTGTCCCATTTAGAGCCACCATCAGGCAGGCTTTTTCAAACACATTTTTGGACACTGCTGACCTGACAGTCGCTTATCTCCCGATTAGGGAGTCTTACTGGTGTAGGCTAAATAGGCGGACCTAACCAATCAGAAAACCAATTGAATTGCGTCAATGCTTTGGCTGTTTGTCAATCAGTCGCTGCCTGTATTCAACCCCTATGTGTGGTGAGTGTACTGTACATGTATGTATTTATTGCATTAACGTACGAGAATGGGCCCCAGCGTGCACAGCGAACGTGTGCATTGCGTTGGGGGTCCCTGTGGCTATTAATCGTGTCCCAGTTCGAGGGGCTGAATTATGTTCACCCTACTCTCTACCCACTGAGCTACAGCCAAGCCTCCAAGGGAGGGGACAGTACTCTATGATTGTTGATGCAGAGGAATCAAATAAGGAAGGCAGAGAGCCATACTGGAGGAAATAAATGTTTACTGTGTGTAGCTCAACATGGAGTGAAAACATAGGATTAAAGGAAGGAGATTAGATTAGATTAATTGCCAACCACACGAGGCTAATCAAACTCAGCATGCTGCATTAAGCATGTAAAGACATGAGGCAACTTTACCAACCATTTAACATCTAGGCATTTAGCAGGGGGACTTCCAAAGTGGATGATCCAAGTGAACAGCATGAGCCCTAGTCAACAGACGACAGAATCAACTTTATTTCCTCATGATTATAGGTGTAAAAGAGCATGTGACATTCTGTTTTGTGTGATCTCTGAACATCGCAGTAAAAGTTAGTAATCAATAGGAAAAAAAACATTTTGGGGGTGAACTACTCCTTTAAGGGAAGAGTTAGAACAGGGAAAGAGATAATAGAGAACTCAACAGGTAAAATAACAGGAAGGCACAGTCAAATCAAATATACAAAGTCCAGTAAACATAAGGTGAATGATTACCAGTAAGACTCCCTAATAGGGAGATAAGCGACCGTCAGGTCACAGTATACACAAAGAGGCCTGTAAGTTGCATTGGTTCCACCCACAAGTTTGTACGACATGATGAGTAAAGCCAAATAAAGTTTTGGCCAATCAGAGGAGGGGAGCGGGGCAACGTTAAACCAATGAAGGTGAAGGACTGTTGGAGCAGCAGGAGTCAGTGGTCCCCGGGAATTCCCCGTGAGCAGCCCAGTCGGGGGGTTGATTTGGTCAATTTTTGCACTATTGCGATAAATAGCACCGTGGACGGCAGAAATGCTTCTTGTGCAGTGGAGGCTTGGCTGTAGCTCAGTGGGTAGAGAGTAGGGTGACCATATAATTCAGCCCCTCGAACTGGGACACGATTGATAGCCACAGGGACCCCCAACGCAATGCACACGTTCGCTGTGCACGCTGGGGCCCATTCTCGTACATTAATGCAATAAATGCATACATGTACACTCACCACACATAGGGGTTGAATACAGGCAGCGACTGATTGACAAACAACCAAAGCATTGACGCAATTCAATTGGTTTTCTGATTGGTTAGGTCTGCCTATTTAGCCTACACCAGTAAGACTCCCTAATCGGGAGATAAGCGACTGTCAGGTCAGCAGTGTCCAAAAATGTGTTTGAAAAAATCTGCCTGATGGTGGCTCTAAATGGGACAGATCCATGTTGATGACAAGTTTTGGACATACCGACAACGACGGTATGCTATAAATATAAGGTGGTGGGAGTGAAAATGATAATGTAGGTGCCTCGGATGAAAAAAATATTTATAGTTTTTTTTTATTATAACCAGTAAGACTCCCTAAATTGGGAGATAAGCGAACGTCAGGTCGCATACACACACTTTAGAAGGCAGGCATCATGAATTAGACCTGCAGCGAACGGCAACTGGAACCTTCCGGCCTCATCGCCCTCTCAGGCCAATCAGTGACCATGCATGCATGCATGCACCACCGAAACACCGAAACATGGGGGTTTGTCCGTCCTACTGGAGGCTGCGTCACGCCGAGGAGAGACCCTCCAAGGGGGGGAGAAAGCACTCATTCCTAAGAGCCAGTTGGAGAGGGAACAGAGCGGCTACTATGCTGCCTGTAAATCGAGCCTTTCTTCCGGCCAGAGAGAGAGAGAGAGAGAGAGAGAGAGAGAGAGAGAGAGAGAGAGAGAGAGGGTGACATGGTGGAATGCGGAGCATTAATGTGCACATGGGTGGGCTCTCTTCATTCCGCTCATAGCATCTCCCTCATGGCTTTGACCCGCTACAAATCTTCTGCCTCTTTTCTTTTCCTTGTGTCTCATCCTTGCCCTGGTGGCTGCTGGGCACTGCCCGACAGTGACTATATTTTAGTGATTATGTTCCGAGGAAAACGTTGAGATAATAGCCATTTGACAATGCCTTGACCAGACAATGTAACTGTAACTTTGTAAATAACCTTATACTGCTGTGCTGCCTCTGGGCAACAAATTTTCCCCCTTGGGATAATAAAGGTATCTATCTATCTATCTATCTACAATGCCTCTGCTTTTGAAATGCTTCTGGGCAGACTGTAATCTCGCCTCACCAGGCTTTCTGGGGGAAAGCCTGGTGTTTGTTCACAACTGGCCGTTTGGTTTCCGCCTAAAGAAGAAACCACTAGAAGATAGTAGGGCAGGAGAGAGGGGTCTACCAGCACCCCAATGACATGTTTTCGAAACCTGTTTTTTTTGCACCGTTATGATGTCTAGTTATGATTTCTGCTTGTTGCCGTCGCCAACTAATACCCCATGGGGTTCATTTTTAACCTTTTCTCACAACTATTCCCAATCTGAACCATACAATGGTCATAACAGAAAATGCCATAACGCTTGATGTAAACAACCTACAGGGACAAATGAACACACTTTTCTATATGATTTTGACCCAGGGAATTCATTAAAGTGGTTATTTTTAACATTTAAGCACATCTTGACCCTATTTCAGGACAGAAACTGCGAAAAATAACCCAAAATTGTTCAAAACACGTCTATACTTCTCTTTGTACAGATAAATTAAGGTGTATTCTTTTTATACCACAGGTTTTTTAGGACCCTTATGATGTCTAGTTATGATTTCTGCTTGTTGCCGTGGTCAACTAATGTCCCATGGGGTTAATTTTTAACCTTTTCTCACAACTATCCCCAATCTCAACCATACAATGGACATAACAGAAAATGCCATCACTCTTGATGTAAACAACCTACAGGGACAAATGAACACACTTTTCTATATGATTTTGACACAAGGAATTCATTTCCGGCATAATTTTTAACATTAAAGCACATCTTGACCCTATTTCAGGACAGAAACAACAAAAAACGACCAGAAATGTTCAAAACACATCTATATTTCTCTTTGTACAAATACATTAACGTGTATTCTTTTTATACCACATGTTTTTTAGGACCCTTATGGTGTCTAGTTATGATTTCTTCTTGTTGCCGTGGTCAACTAATGTCCCATGGGGTTCATTTTTAACCTTTTTACATCTATCCCCAATCTGGACCATACAATGGACATAACAAAATGCCTTAACTCTTGAAGTAAACAACCTACAGGGACAAATGAACACATTTTTCTATATGATTTTGACACAAGGAATTTATTTACGTCATCATTTTTAACATTCAAGCACATCTTGACCCTATTTCAGGGCAGAAACAGCATAAAACGACCAGAAAATGTTCAAAAACATCTATATTTCTCTTTGTACATATAAATATTAAGGTGTATTCTTTTTATACCACTTGTTTTTTGAACCCTAATGGTGTCTAGACAATATTGCTTCTTGTTGCCGTGGTCAATCAACGTGGCTTGGGGTTCATTTTAACCCTTTCTTACACCTATCCCCAAAACAAAACATAAGATGGAGATAATAGAAAATACCATAACTCTTGAAGTAAACAACATACAGAGACAAATCAACACATTTTCCCACATAATGTGCACCCAAGGAACTCATTAACGTGGTTATTATTAAGATTCAAGCACATTTTGACACTACTTCATGGCAGAAACTGCAAAAGATTTGCAGAAAATATTCAAATCACATCTTTATCTCTATATCTATATTCTCTTTGTACAACATTTCTAAGGTCACACGTCATGTTTCTTAGTACCCTAATGGTGTCTAGTGTCAAGATTTAGTAGTGTTGCCCAACTCATGTCCCATGGGGTTCATGTTTTTTCCCCAGATATGTTTTTGGGCTTTTATGCCTTTATTGACAGGACAGTAGACTGACAGGAAACAGGGAGAGAGAGTGACACGCAGCAAATCTGGACGGGCTCGGGGATCGAAACAGCGACCCACCGCAGGCTACACAAAGCCTACTGTATGTGGGATGCGGCCCAGACCATTTTGAATCGATGTCCGTAAGTTATCAAAGAACAATTTCACTGGTCAGTGTCTTCCATCTCATCAAACTCCACGTTATCCTCTTCCGATATCATCATCATTATCATCACTGAGGACAGCCAACAGGTCAATGAGAGATTGGGGAAGAATTGGCCCACAAGACCAGAAAGGCTTCAAAGTCCATCCTTCCGTCTTCTGCCACCCCTGACCTTCGTCATAGGTTTAGGCCCCCACAAGATTGGCTCAGCTGCTGGCTTGTAACAGGCCACTCACTCTATAGTTCACCCGCCGGATGTGGGGGATGAGCATATTGGCAGAGGGGCAGGTGGGCAAAATGCACTCTAGACCTGCTGAAGAGGGTCTCGTCTTCTCCCACCAGTTTATTCAGCATCTTGCTCCTACCATAGTTCACTGATGTATCACGTGCTTGATTTTACATCACACACGCGAAGGCTTCCAGCTGCTCCTGCACTTCCGGCTTCAACTTACACTCATCGCCAAGCATTTCTCTCAAAATGTTGCATTATGTATAATGCAACATTTTGAGAGACCATATTTAGCAATAATCGAAACAATCATTCTACAGCCGGCTGGGCAATGAGTGTAAGTTGAAGCCGGAAGTGCAGGAACAGCTGGAAGCCTTCACGTGTGTGATGTAAAATCAAGCACGCGAGACATCAGTCGACCAGGCTAGGAGCAAGATGCTGAATGAACTGGTGGGTGAAGACGAGACCCTCTGCAGCAGGTCTAGAGTGCATTTTGCCTGCCTGCCCCTCTGCCAATATGCTCATCCCCCACATCCAGCGGGTGAACTATAGAGTGAGTGGCCTGTTACAAGCCAGCAGCTGAGCCAATCTTGTGGGGGCCTAAACCTATGACGAAGGTCAGGGGTGGCAGAAGACGGAAGGATGGACTTTGGAGCCTGTCTGGTCTTGTGGGCCAATTCTTCCCCAATCTCTCATTGACCTGTTGGCTGTCCTCAGTGATGATAATGATGATGATATCGGAAGAGGATGAGGTGGAGTTTGATGAGATGGAAGACACTGACCAGTGAAATTGTTCTTTGATAACTTACGGACATCGATTCAAAATGGTCTGGGCGCATCCCACATACAGTAGGCTTTGTGTAGCCTGCGGTGGGTCGCTGTTTCGATCCCCGAGCCCGTCCAGATTTGCTGCGTGTCACTCTCTCTCCCTGTTTCCTGTCAGTCTACTGTCCTGTCAATAAAGGCATAAAAGCCCAAAAACATATCTGGGGAAAAAACATGAACCCCATGGGACATGAGTTGGGCAACACTACTAAATCTTGACACTAGACACCATTAGGGTACTAAGAAACATGACGTGTGACCTTAGAAATGTTGTACAAAGAGAATATAGATATAGAGATAAAGATGTGATTTGAATATTTTCTGCAAATCTTTTGCAGTTTCTGCCATGAAGTAGTGTCAAAATGTGCTTGAATCTTAATAATAACCACGTTAATGAGTTCCTTGGGTGCAAATTATGTGGGAAAATGTGTTGATTTGTTTGTATGTTGTTTACTTCAAGAGTTATGGTATTTTCTATTATCTCCATCTTATGTTTTGTTTTGGGGATAGGTGTAAGAAAGGGTTAAAATGAACCCCAAGCCACGTTGATTGACCACGGCAACAAGAAGCAATATTGTCTAGACACCATTAGGGTTCAAAAAACAAGTGGTATAAAAAGAATACATCTTAATATTTATATGTACAAAGAGAAATATAGATGTTTTTGAACATTTTCTGGTCGTTTTACGCTGTTTCTGCCCTGAAATAGGGTCAAGATGTGCTTGAATGTTAAAAATGATGACGTAAATAAATTCCTTGTGTCAAAATCATATAGAAAAATGTGTTCATTTGTCCCTGTAGGTTGTTTACTTCAAGAGTTAAGGCATTTTGTTATGTCCATTGTATGGTCCAGATTGGGGATAGATGTAAAAAGGTTAAAAATGAACCCCATGGGACATTAGTTGACCACGGCAACAAGAAGAAATCATAACTAGACACCATAAGGGTCCTAAAAAACATGTGGTATAAAAAGAATACACGTTAATGTATTTGTACAAAGAGAAATATAGATGTGTTTTGAACATTTCTGGTCGTTTTTCGCTGTTTCTGTCCTGAAATAGGGTCAAGATGTGCTTTAATGTTAAAAATGATACCGGAAATGAATTCCTTGTGTCAAAATCATATAGAAAAGTGTGTTCATTTGTCCCTGTAGGTTGTTTACATCAAGAGTGATGGCATTTTCTGTTATGTCCATTGTATGGTTGAGATTGGTGATAGTTGTGAGAAAAGGTTAAAAATTAACCCCATGGGAAATTAGTTGACCACGGCAACAAGCAGAAATCATAACTAGACATCATAAGGGTCCTAAAAAACCTGTGGTATAAAAATAATACACCTTAATTTATCTGTACAAAGAGAAGTATAGACGTGTTTTGATCATTTTTGGGTTATTTTTCGCCGTTTCTGTCCTGAAATAGGGTCAAGATGTGCTTAAATGTTAAAAATAACCACTTTAATGAATTCCCTGGGTCAAAATCATATAGAAAAGTGTGTTCATTTGTCCCTGTAGGTTGTTTACATCAAGAGTTATGGCATTTTCTGTTATGACCATTGTATGGTTCAGATTGGGAATAGTTGTGAGAAAAGGTTAAAAATGAACCCCATGGGGTATTAGTTGGCGACGGCAACAAGCAGAAATCATAACTAGACATCATAACGGTCCAAAAAAAACAGGTTTCGAAAACATGTCATTGGGGTGCTGGTAGACCCCTCTCTCCTGCCCTACTAAGAAGCGGCGTCGCTTTGATTTGGTTCCCTCCGTTTGTTTCCCCAATCCCTATTAAAATGCTTGAGTAGGCTATAGTGTAGTCTTGCCAGTCACTACGAGTTGGACTTAAAGATGCATTTACCAAACAAATTTTCTATAAGCAAAACTACGCCGCATCAAGGAGTTTATTAGGTAGGGCCTAAAAGTATGTCCTTGAGCGCAGGGGAATTATTTTGAGTTAAAACTGAACACGGTTTGATCATTCCGGTCAAATTGTAGTCCTTTGAGGACTACAACATGACGTGTTGTGGTTTCCGCTCCAGACCGCATCAAACCCCGAAAAGTGAAGTGATCCCAGACTAAAGGCAGACTGAATGAATTACACACACTTCTTATTGGGAAGTGTAGACTGTCTGATATGCTTGATATTCATGTTTGATGTATCTCTCTCTCTCTCTCTCTCTCTCTCTCTCTCTCTCTCTCTCTCTCTCTCTCTCTTTCTCTCTCTCTCTCTCTCTCTCTCTCTCTCTCTCTCTCTGTCTCTGTCTCTCTCTCTCTCTCTCTCTCTCTCTCTCTGTGTCTCTATGTCTCTCTCTCTCTCTCTGTCTCTCTCTCTCCTCTCTCTCTGTCTCTCTCTCTCTCTCTCTCTCTCTCTCTCTCTCTCTCTCTCTCTGTGTCTCTATGTCTCTCTCCCTCCTCAGCATGGGCAGAGGTGGAGGTGAGCATGGAGGACAGGGTGGAGGTGTGAGGAAAGACACGGCTCAGATCACCTGCATGTTCACATCGTCTGACGGACTGGGAGGAGTCACCATACAGTGGTTCTATGTAAGTACTAGAACACGCCACGACATGCTTTTCTTTTTAGGTGATTATAGAATTTAAGTGCTCTCTTTTTTACTTTAGAATGAGTGGGTATCGTCCTAATTCTGCCCTGCAAGCATTGTTTGTTGTTTTACGTTGGGATGCGGAGTATCTAGATTTGCAGAGTTCTGCGTGCAGAGTCTCAGTTTGGTGTTTGTCCATTTTCAAATTCTTGGTTGGCAAGGTACCCAGATCTCACAGCCATAGAGGGAGATGTCGAGTCGAGTATCTTTAACCAGATTTTTATTGGGATATCTAGCTTAACATTCCTTTGATGGCACACCCTACAGTGGTCTATGTAAGTACACTGTACCACACCCTACAGTGGTCTATGTAAGTACACTGTACCACACCCTACAGTGTCTATGTAAGTACACTGTACCACACCCTACAGTGGTCTATGTAAGTACACTGTACCACACCCTACAGTGGTCTATGTAAGTACACTGTACCACACCCTACAGTGGTCTATGTAAGTACACTGTACCACACCCTACAGTGGTCTATGTAAGTACACTGTACCACACCCTACAGTGGTCTATGTAAGTACACTGTACCCACACACTACAGTGGTCTATGTAGTACACTGTACCACACACTACAGTGGTCTATGTAAGTACACTGTACCACACCCTACAGTGGTCTATGTAAGTACACTGTACCACACCCTACAGTGGTCTATGTAAGTACACTGTACCACACCCTACAGTGGTCTATGTAAGTACACTGTACCACACCCTACAGTGGTCTATGTAAGTACACTGTACCACACCCTACAGTGGTCTATGTAAGTACACTGTACCACACACTACAGTGGTCTAATGTAAGTACACTGTACCACACCCTACAGTGGTCTATGTAAGTACACTGTACCACACCCTACAGTGGTCTATGTAAGTACACTGTACCACACACTACAGTGGTCTATGTAAGTACACTGTACCACACCCTACAGTGGTCTATGTAAGTACACTGTACCACACCCTACAGTGGTCTATGTAAGTACACTGTACCACACACTACAGTGGTCTATGTAAGTACACTGTACCACACAACTACAGTGGTCTATGTAAGTACACTGTACCACACCCTACAGTGGTCTATGTAAGTACACTGTACCACACACTACAGTGGTCTATGTAAGTACACTGTACCACACACTACAGTGGTCTTAATGTAAGTACACTGTACCACACACTACAGTTGGTCTATGTAAGTACACTGTACCACACCCTACAGTGGTCTATGTAAGTACACTGTACCACACCCTACAGTGGTCTATGTAAGTACACTGTACCACACCCTACAGTGGTCTATGTAAGTACACTGTACCACACACTACAGTGGTCTATGTAAGTACACTGTACCACACCCTACAGTGGTCTATGTAAGTACACTGTACCACACACTACAGTGGTCTATGTAAGTACACTGTACCACACCTACAGTGGTCTATGTAAGTACACTGTACCACACACTACAGTGGTCTATGTAAGTACACTGTACCACACACTACAGTGGTCTATGTAAGTACACTGTACCACACACTACAGTGGTCTATGTAAGTACACTGTACCACACCCTACAGTGGTCTATGTAAGTACACTGTACCACACCCTACAGTGGTCTATGTAAGTACACTGTACCACACCCTACAGTGGTCTATGTAAGTACACTGTACCACACACTACAGTGGTCTATGTAAGTACACTGTACCACACCCTACAGTGGTCTATGTAAGTACACTGTACCACACCCTACAGTGGTCTATGTAAGTACACTGTACCACACCCTACAGTGGTCTATGTAAGTACACTGTACCACACCCTACAGTGGTCTATGTAAGTACACTGTACCACACACTACAGTGGTCTATGTAAGTACACTGTACCACACCCCTACAGTGGTCTATGTAAGTACACTGTACCACACCCTACAGTGGTCTATGTAAGTACCACTGTACCACACCCTACAGTGGTCTATGTAAGTACACTGTACCACACACTACAGTGGTCTATGTAAGTACACTGTACCACACCCTACAGTGGTCTATGTAAGTACACTGTACCACACCCTACAGTGGTCTATGTAAGTACACTGTACCACACCCTACAGTGGTCTATGTAAGTACACTGTACCACACCCTACAGTGGTCTATGTAAGTACACTGTACCACACACTACAGTGGTCTATGTAAGTACACTGTACCACACCCTACAGTGGTCTATGTAAGTACACTGTACCACACCCTACAGTGGTCTATGTAAGTACACTGTACCACACCCTACAGTGGTCTATGTAAGTACACTGTATAACCACACACTACAGTGGTCTATGTAAGTACACTGTACCACACAATACAGTGGTTCTATGTAAGTACCACAACACACACACACACACACACACACACACACACACACACACACACACACACACACACACACACACACACACACACACACACGTACACGCACATAACAATTATCTAAGGAGTAGTTCACCCAAAAAGTACTTATTTTCTATCTATTACCCCTGGCATGAAGCTGTGAATTGATGGAAGGGAGCACTATTATAGACGTCTTCATTAACGGCCAGGTCTTATTACTTAAATGAAGAGGTGGAAGCGTGACCCAAGCCATTGTGCGTGTGGTAATCTGTGCACTGCGCCAAGGCGCGACACGCTAAAACAACCCTGAATTAGTCATGGGTGCGTCTTGGCGTTACTTTAATCAAACCAATCAGATTATCGGCTGTCATTCCCTTTAAGATCAGTGCAAGACGCAGAGCTATTTTCCATGTGTTACCCGGTGAGACCAAAAGAGACAGAAACATCATATTGAAAGGAGAAATGTCCATGGCCATAACCATACATGGTTGCGATCCAAATGCTTGCATTATAATATACTAGCCCTTACCCGTTCAAAGATATGAGCTCCAAAATGATGTGCAGTGTGTGGGTTATGGGATGTGCACTGTGCACAGAGTATATGAGGGATGGCTACAGAGATACTGTGTACCGATCTGCATGATTTTTGGACAACATCTGTAACAGGGCCAGAACCCCCCCCCCCCCCCCCCCCCCCCCCGCCCGCCCGCCCGCCCGCCTGCACACACACACACTCCCCCCCCCCCCCCCCCCCCCGCGTGTGTCGTGAGTGTGTGTGTGTGTGTGTGTGTGTGGGTTTGTGTGTGATTGTGCATGGCCTGAACAACAGCGCCCCTCCCTTAACATGTGTGGTCACAAAAGGTACTGTAGGCTAAATAGATATAGAAACACCATAAAAATGCGAATATACAGCATACGTTTTGTGAAAGTGACAACGGGCTTCACAGTTATGTCAGGTGTGTTCATATGCTGATGGTGATGCGATTTCAGATCAATTGCTCCAGCCACTGAGGAGAAACGCTGTGACACTCAGACACTCAGACATTCGCAAAATTATAGTATAGATATCACCCATATGTTACTAATACTGATTAGAGAATTTAATGACAATCACAATCTATTAATTCAAGTGCTGCAGTGTAGTCTATTTCACAGATTATAGAGAATTTAGAAATGTGAAAATCGCTTCAGACTGCCCGAGTATGGCTGAGTCAAACTGCTGCAGTCCTTACGACAAAAAATGATGTTTGCGCTCAAGACGTGATCTGACCATAAGACGTACATAATAGAGCGTCAGTCTCAATGGAACTCCGCCGGTCATTCAAGTCAGTCATCTTTTGGGTGAGCTACTCCTTTAATTTATGTCCACATCATGCAATCCAACTAAGGTCCCAATTACGCTGTGGTCACAAAACAACATTGCATCAACACACTTAATGTTCATGGCATCATCCCAGAAGGCCAGAACACACACACACGCACGCAGACACACAAACAGACTCTACACACTCACTGATTGCATCTCATGCACTGTAAACTGTATGCTAAGAATACAAAATATAATATGTGTGTGTGTGTGTGTGTGTGTGTGTGTGTGTGTGTGTGTGTGTGTGTGTGTGTGTGTGTGTGTGTGTGTGTGTGCGTGCGCGTGCGCGTGCGTGCGTGCGTATGCCCGTGTAGTCGAACCCATCGATTCAGCCACCATCGAGGCACAGGATGTACTACCAGGACTCCACCATGCAGATCGTGGACAAGGACAGTCCGTTCTGGGGGCGTATCGGTGTGAACGGGACGGGGGCCACGGGGGAGCTGCTGCTGACCATCAGGGAGGTGCAGGTGGACGACGCACTGGACTTCATCTGCAGCATCACAGGACTGACGGACGGCAGCGCCGAGGGACGGACACAGCTGAAGGTGTTCGGTAAGACCCTTTTCAACTGCAGCTTTAGCACCACACTACACAGGGACATGCTGGGCCCCTGATTCAGCCCGGGAAAAAGAGAGTTGGAGAGGCCCTCATTGCGCGCTATAGAGAGAGATCTCTCTCTATAGCTGCTGCTGCTACAAGATTTGCCATTTCAGATCATGACAAGTGACAAGCCAGTGGGCCAATTACATGTGTTATATTTCGTCGTTGTCGGGTGGAAACCTTGTACGTCCAAAACCGTTTGTTTTGTATTTATCATTTTAAAAATGATTTAAACTAGTGAAAACAGCCGATCTACAAACACACAACGCCTCGCGATGCGAGGCGTTGTGTGCTTGTAGATCGGCTGTTTTCACTACTTTTGTGCGACGGCCTTGTATGAAGAAGCAGGGCTTTGCTTTGCGAAAGAATTTGCACATTTGAAACTTGGAGATACAAGGTTTCTGCCCGACAGTGACGATTTACTTTGTTGGCCGCCCAGCCCCCAAAATGGAACTAAGGCAGACATTTTATTTAACATTTTTTCCTAATGGCCGGCCTGGACCGGCCGGGAATGAACCGGCCGTTCGGGAGTTGTCCCGCTTTTCCCAATGGCCAGCACGTCCCTGACACTACACCACACCACACCACACCACACCACACCACACCACACCACACTACACCACACCGCACCGCACCGCACCGCACCGCACCACACCACACCACATAAAATATCTGCATTTTCCATTACACAAAAGTACCTCTATCGGTAAGAAACAAATTTACCCTTTTAACTGTGATTATAATACAATATAAATTGTTAAAATGTATTACAACTATCCTAATTATAATACACTATAATAATATAACTGTGATTATAATACACTATACATTATTATAATTTATTGCAACTATGATAATTAGAATACACTATATTAGAATAGATTATAACTGTGATTATAACACAATAGAATCTATTATCATGTGGTCATATCCTGGTGGTCTATATGAAAAGTCAGTGAGTGATCGGTCATTATGAAGTGTTTGGCCCTGTTTGGCCTAGCTCAGACCTACTCTGGATTGGATACTTTTTAGTACCACGTTTAGTACCACTTTCACACCACTCTACCCAGGTCCTTGTAGTGGAAAACCTGGCACAAGTGGGCGGTGTGGTGTGGTGTTGGGCCATGTCAGTGGAAAAGGGGCTTAGATGTTCTGAGAGTTAGACTTAGCTGGAGAGAGTAGTACGCCGAACGTCAAAAAATCATTGGTTGTAGCCTCCCCTCACTTTCATCACTCTTTTACATAAGAATAATTAGGAAGGCTAAAAAAGATCATAGCTGACAACTCTCATCCCTCTAGACTACCTCTCCAATCCCCTCCCATCAGGCAGGAGATACAGAAGCATTTAGAGACAGCACCTACCGAACCCCTTAGCTATTAGACATCTGAACCTGCACTGACCCATTATGCATATTATGTGGCAATATGTATATAGAAAGGAGAGGATGTCCGCACACTGGTTGCTCGCTCCCGGAGGTAATTCTTTATTTATTTACGCCCTTCGGCGTCTTCATCAGGTCTTGAGTAAGAAGCACAGAGTAGGCTAGCCAGTTATATACAACCGGACAGAGGAAGTCATCAACACATGCGCAACAGCTGGGTAGGCACACCCACCAGATCTAATAACAATATTACAGGCAAGGGGATCTGGGCTAAAGACAGTGGTTAAATGCAATCTACCAGTGTAACCTGGTTAAAGCTATAAAATAGCTAATCGAAAAAAGTGCAAACAAAATAACACGTGTGAAAATACAAAGTCCCTCAGTATACGCCGAACAAAAAGACCAAAAAAAAAAATGTAAACAGTACACAAAATGTAATCGGATAAGTAAAGGCAATAATAAAAGACAGTAACATCAGAAAAAAACTGTCCTGAACGGACGTCATCATGGAGCGCTCGAAAAGTCCGACAGACGTTTTGACCGGTCGGAGCTACAGGCTCACAGCACACTGAATGTGGCACTTGGGCTGCAACGATGAGGAAAGGGTTAGGGTAAATCACAAGTATACTATACTCTCCAAATACTTGTGATTTTATATCTAACTCTAATTCAAGCTAAACTGTTGACTGGTAGGGTATTAGACATGGCACAGTGTGAGAGCTAACTGACAGCATGGTGGTTCTTTCACAGAGACGCCGGATCTCCCTACGAGCAAGCGGGATCACGCAGAGACGAGTGGCATCGATGTCAATAGCGACATTCCTTCAAAGGTAAACACCTTGGGTTATATATATTTGGAGCTGTGTGCAGCTCCCTATACGTGGCTGTGTGGGTCTGTGTGTGTGTCTGTCTGTCTGTGTGTCTGTATGTAGCCTGACTTCGGCGCGTAACTAGTGCCGCACCATTTACGCCACTCGCGCAATATATACATCAAAATGTGCGGCTCGGCCGGGAATGGTGTTCTATTACCTTTCGTTCCGATCCGCCTTACCATGCCGACGTAATCGGCAAAAAACGACGCTTAATTGTCCCCATTGACTTATAATGGGACAATGCAAGAAATCACTTTCAAGTATTTTTCTCTCGTAAACCATAGGAGCTACAGTTTCAAACCTCGGAGAGGAGATTCATAATGATTTTAAGAATGAATCGAAAAATAATTACATCACTCGGCCTCATGGTGGCGCTATAACGGCCCACTTTACGTTTTGCCTCGTAACTCTTGAACCGTAGATCGGAAAATTAAAATTCTTTTTTCCCTGGATTCCTTGGGTCAAGACGCATCTCCCCATATAGGCCACGCCCATTTGCGCCAGGATAGATTTTCCGCCATCTTGAATTTTCTCCAAAACACACTTTTTGCTCCTTTTCCTACATATTTTCTTCAAATGTCACAAAAATCGGTACACATGATCTACACACACACACACACACACACACACACACACACACACACACACACACAGCTCCACTTCACACGGGTGTGATTTTTTTCATTATAACCAGTAAGACTCCCTAATCGGTAGATATGTGACCGCCTGGTCGCATACACAAACTTTAGAAGGCAACGGTAGCCAATCAGGAGGGAATATGGGAAATGGGACAGATCCATGTTGATGACATGACTTTAGAGATGCTGTGTACCGCTTTGCGTGATTTTAGGCCAACATCTATAGGAGCAGTGTCGAAAAATGCCTCTCCTCTCCTCTCCTCTCCTCCTCTCCTCTCCTCTCCTCCCCTCTCCCTCTCCTCTCCTCTCCTCTCCTCTCCTCTCCTCTCCTCTCCTCTCCTCTCCTCTCCTCAGATTGGGAGCTGCGAGGCTAAGAATGGTTTCCCCAGACCCAACATCACTTGGTACAGAGACAACACCCCTCTGCAGAACATTGCTGATGGTAAAACAAACTCACAGAATGAAACAGACGGTCACCTTATCACGCTTTTTCCAATGTTCCAAATGTTGATGTGGAATCATGACAAGTATCCACAACTTTCCAACATCCCATCATGCATTGCGCAGAAGGTGTGCGGCAGCTTCCGGCGCCGCAGCCGAGAGTGATCTACAAGCTCACAACGGTTGCATCTGCGATGCGACGTGAGCTTGTATGTCTGCTGTTCTCCGGAACAGCATTCCCACAGATAATGCTACAGTAAATTCTCGCGGAAACAGGTGGATATTAATGTGTGTGTGTGTGTGTGTGTGTGTGTCTCTCTCTCTCTCTCTCTCTCTCTCTCTCTCTCTCTCTCTCTCTCTCTCTCCCCCAGAGGTGAACACGTTGTCCCTGGTCACCATGGAGACCAGTGGGTTGTACTCGGTGAAGAGTGAGCTCAGCATGATGGCCACCAAGGAGCTGAAAGACTCCGAGTTCTACTGCGAGGTCACCTACCTGGTGCCTGGAGGAACCAGGATGACTGAGACCAGCCGCATCAACATCACCGTGTTCTGTAAGTCTATTATAACTGTAGTGACATCACTGTAGTGAGTCCATTATAACTGTAGTGACATCACTGTGTTCTGTGAGCCTATTATAACTGTAGTGACATCACTGTGTTCTGTAAGTCTATTATAACTGTACTGACACCACTGTTTTCTGTGAGTCTATTATAACTGTAGTGACATCACTGTGTTCTGTGAGCCTATTATAACTGTAGTGACATCACTGTGTTCTGTGAGTCTATTATAACTGTAGTGACATCACTGTGTTCTGTAATCTATTATAACTACTGAGACCATCATCATCACATCATCACCACCAGACCTGAATCGCCGAAACAACATTTTAAAGGGCCGTGGCTAGCGATTCAGGGTCTGGAACCAGGCTAGGGCAGCTACTGTACACTGCACATTTCTATGTCATGTGTCTTGTATGTACAGTATATCACTGACCACTATGTGTCATGTGTCTTGTATGTACAGTATATCACTGTGTCATGTGTCTTGTATGTACAGTATATCACTGACCACTATGTGTCATGTGTCTTGTATGTACAGTATATCACTGACCACTATGTATGTACAGTATATCACTGACCACTATGTATGTACAGTATATCACTGACCACTATGTGTCATGTGTCTTGTATGTACAGTATATCACTGACCACTATGTATGTACAGTATATCACTGACCACTATGTGTCATGTGTCTTGTATGTACAGTATATCACTGACCACTATGTATGTACAGTATATCACTGACCACTATGTGTCATGTGTCTTGTATGTACAGTATATCACTGACCACTATGTGTCATGTGTCTTGTATGTACAGTATATCACTGACCACTATGTGTCATGTGTCTTGTATGTACAGTATATCACTGACCACTATGTGTCATGTGTCTTGTATGTACAGTATATCACTGACCACTATGTGTCATGTGTCTTGTATGTACAGTATATCACTGACCACTATGTGTCATGTGTCTTGTATGTACAGTATATCACTGACCACTATGTGTCATGTGTCTTGTATGTACAGTATATCACTGACCACTATGACACTGTGTCTTGTATGTACAGTATATCACTGACCACTATGTGTCATGTGTCTTGTATGTACAGTATATCACTGACCACTATGTGTCATGTGTCTTGTATGTACAGTATATCACTGACCACTATGTGTCTTGTGTCTTGTATGTACAGTATATCACTGACCACTATGTGTCATGTGTCTTGTATGTACAGTATATCACTGACCACTATGTGTCTTGTGTCTTGTATGTACAGTATATCACTGACCACTATGTGTCATGTGTCTTGTATGTACAGTATATCACTGACCACTATGTATGTACAGTATATCACTGACCACTATGTGTCATGTGTCTTGTATGTACAGTATATCACTGACCACTATGTGTCATGTGTCTTGTATGTACAGTATATCACTGACCACTATGTGTCATGTGTCTTGTATGTACAGTATATCACTGACCACTATGTGTCATGTGTCTTGTATGTACAGTATATCACTGACCACTATGTGTCATGTGTCTTGTATGTACAGTATATCACTGACCACTATGTGTCATGTGTCTTGTATGTACAGTATATCACTGACCACTATGACACTGTGTCATGTGTCTTGTATGTACAGTATATCACTGACCACTATGTGTCATGTGTCTTGTATGTACAGTATATCACTGACCACTATGTGTCATGTGTCTTGTATGTACAGTATATCACTGACCACTATGTGTCTTGTGTCTTGTATGTACAGTATATCACTGACCACTATGTGTCTTGTGTCTTGTATGTACAGTATATCACTGACCACTATGTGTCATGTGTCTTGTATGTACAGTATATCACTGACCACTATGTGTCATGTGTCTTGTATGTACAGTATATCACTGACCACTATGTGTCATGTGTCACTGACCACTATGTGTCATGTGTCTTGTATGTACAGTATATCACTGACCACTATGTGTCTTGTGTCTTGTATGTACAGTATATCACTGACCACTATGTGTCATGTGTCTTGTATGTACAGTATATCACTGACCACTATGTGTCCTGTGTCTTGTATGTACAGTATATCACTGACCACTATGTGTCATGTGTCTTGTATGTACAGTATATCACTGACCCCTATGTGTCATGTGTCTTGTATGTACAGTATATCACTGACCACTATGTGTCTTGTGTCTTGTATGTACAGTATATCACTGACCACTATGTGTCATGTGTCTTGTATGTACAGTATATCACTGACCACTATGTGTCATGTGTCTTGTATGTACAGTATATCACTGACCACTATGTGTCATGTGTCTTGTATGTACAGTATATCACTGACCACTATGTGTCATGTGTCTTGTATGTACAGTATATCACTGACCACTATGTGTCATGTGTCTTGTATGTACAGTATATCACTGACCACTATGTGTCATGTGTCTTGTATGTACAGTATATCACTGACCACTATGTGTCATGTGTCTTGTATGTACAGTATATCACTGACCACTATGTGTCATGTGTCTTGTATGTACAGTATATCACTGACCACTATGTGTCATGTGTCTTGTATGTACAGTATATCACTGACCACTATGTGTCATGTGTCTTGTATGTACAGTATATCACTGACCACTATGTGTCTTGTGTCTTGTATGTACAGTATATCACTGACCACTATGTGTCTTGTGTCTTGTATGTACAGTATATCACTGACCACTATGTGTCATGTGTCTTGTATGTACAGTATATCACTGACCACTATGTGTCATGTGTCTTGTATGTACAGTATATCACTGACCACTATGTGTCATGTGTCTTGTATGTACAGTATATCACTGACCACTATGTGTCATGTGTCTTGTATGTACAGTATATCACTGACCACTATGTGTCATGTGTCTTGTATGTACAGTATATCACTGACCACTATGTGTCTTGTGTCTTGTATGTACAGTATATCACTGACCACTATGTGTCATGTGTCTTGTATGTACAGTATATCACTGACCACTATGTGTCATGTGTCTTGTATGTACAGTATATCACTGACCACTATGTGTCATGTGTCTTGTATGTACAGTATATCACTGACCACTATGTGTCATGTGTCTTGTATGTACAGTATATCACTGACCACTATGTGTCCTGTGTCTTGTATGTACAGTATATCACTGACCACTATGTGTCATGTGTCTTGTATGTACAGTATATCACTGACCACTATGACACTGTGTCATGTGTCTTGTATGTACAGTATATCACTGACCACTATGTGTCATGTGTCTTGTATGTACAGTATATCACTGACCACTATGTGTCATGTGTCTTGTATGTACAGTATATCACTGACCACTATGTGTCTTGTGTCTTGTATGTACAGTATATCACTGACCACTATGTGTCATGTGTCTTGTATGTACAGTATATCACTGACCACTATGTGTCTTGTGTCTTGTATGTACAGTATATCACTGACCACTATGTGTCATGTGTCTTGTATGTACAGTATATCACTGACCACTATGTGTCATGTGTCTTGTATGTACAGTATATCACTGACCACTATGTGTCTTGTGTCTTGTATGTACAGTATATCACTGACCACTATGTGTCATGTGTCTTGTATGTACAGTATATCACTGACCACTATGTGTCTTGTGTCTTGTATGTACAGTATATCACTGACCACTATGTGTCATGTGTCTTGTATGTACAGTATATCACTGACCACTATGTGTCATGTGTCTTGTATGTACAGTATATCACTGACCACTATGTGTCTTGTGTCTTGTATGTACAGTATATCACTGACCACTATGTGTCTTGTGTCTTGTATGTACAGTATATCACTGACCACTATGTGTCATGTGTCTTGTATGTACAGTATATCACTGACCACTATGTGTCATGTGTCTTGTATGTACAGTATATCACTGACCACTATGTGTCATGTGTCACTGACCACTATGTGTCATGTGTCTTGTATGTACAGTATATCACTGACCACTATGTGTCTTGTGTCTTGTATGTACAGTATATCACTGACCACTATGTGTCATGTGTCTTGTATGTACAGTATATCACTGACCACTATGTGTCCTGTGTCTTGTATGTACAGTATATCACTGACCACTATGTGTCATGTGTCTTGTATGTACAGTATATCACTGACCCCTATGTGTCATGTGTCTTGTATGTACAGTATATCACTGACCACTATGTGTCTTGTGTCTTGTATGTACAGTATATCACTGACCACTATGTGTCATGTGTCTTGTATGTACAGTATATCACTGACCACTATGTGTCATGTGTCTTGTATGTACAGTATATCACTGACCACTATGTGTCATGTGTCTTGTATGTACAGTATATCACTGACCACTATGTGTCATGTGTCTTGTATGTACAGTATATCACTGACCACTATGTGTCATGTGTCTTGTATGTACAGTATATCACTGACCACTATGTGTCATGTGTCTTGTATGTACAGTATATCACTGACCACTATGTGTCATGTGTCTTGTATGTACAGTATATCACTGACCACTATGTGTCATGTGTCTTGTATGTACAGTATATCACTGACCACTATGTGTCATGTGTCTTGTATGTACAGTATATCACTGACCACTATGTGTCATGTGTCTTGTATGTACAGTATATCACTGACCACTATGTGTCATGTGTCTTGTATGTACAGTATATCACTGACCACTATGTGTCTTGTGTCTTGTATGTACAGTATATCACTGACCACTATGTGTCTTGTGTCTTGTATGTACAGTATATCACTGACCACTATGTGTCATGTGTCTTGTATGTACAGTATATCACTGACCACTATGTGTCATGTGTCTTGTATGTACAGTATATCACTGACCACTATGTGTCATGTGTCTTGTATGTACAGTATATCACTGACCACTATGTGTCATGTGTCTTGTATGTACAGTATATCACTGACCACTATGTGTCATGTGTCTTGTATGTACAGTATATCACTGACCACTATGTGTCTTGTGTCTTGTATGTACAGTATATCACTGACCACTATGTGTCATGTGTCTTGTATGTACAGTATATCACTGACCACTATGTGTCATGTGTCTTGTATGTACAGTATATCACTGACCACTATGTGTCATGTGTCTTGTATGTACAGTATATCACTGACCACTATGTGTCCTGTGTCTTGTATGTACAGTATATCACTGACCACTATGTGTCATGTGTCTTGTATGTACAGTATATCACTGACCACTATGTGTCATGTGTCTTGTATGTACAGTATATCACTGACCACTATGTGTCTTGTGTCTTGTATGTACAGTATATCACTGACCACTATGTGTCATGTGTCTTGTATGTACAGCATATCACTGACCACTATGTGTCATGTGTCTTGTATGTACAGTATATCACTGACCACTATGTGTCATGTGTCTTGTATGTACAGTATATCACTGACCACTATGTGTCATGTGTCTTGTATGTACAGTATATCACTGACCACTTTGAAACTACGAAGGTAATGTTATTTTATACACCTGTTTGTACAGATCCCACAACGTCCATCAGTGTGTGGGTGGAGGCCCCTAAAGGGGACATCAAGGAAGGGGACACGGTGGAGCTTCAGTGTCGAGGAGACGGCAACCCCCAGCCCACCCTGACCTTCTACCACGGAGACGTAAGACCTTCTGCTCTTTTACACGCATGTCATTAAAGCAGTGGTCTTCAACGTTTTCTGGCCAAGGACCCCTTAGTTCAGAGAGAGATGAAGCAGGGAGGGACCCCCACAACCTGTTCATAGATGCCATATAGTTTCATCGTTTGACAGCACAATCATCAGTGTATTTTGGATTCATGTCAATTTGTGTTTTCAGATATTTAACCACTTGAACTGTCAATACTTAGGGTGCGTTCTGAAATGCGCACTCAACGCACTGGTGTGCCATGTTGTCGTTCGTTTATTCGGTTCACTTGGTGCGTTGTCGTTCGGAAATCCAGTGCGCGGCGCACCGGTGTGTTGAGTGCACGCACTGAGCGACCATACTCAGAAGATGGGGTTTGGCAGTGTGGTGCGGTGTTTTGATTGGTTGGTTTTCATGGCGGTGTCTCGTACTTCTCAGCTGTGAACAATGGCGTAGGAAATTATAACAAAATGCACTATTTGCTGCTTTATTGGTCCTTTGGGCTTTATTGTTACACACGCATCAACGTGTAAACTAACAGCAGGTAGGCCAATGTTATTAATTAAATTACCTACCAATAGCAACGTTACGTTAGCAACTGCTGCTTTTAAGAAAGTTTTCCAACTGAAAAAGCACACAGTTGACTCTTATCTGGTTGTTCGTAAATAAGCCACACTGAATGCACTCTCAACGTCACCGCCCACTGCACTCACTACACTGAGCACACACCCGGTGCGCATTTCCGAACGCACCCTTAATAAACTTGACCTTTCACTATGTACTTAGTCTGCTCTTTTCCCCTCTACACCAAACCTCTTGCCAAAAATAGCAGATCTAGATGTAGATCTGCTATTTTTTGGCTAATGTTCTCAGAATATGGATGCTAGGGTTCAAGTGGTTAATTAAAAAAAAAAAGGTTTCTATCACACAAAGATTTGGAGGACCCCCTAGGGGTCCCGGACCCCCTGTTGGAGACCCTTACATTTAACTATAAAAAAAAAAAATAGCAGATATACAAGCTCACAGTGCGGCACCGAGTGCCACGCTGCGAGCTTGTAGATCTGCTATTCTTTTTTTTTAATCGTGAAAATATGTGCAAATCTTTGAATGTTTATATTTTTAAAGCAGTCATTTGTAACCCAAATCCTTCTTTCTCTTGGTCCCAGGAACTAAATATCTTCAGATGGGGGTCCACCATTAAATACATATAATTCTAGGGGGGTCCTTGACATAAAAAGTTTGAGAACCAGTGACATAGAAACATAGGTTTAAAAAAAAAAAAAAAGAAAAAGTATCCCTCGATTTTATAACCCATTTTCACCCAGTTCCAATTGCCTATGTAATCCTGGGCTCTGCTCTCCCTCTGCCGCGCCTGGGGAGACAACGGACTGACCTCATGCTTCCTTCAATGCATGAGTAGTCCAAGTTGCTTCTTCCCACCTGACAGGGGGGATTTTCCCTGGGATGGACGACGTAGCACGTGGAAGGAACACGTTATTCCAACCAGTTCCTTTCCCCCTCCATCAGGCGCCCCGGCTGGCCAGGGGGAGGCATTATTGAGACCAGGATTACTGCATGTTTCTGTGAGGGTATCAACCCTAGGAGACACGGGGAGAACATGCAAACTCCACACAGAAAGGCCCTATCGCCATGAAAACTGTTAGGATTTATAAGACTTTTTTTAAAGGTGATACACCATGCATTTAAAAAGTATTTATGTCATATTGTTTATGTCCCAAAAATGTTTTTAAAAGGTTTGAGGCTAAATTACCACTCCTGAATAGAGAGCCTCTCTCTTTTAAAAAAAATATATATAAAAAAAAAAAGATAATGAAAAAAATAATAATAATAATCTTCAAAAACGGCTGTCGATGACGTCATCGGCGGCAGCAAATCTGGACAGCCTATTTTGAGAACCCGTGGGATGCTTTTAACCTCCACCTTCCCAAAACCAGAGAAAGACACAACGGTCTGAAATGGGACTTTGTGAGGATAGAAGGTGCTAGTGGGACCCCAAAAAAAGGTTTTAGAATAGAAAAAGTGAAATTTCATGGTGTATCACCTTTAAAGGTGTTTTTGAGTTGACTCATGGTGAGTGTTTGTGTCCTGGTGGTTGTGCAGGATGAAAAGACTGCAGACTCCAACGGGGTGCTGGTGTTGAAGGGAGCGTCCAGAGCAGACAGTGGGACCTACAAGTGCGAGTCCATGGATTTCGACACCTTCGTCCAGACCACGGGGAACACCTCTCTGATGGTCAACTGTAAGGAATATAGAACAGGGGTTCCCAAAACCTTTTTGTCTCAGGGCACCCCATAAATATTTGTTTTAATCCGAGGCACCACTACATTATAACTTTCACTTCCAGAACCTTATATTTATATCATATCGTCGTTGTCGGGTGGAAACCTTGTATGTCCAAAACCGCTCGTTTTGTATTTATCATCTATACAATGTACTAAACTAGTGAAAACAGCAGATCTACAAGCACACAACGCCTCGCATCGCGAGGCCTTGTGTGCTTGTAGATCGGCTGTTTTCACTAGTTTTGTGCGACGGTCTTGTATGATGAAGCTAGGGCAAAAGACGTACACATTTAAAACTTGGAGATACGATGTTTCTGCCCGACAGTGACGATATTTTAGTGATTATGTTGCAAGGAAAACGTTGAGATAATAGCCATTTTGGTTAGAACTGACTGAAAATAACTTTGTACTTCAAGTTTAAAATTATGCAAAATAATATTTTTTTAAGTGTCCAAATAAATTCCAAATATTATCAAAGGATCTCGCAGCACCCCTGGACTGCTGTCACGGCACCCCAGGGTGCCCCGTCACCCACTTTGAAAACCCCTGATGTAGAAGACTGGGCTCAAGCATTTTATTTATTGACATCAGTGAACCATGAAAACCCTCACATCTTGCCAGTAACGCCTGTCAGAGGCCGGGTAACGCCTCAATGTCTATAGCTGACCTATGACATCACATTGTTGTTGTGACATCACATTGTTGTTGTGACATCACATTGTTGTTGTGACATCACATTCCATCCTTGTCCCTTGTATGCACATACATGGAGATCCCTGATGTCATCAATATTAAGCCCATAGCTTGGAATTCCCATATATGGACATATTGTGTGAGTCTTCATGTGGTCTATAATGTAAGACATAAGACATCTATGACGTCAGACCTCAGTCATATCCATATTTGGGAAAATATTTTGTGGACAAAACTTAAACGACCAACCGCAACTCGAATCACGCTTGCAGATGAATTCCGTCCTGTGTGAATAGCATATTTAACTCATTTACTGTCTTTTAAACATCGACTGAAGGGGTTAACTGCCGCGTCGTCCTTACCGTTTAACGTGGGGACGTGCCGTGCACATTGCGCACCATCTGTGCACGGATCATGTTCCATGCGTGTGTAGAGCCCATCCCAGCTTTTAAATACAAAAATCCACTTGGAAAAACAAACACCTTTCCATCGCTGAGCTCCGTCTCCTACTGTTTACAAGGAAGCTAACGGTAGTTGTGCAATAGTCCCGCCCCCAGACCGGATACAGAAACGGATCCGATCGGATACGGAAGTGACCGACCGGAAGCACTTCCGATCGGGCGATTAGGCATTCTTATCGATAAAACAGCGATTTTACTTTTTAATGTTTTATAGTGATTAACCCTGCAAGGCCCGAATTAATTTCTACTGGCCCAAAAAAAAAAAAAAAAAAATCAGATTGTGTTGCTAATCACAGGAAAATGTAATTTAAAAAAATTAATAATGTTTTTGTAAGGTTTTATAGCCATAAATCATAAATCATGCTCTAATTTGCATTTTGGGGATATTTTTCACAATATTAACATATGCACGTGTTCTAGGCATTCTAATGATCACGAAAAAAATATTACAGGCATTTTACTTATGTTTTAGTGAGGAATAGCTTCAGTTAAAAAGTGAGATGTTGTTCGTCCAGACGCTGGAATTTCAACTTCTCTGGGAGGTGTGAATGTCAGTCTCTGTGGGGGGTATTTATATGCAAATATTGTGGCCAATGGCATTGTAATACTAAACAATAGGATTTAATGGTGATGTTAATGTGAAAAAAGAACAGGAAAACTAATTATAACATTTTTTAAAAAATGATTTAAAAAACGTTGCCAAAAAGCAACGCTGGGCCTTGCAGGGTTAAAGCATATTATTCTCTCGGGATTATCGGGACCGGCAGAGAGGAACATAGGGATTTTAACGGGACTATCGGGAGGGGCGGTAAATGAGTTAACTAAGTGTTGCTCTCTCTCTCTCTCTCTCTCTCTCTCTCTCTGTCTCTCTCTCTCTCTCTCTGTCTCTCTCTCTCTCTCTCTCTCTCTCTGTGTATTATGTACCTGTATAGATTTGGATGCTGCGGTGGTGGATCCAGAAACCCGTGTCCTGTCCCTTGGTGAGGCCATGTCAGCAACCTGTAACGCCCTCTCCTCTCTGCACACCAAAACTGCCTGGTTTAAGGTTAGCCACCACACACACGCACGCACAGTCGCACGCACGCACGCACGCACAGTCGCACGCACGCACACACACGCACACGCACACGCACATACTGGAGATGTCACACACAAGAAACTGGTGTGTGACATCTCAATCTTTACATTCATTGTTTTCTTGTTTTATTCCTAACGCTTGGATTTGCAATCGAAGGACGCTCTTTTTCTTCGGCTCCATTTTAAATGAATGCAGCCACTCTCACTGCCCACACACGGAAGGTTTGCGATCTTTGCACACAGGACCGTTGCATTTCTTTCCGTTTGCTGCATGATTAAAACACATTGGATTTGGTGTGCAAGGCTGTGCGGAATCCACACTGTGGATCCCAAAAGGAATCATAAAAGGAGTCTATGAGTTTTTACCGCATGCGACAAGACGCACAAATCGAACTGAGTTCGATCGGGAAAAAAAACGCACTTGCCGCAGCCACCTGCCGCATGGCAAATTCGGAGCCGGTGTGCATGAGGTCATAGAGAATTATTGTTTTATTTAAATTAAATCGTCTGTGTGCAAAGGGCTTTATCCGCATGCATTCTCATTGAAATGCATTTGGCGAGAACAAAACCTGCGAACCTGCACGCACAATAAAAGAGTGCGGGCCGATGCTTTCGGTGGGTTCCAAGCAAAAAGGGCAGACGAGACGGGTAGACAAAACGCCTGCCTTCTCGCCGGGGTCGTTTAATTGAATTATAACCTTTATTTATCAGAGGGATCACACAGCGCTTATCGTGTGAAACCAACGTGAGTGCGCCTGCTTGTCAGATTGGACACTCCGCCCTCCCTACCTGCCTGAAATGATTCCATGAATTAAATTCAGAGGGCTTTCAACGTAAAACAGACCGTAAAAGGTCTTATTTGAGATGTCCATTTCAGGCAGGGTGTTTAACTGTACTTGTACTGTACTACATTTCTATTGTATTCACTATACTTGTACTGTTCTCCATTTTTGTCTAATAAAATAATCAATCAATCAATCAATCAATTGAAAATGAATGACTATGCAGTCAATCGCTTCCCCTTTGAAAAGACATTTGTTTTTCTCAACCACAAATGTTAATGGTGTGATTTTGATAGCAGGTCAAATCATGACCTGGTAGCTTCTTTCACTACATTGTTCTCTCTGCACTCTGTTTACCTTGTTGTGTATGGACTAGATGTCATGCTAACTCTGCTTAGTGTGTTTTTGCACATGTACATCGCTCTGGATAAAAGCTAAATGCCTAAATCGTAATTTTAAAGTGTGTGTGTGTGTGTGTGTGTGTGTGTGTGTGTGTGTGTGTGTGTGTGTGTGTGTGTGTGTGTGTGTGTGTGTGTGGCACATGCACACATGGACCTCAAAGGGGGCTTGAGCCCCTGCCCTTTTTATCAGTCTGTAAAAAGTGCCCTCTCCAGACCATGAATGCAGTTTTTACTACGGTGAAAGAAATAGATTATGCTTAGTTTAGTGTGGCATCAAGTAGCGAAAATAGCCGACCTCCAAGCTCACACCCAAGCTCACACGCGTTGCAGCGTGACGCGCTGTGAGCTTGGAGGTCTGCTATTTTCGATGTTTTCACCAAATCATTCTCTACACGTCCCTGGTGTGTGTGTGTGTGTGTGTGTGTGTGTGTGTGTGTGTGTGTGTGTGTGTGTGTGTGTATGTGTGTCTAGAATGGACAGCAGATCCACAAAGGCCACACTCTGACCCTGAAGAACGCCATGTTTGACACGGCAGGGACGTACGTGTGTGTGGTCACTGTCCCCAGCATGGAGACCATGGAGACCAGTGGGACCCTGCGTGTGTTCGTACAGGGTGAGTCTGGGTGGAGAATACGAATACCATACATTTGAACAACGATACGGTACGCATCACGATACATGGTTGACGATACGATACATGGACGATATTGGTTCATTCATGGCGATACGATACAATTCGATTCAGTGATTTAAAATGTATATAGTAACTATTTAGCAAAGACATTAAATCTGTGTGAAATGTGTCAATAGTGCAGGTTTTTAAAGGAAAAAAAAGTAAACACTGTGGTTCTTTAGCAAATGCATGGACATTATATTTCAACACATATGGACAAACCCGCACCTTGACATGAACACAGAGATTACACACATTTATTTATCGATAGACCAAGAGTAGCGTTATGGAATGGAAATGTAATTATTCCCCTCTTATTAATTTTCCCTCTTAAATTTCCCTCTAAATACAAGGCACACATACTTAGTTTCCATACAATCGATTATTTGCATTGCAAAACGATTCGATACCAATTATCTGCATTGTAAAACTATACGATATGATATACAAAGCCAAACGGTATGATATTTGCTATTGCAAAAATGGTAGATCATTGGATATCTGCTTGCTTGCTTGTTTGTTTGTTTGTTTGGCCTGAGAGATTGAAGGACTGCTGCTGTATCCACTTAGACGTTGAGTTGAGAGTTGAGACGAAGAGTCAAAAGAAAACAGTAGATCTAAAAGCTCACGACACAAGGCAATGCATCAATAGCTTGTACTGTAGATTGACTATTTTCACCATCGTTTCGTATAAGGGGGTCCTCAAAGTTACTACAGGGGGGGGGGGCAAATCTTTGTGTGATAGGATAAATCTTTTAAATTGAAATCTTGAACCCTGGCATCCCAATACTTTAGCCAAACATAGACGATCTACAAGCTCTCAACGTGCTTGTAGATCAACGCTTGTAGATGACAGTGCTGTCAAACAGGTTTATGAATATGTCTATGAAATCAATGAAAATCTGCATCGCACATTTATACAATATGTAGAGGGGGTCCCTGCTTCATGTCTCTCTCAGCTAAGGGTTAAAGTTGCTATATGTATTCTTCTGCTGACATAAGCAGGAAAAAGGCAATTGCTTATTTTAATTTTTAATTTTAATTTTATTATATTCA
>NW_027665163.1:0-56711 GCF_963921795.1 Nannobrachium achirus | reverse complement strand
TTGCTGGGAGAGTCTGTACGTACACACACACACACACACACACACACACACACACACACACACACACACACACACACACACACACACACACACACACACACACACACACACACACACACACACACACACACACACACACACACACAGAGCCGCACATGGCACACACATGGAAAGTTTCAGGTGTGTGCCATTCTTTTCTTTTTTTTAAGATTAGTTTTTTGGGCTTTTATGCCTTTATTGATAGTACAGTACTGACAGGAAATGGGGAGAGACACACGGCAAAGGTCGTCCGGATCGGGAATCGAACCGGCGACGCTGGCAGGCATCCATGCCTGGCGGTGCCTAAGTGGTATTTGACTAGTAGGCCACCGGGAGGCCCAGGTGCATGTGCCATTCTGACTAAATCTTCTAACTATTGGCCAAGGACCTCCGATGTAAACAAAACCGTAAAAGGACTTACGGTAAGTGTTGTGTTGTTCTAAAAAACAGTTTTTATTTTTGTCCTGAAATTGTAACACTTTGGACATGGCTGGTTTCTGTGTGACAGCAGAGGTATACCAGTAGCATTGGGGTGCGGTGGCTCAGGAGGTAGAGCGGCCACTTGGGAACCAGAAGGTTCCCAGTTCGATCCCGGGCTCCCCCAGAGTGTCCTTGAGCAAGACACTGAACCCTTGATTGCTGAACCCCCCCCCCCCCCCCCCCGCATGGTTTCCTCTGACATCGCTGTATGAATCATTGTAAAGCACCTTGGATGAAGTCATGTGATCACTAATCATATCATATTTATCCAGTCAAGGCCTTTCCCGTCTGTTCTGTCAGCGTGTCAACGTGTTGGGGTCAAAGTGCAGCTTTTGGGCTGTGTGTGCTTGTACTGGGCCAGGATGAGGCAACGCCAAATGCTGCCCTGAAATCTATACATCAGGGGTCTTCAACAGGGGGTCCAGGAGCCCATGGGGGTCCTCAGAGTTACTACAGGGGGTCCTCCGAATCATTGTATGATAGAAAGTTTTTTTCTCCTTTTTTATATTAACCACTTGAACCCTAACGTCCATATTCTGAGAACTTTAGCCAAAAATAGTCAATCTACAAGCTCACAATGTCTCGCGCTGTGAGGCGTTGTGAGCTTGTAGATCGACTATTTTTGGCAAAGAGGTTTGGTGTAGTGGGGAAAAAGAGCAGACTAAGTACAGAGTGAAAGGTCAAGTTTATTAAGTATTGACGGTTCAAGTGGTTCAATATCTGAAAACACAAATTTACATGAATCCAAAATACACTGATGATCGTGCTGTCAAACAATGAAACTATATGGAATGTATGAATCTATGAACAGGTTGTGGGGGTCCCTGCTTCATCTCTCTCTGAGCTAAGGGGTCCTTGGCCTGAAAACGTTGAAGACCCCTGGTCTACATTATCTGCTGCATAGATTCACACAATGATCACCAAAAATAATATCCTCACAGCATCCGTATTCTATATGGGAAAACCTTCGCTTGTAAATAGCAGATTTACATGCTCAATGTGGATCAAGCTATATTGGGAGATTGGGAGGGGAAAGTGTCAGCTTTGTTATGATTTATTTGAATTAATTCTGTGAGGATATGCTGTCATGGCCCAATCGCTGTTTGTTAGTTGTGTGTGATAAGAAACAGACAAATAAACTACCACACACACACACACACACACACACACACACACACACACACACACACACACACACACACACACACACACACACACACACACACACACACACACACAGTGTAACTAACATACCTTTGTTCCAGAAGCTACTCTCGTCTCCTGCTTCGTCGTGATATTCAGTCGTCATGACGATTCCACCTCAGGATCTCTGTCTCCGTCTTGCCTCTGTGGGAGGTCTGGTAGATCTGGTAGGTCTGGTAGGTCTGTTAGATCTATAGTAGGTCAGTGTGGTAGGGTCAGTCAGTCAGTCAGTCAGTCAGTCAGTCAGTCAGTCAGTCTGTGCTCAGTCAGACTGATGATGCCTGTCAAAGTGCTTCAGTCTGAATGTCACATTTGCTCCGTCGGTCGGCGACCCTCACTGTGGACTCTGAACTGTACAACAACACACACTGTGTGTGTGTGTGCGTGCGTGCGTGTGTGTGTGTGCGTGCGTGTGTGTGTGTGTCACTGGGGCGCATAGCGCTATTCCGAGGTCCCGTTGTTTCGAGGTCCCAGTCCAAGGGTAACCTGCCGATGCTGGTGAATGCTAACCTGCCGACGCTGGTGAACGCTAACCTGCCGACGCTGGTGAACGCTAACCAGCCCACGCTGGTGAATGCTAACCTGCAGACACTGGTGAATGCTAACCTGCACACACTGGTGAATGCTAACCTGCACACACTGGTGAATGCTAACCTGCACACACTGGTGAATGCTAACCTGCACACACTGGTGAATGCTAACCTGCACACACTGGTGAATGCTAACCAGCCCACGCTGGTGAATGCTAACCTGCAGACGCTGGTGAATGCTAACCTGCACACACTGGTGAATGCTAACCTGCACACACTGGTGAATGCTAATGTTCTCTACGTTTATAGATCTGACGAGGAGGTTTTTTTTTCACTCCGGTTTAGCAGTTTTAGTTTGGTAATAGTCTTTTTAATCACTTCATAAGTTTAGTTTTAGTCACATTTTAGTCATCTGAAAAGTTTTATTTTAGTCAATTTACAGTTGATTTTGTCGACAAAAATGTATTTTGTCGGCCTTGATGGTGTCGTATAATGCCTGATTACAAGCTCACAATGACTACAAGCTCACAATGCGTTGCACTACTGCGCGAACCCGTTGTAAGCTTGTAGATCTGCTATTCTCACCCGAGCGCAACCAGCGAAAAGAAAAGCTTGGGCACGATATGAGGCAGAGAGAGCAGAACGGAGAGACTTCCACTGTGAGAAGTTATTTTTCCAGGATATCACAGATCTTTTTTCTATTGATTACTCACGTCATGCAGGGGTTGACACTAAGGTCTCAGAGGCACTTGCCCGTCGGGCAAGTACAGGTCATGTTCTACTTGCCCAAAGGTCATGGCCACTTGCCCGAAAAGTAAATTCTCCATTATAAAATGATAGGTAGGATTTTAATTACTGCTCAATTTAACACTTGTTTCTTTACTTTCTGGGGCTGTGCGATAATAAAAAAAAGAAAAGAAATCATACCTCAATACCTCCAAATCCAAATACCAAATATGGCTATGATTGAATATGTCTGTGGTTATTTTATATTTTTAAGTGTAGCAACATTAAAAGAAGACAGCCCTCTGGCCACATTCTAACCTGACTTGCGTCAGATGGTGGCAGTAGTGCGTAGGCTACCGCTCTACTTTACCATCTGAGATCTCTCGGTGGGAGTTGATAACGCTCGTAAAGCCCCGGGCCGGACCAATCAGCGGCAGCTACGGGCGGGGCTCTGAGCGGCTCTGAGCCAATAGAGTCTGACTGCAGACCACGTGGATGCAGACAGGCCAATATGAGTGGTTGGAGTTGGCACTCCCAGACTGTGATAGACAGACGGCCCCATCCAATCACCTGCTGGAGAATTTAAAAAAATGGCCCGCCCCTTACATCGGGTCTGCCGGAGCAGTACCAGATGCTAGTAGCAGGGGTATGCAGCCAGGCAAACGCACTGCTGCTATCATCTGGCGCAGTCAGGTTAGCCACAATGAGGTGTTTAGACAGATATCTGGTGTTGACGGTTGCGTCCCCTCTCAAATGAGCACTTGCCCGGTCGGGCAACCTGAAAGCTTCACCTGCCTGAAGGTTTTATTTACCTGTCGGGTGCAGGTGGGCAAGCCTTGGTGGCAATGCCTGCCGTCATGGACACTTTGTGGATGATTGTTTGAATTTGTCACATTCCTAAGACAAAAAAATTTATATAATAAATTTACCTTGATTTCGGATGGGTCTCCTTCCGGAATCAATGGGGGTATTGTAATCAAATTATTATCTTAGGAATGCGCAAATACCAAAAAATAATATTGAACTCAAGTCTCCATAATTGAGTAATCAATAGTAAAAAAAAAGTCATTTTGGGGGTGAACTACTCCTTTAATCGCAGCACTTCCGCCACTTCCGTTTATGCAACGCACAGCGCATATCGTGCCCAGGTGGCATAACAACCACTGCAACATTGGCGCTACTGTAAGCACTGAGCAGTGAATCGTCATTATCATTGATTGCCAAGGTAAGCTAAATAAACATTGTATTTTCTCGTTGGACAAAATTAACATTAAAGCCCCTATCAGAGTGTAGTTCGCTTTGGTGTAGTCTTTTTAAGTCAGAAAACTACAGCATTATGTCATTCGCCACGGTGAAGAGCCAGAGCCATCACCGCAAACCTAATCTCTCAAGACAGCCTCAGAGTTACGCTTCTGAAGGAAGAGAGACAGACCGAGTGGGCGTCACCCTTTCTTTGATGATGGGCTCCCAGATTGCTCGCAAACCTAGACGTCTCTCCTCGGTTTTTACCTTCAGACATCTCCCCATCACCCCGTTCACTGAGCCACAGAGGCGCGGTGATAGGACTTCACTGTGAGTCCGTGACTATGATGTCCGTCACATTTTTAGGTGATAGCTTATCACCTAAAAGTTGAGGTGATGGCTCTTCACCTCAGACTCCGATAAGGGCTTTAAAGTGCTTAAAGGTGCAGTTCACCCCCAAAATGTTTTTTCTGTTGATTACTCACACCATGGAGACTTCAGTTCAATAATTGTAGTTCAGTTCAATAATTGTTGTGACCAAAGGTCGCAGTATACCATGAGAAATGTTGCAGCTGGTCTCCGTGTCAGTCAGTCAGTCAGTCAGTCAGTCTGTACACATTTTTACAGTCTATGGGTTGGTCCCTTGTCACTGTGACATCACAGGTGACATCACCTATGTAAAAGTCCATAAATGGGTATCCCATTTATGCCCATATACTATTATGAAGATCCCTGATGTCATTGATATACAGTATATCACTGGCCAGATGGCAAAGGCCTATATGTGTGGCTGGTTCAGATCGGATCTCCATATATGGGCATAAAATATATTGTATGTATATGGATAGGCTATATATTATTATTAATAAAGGGTAATGGTCATGCCCATATATGGGCATGTTTTGACATATTGTTGTCTATCATGCAAGGGTCTCCATATATGGGTAACTGGTCCGTTATACATCACTGGCCAGATGGTCAAGAATTGGCGTAACCTCGCCCTTTAGAGAGAGGTTACATGTCGCCCTGAGGCGTCTTACTAGTATACATGTATATTCTTTTTTTGTATTTGTTGCATTCCTAATAATATAAGACAAAATTGTGATTATAGTAAATTTACCCCCCATTGATTCCCGATGGGGACCCAAATGCATGAAACCATCAGGGTACTTTGATTATAGGGTTATTACTATATAGCTGATGCACTTTATTTCATGCCAGAAATAATGTATTTTACAGAGTAGGTGGGGTGCTGAGGGGTTCACCACCGCGGAGAATAGATTTTCAACAACGCAAAACTACCTTTGGTTTGGTGAGTAGTGAAGTAGTTTAGTTTATTTTGACTGATGTTGAGCTCTCGGAGGGGCTGACAATCTCGAGTCCATGCGTTTCCCGACGGGTCTGTCAGAGCGTCTCCGGGAGGATTTTGATTGATTGATTGAAGGCTTTATTAGAAGTTTGCATAGGAAAAATGTACAGTTTCATGACGGAACAGTTCACTGGTACAAGGTCTACTAAAAGGAGATCCATGAAAAGACTAAGCTTATTTCAACAGGAAACCATTTAAGTATCTCATATAACATTGAATGACAGACAAATAGAACACCGTACTATGCAGTAGATATGTAAAGAAAAGGAAAAAAATCAAACCTCGGTTCGAAGTGGAGCGGAGAATCTGTGTGTGTGTGTGTGTGTGTGTGTGTGTTTGTGTGTGTGTGTGTGTGTGTGTGTGTGTGTGTGTGTGTGTGTGTGTGTGTGTGTGTGTGTGTGTGTGTGTGTGTGTGTGTGTGTGTGTGTTTGTGCCTGCACAACAGCGCCCCTCCTTTAACTTGTGTGGCCACTCAAGGTATTGCCAGGCTACAGACATACCCAGCCAGCCACATAGCCAGCCAGCCAGCCAGCCAGCCAGCCAGCCAGCCACGGACATACCTGTCTATTGGGAGCGCTTTCACCGCTCCAAAAAAAATAAGAAAACAGTAAGTCTAAACAAACAGAAAGTATATACAAGGAAGGGGCAGGGGAGGGTAGGGTTGGGCTAGGTTTTTACCAGTTGCGAACGGCTGCTGCCTGTAAGTGGTTTTTCAGGGCAATTTTAAAGGATGCTAGTGATCCACACTCCTTTATGGCCTTCGGTAAGGCATTCCACATTTTTGTGGTATAGCAGAAGAACGAGTGATCTGTGGCACTGCCTCTGGTGTTGTAATTATGGACATCCTTAACGTTTATAAAGTATTTTGACAGGTACTTGGGTATCATAGTGGTGTAGTGTATCTTGTACACCAGGCCCATTGCAAGTTGCTGTACTCTGTCATCTACTCTGAGCCACCCCACTCTTAACTGGTGAGTAGCGGTGAGGTGAGTCCGATTGGGAAGGTTACGTTTATTTTGGGCTGTTTGGAGTTTATTTTTTAGGGATTGTGGGGCGTCACGATACCATACGTGGACTCCGTAGTCAAAGAGGGGCTGGATTATTGCACCAGCTATGGTCTTCAGTGTGCTGAAGTTGACCATTGGGGCGATCCTCTGTAGGAAACAAGTTTGTTGGTTGATTTTTTTTACTACTTTAGAAGTCATCTTTTCGCTGGAAAGATTAGCTTCAAGGATACATCCTAAGTAAGAGATTTTGTTTTTTCGTGTTATGACCTTGTCACCCACTTTGATTGTGAAGTTATCTACCTTTTTGAGGTTATGATTTGATCCAAAGAGGATGGACTCGGCTTTTCCCAGGTGAATTGATAATTTGTTGTCGTTAAGCCATGTGCAGATCTTACTCAGTTCAGAGTTAAGTGTCTTTTCAACCTGCAAGTGGTCCTTGCCCGAGACTAGGAGAGCCGAGTCATCCGCGAACAGGAACAGGTTGCAGTCGCAAGCAGATGCCATGTCGTTCACGTATATTAGGAACAACAGAGGTCCCAGTATGCTACCTTGAGGAACACCTTGAGGAGACGGATGGACCAGAGCTAGCAGCGTGCCTGCTTGTTACCCTTAATGTGAATATTAAGCCACACTGTGGCTTGTGAAAGTGTTTAAATAGTAGGCTATGTTACAGGGACGTTGATGTTTCAATATTGAGCTGGGTGCTCGTTTTTGACCCCGCCCCTTTTTAAGAAGGTATTTGTACTTTACTTGAGTATTTCCAATTTCCAATACTTTTACTTCTTACTTCTACAGTAGAAGTAAAAGTATTGGAAATACTAAATAGACCTAATAATAATAAATGTAGTGGAGTAGAAGTTCTACTCCACTACATCTCGGATCCAAATATTGTACTTTTACTCCACTACATTTATTTGAAAACTTTAGTTACTAGTTACTTTTCGGATATAAGTTATAATATTTTAAAACACACGTTAACCACTTTAGCCATTATACCTAGGTTGTTCGAAAATAGCCGATCTACAAGCTCCCAACGAATCACATCACGACGCCTTGTGAGCTTGTAGATCTGCTATTTTCAAAAAAAAAATGAACTTTTACTTTTGGTACTTTAAGTACATTTTGATGCCAATACTTTCGTACTTTTACTCAAGTTCATTTTGAATTGAAGTACATCTACATTGCAGTATTGATACTTTTACTTAATAAGTAAAGAATGTGAGTACTTTTTCCACCACTGGTCTTTGCCATCTCCAGGCAAACGTCCCAATGCAGTGTCTGCCTGGCTTCATCAAAGTCGTCTCCATAGAATTGCACAATTTGCACCATGCGTTTGCGGGCGCTGTTTCCGACAACACAATCCTCCACATGTGTGTTGACCATTTCCACACGTGAGAAAAACTTTAGCATGAGTTTCAAAGCAAAAAAAACGTGCTAAAAGTCTCTATAGCTGCATACGCAGGCCACGGGCTGAGTGCAATGTAGTTGGAAGCAATGGACTGCAGCGATGCCGTTTTAGTGGTCCAGCGTGTGGGGCACAGGGGTTGCAGAGACGGTGCGTCTTCGTCTTGGTAGGCAGAGCTACATCATACAGCCAGGATGTGAGGCGGGCTTTGACGCTAGCCCTATACTCTAATGTAATTGAAAGGGACAAAGCCAACGTGTGAAAATCGTCCGAGTGCCAGGAATGCGGTTTGGCCAGTTTGGGACAAGTGAAAGTGAACTTGTGAAAACGGCGGAGTGCTAGGAATTTTCGGCGAGAAATCAATGGTCACATAGCTGGGTGCTTGAGCTCTCAGGCGTACCCTATGTTTCCGCCTCTGCTATGTTAGATTATTAAATCATAAAAATAATAACGTGCGCTGCGCTGCAAGTTTCTGCGCCTGGAAAATAGCAGATCTACAAGCTCACAACGCGTTGCGGATGCGAGGCGTTGTGAGCTTGTAGATCAGCCACATTTTGTCACGGAACACGCCGTGATGAAGAAGTATAAGCCAGGATTTACTTGGGTGATGTGATGTGTGTTGGACGGACGGACGGACGAGGCTGCAGTGCAGAGTGCACACAACAGCGCCGAAAAATAAACATCCAATGCAAGGTAAAGTAGTGGAACACAAGCAGGGAGCTCCATTCAGCGGCACGCCACTTCCAATGAAACCACAACATTGCGTATACCTCAGCGTGGGACTTTTCTCCATGCTCAGAGTTATGTCTCCGGCTGCAACATTAGCGCGAGCAGCCACACACACACACAACGTTGTGCGTGCTGTTGCAGCCACCCAGTCGTGGACATTTGTGTGTGTGTGTGTGTGTGTGTGTGTGTGTGTGTGTTTGTGTGTGTGTGTGTGTGTGAGAGAGAGAGAGAGAGAGTGTTGAGTCTGCCTGCTCAATAGCGCCCCTCCTTGAACGTGTGTGTGTGTGTGTGTGTGTGTGTGTGTGTGTGTGTGTGTGTGTGTGTGTGTGTGTGCGGTCTGTGTGTGTGGTCAGGAGAGGTATGGCAGGCGACAGACATAGACGGCCAGCCAGTAACATTGTGAAAGCGAATTACAGGAGTGGCGGTGAGACCACCACTCAAAAAGTCATTCTGGGGGTGAACTACTCCTATAGGCCTAAGTGTTTTTCTCTTAAAGATCCTCATTCTCTGTCCATGGTGCTGAAGAGGGCGGCGCTGGGATTATTTTCTTTAAAGCCTATTAGATGTTTTGATACATATTTGTATTATTATTAGGCTACCATTGAGAAGCATTCCTTGTTTTATAAATACCAACTGTTTATAGGCTATTACATTCCCCATTTTCTTTAACAGTTTTTATTTTATTTTAAAAGATTTGGAAATGTAAAAAAATACATACATGTAATTGTGTTGTGTGCCATTTTGCATTAATAATACATTAGCACACTCGTTCTAATTAATATAGCTTTCCTCAGCATGTTAAAGCGGTCAGTGGGAGGAACTGAAAATCTTATTTTTCCACTTCACGTTTTATTTTCTCACCACACTGTTTTAGATAAATGATCAAAACGTAGGCCTATGGCCCTTTTTTGCCCCCATAAGACACATGCTGCCGGTAAAAATAACTTATTAAAATAATATCAATAACAAAATAAAAATCATGCGTTGGCCATGCCCACGCATGATTCATCTGGCTGCAGAGGCGGGATCAGAGTCACACAGGAACTCCTCCTAGAGTTCTAGTCACAGGACATTAAAAAGTGCGCGATCTCAGGGAACCATTTTGAGACAGATAACTGAACTCTGGACAACTTATTGGGGTGATAAAACTGAACAGAAGGACCACAACGTAAAGTAAGTGTTGTTGTTTTAATATCATGTCGCTTCAAGGAGATCAACCCTTTCCCCTCGCCTCCCCGAGTCCCCGTTCCTCTGAGTTTGTGGAGATAATAACTTCTCATTGTATGACTTTATGTCTGTCTGAGATTAACGTTACGAGGAAACTGATCAATATATTTATTATTGTTTTCACAGGCTCTGTGAGCGTGGCGTTTTTTTCTTTCCATTTTATTCACTTTCTTCTCTTGGAAGTTTGGACGCAGGGTCGATCGATCTGCGTGAAGCGCCGCCGTCTTTAATTGATTGATTGATTGATTGATTGAAGACTTTATTGTCAGTTAGGAAAAGGTACAGTTTCATGACGATACAGTTCACTGGTACAAGGTCCAGTGAGTGTGTGTGTGTGTGTGTGTGTGTGTGTGTGTGTGTGTGTGGGGGGGGGGGGGGGGTGATGGGCAAGCCAATCGAACCAGCAACATACTTATATGGACTTAGCATTATGAAATAACGATGTAAATGATTTGACAGACACTATCTGTGAAACGTGGATTTATATTTTATGACTGTTGGGTAAAAAACCGCGTCAGCTTTGCATTTCTAAACGGCTGGTTTCCATTGTGAGTTAGCAGTGACATCCGGTCTAGAGCCCGCCTACTGTATCCGGTTATTTGCACATACACATGCGTAGACGCAGCGTTTCCGTTGCAGACCGGATCTGCAACATTCACGGAGATTTATCCCCGCCTCTGGTGGAACTACTCGCCCAGTTCACTGTAAACCACGTGATTTAAGGCTCTATCAGAGTCCAGGGTGAAGAGCTATTCACTTCACCGCGTTGTAGTTTCCTAGCTATCATCTAGGCTTTGTTATGTATTTTTAGGTGATAGCTAGAAAACTACACCGCGGTGAAGTGAAGAGCTCTTCACCCTGGACTCTGATAGAGGCTTAAGGGGAAGATGAAACTGAAGTAGTTTTCAGTAGGGTGTGGTTTCCTAAAGTATTTAATGTTTGTTAATGCAGTAAGATATTTTATAATTAATAGTTTTTACTATGAAAAAACAATCCAATCATGAAAAATATTTAGGCCTAGTCTATTTTTTTTAATGTTTTAGTAAAGGAAGTAGTGAATTAGTTTAGTGAATAAAACACTATTTTAACCATGGTAGATATATTCAATTCAATTCAATCAATTCAATCTTTATTTCAGACCCAGGTGGATCCATATCAGTCACAATACAATAAAACAATACAAGAACAAGTAATAAAACAATACAAAAAACGTAAAAAAAGTAATAAAAAATTCAAAATAAAAGCACAGAGCACCAAGCCTAAAAAATCAGTTTCTGACATATAGACATGTGCGCCAATGGTTCCACAGTCTTGATGAGAACCTGACAGCACTGCGTGTAGGGTCCGTTATAACAGCAATGATGTCATTAACTGACTCAGATGCCCTACACATAAACCTGTACATAAGGTTGCGTAGTACAGCAGAGCAGGTGGGAACCCCCACACTGACAAACATCTGGCTCGCACTGGAGCTTCTCGGAACTCTTAACAGCAGCCTCATACAGTCATTATAGGCCACTGTGAGACGTCTGATGCTGCCTTGTCTGTAGCGACACCAAAGCTGGGCAGTATACAGTGGTGTATATATATATATAGATGACCGTATGTTAATTAATAGGATTAAAGGAGTAGTTCACCCCCCAAATGACTTTATTTCTATTGATCACTCACGCCATGGAGACTAGAGTTCAAACATATATATTGTTTTGGTTTTGTCTCATTCCTAAAACGAAAAAAGGTAGTAGGTCTACATTTACCCCCATTGATTCCGGATGGGGACCCAAATGCATTTGGGTCTCCATCCGGAATCAATGGGGGTACATTTATTGAAATCAAATTATTGTCTTTTAGGAATACGACAAAAAACTAAAAGATATTATTTAACTCAAGTCTCCATGGCATGAGTAATCAATAGTAAAAGTCATTTTGAGGGTGAACTACTCCTTTAACATGATATTCCAAGGTCTACCTCAGACCAGCTGTTAGTTCTGTTGTTGCAACAGTGCTGATAACATAGAGGTAATAGGCTCCCTGCTCTTGTGGTCTAGTAGGACCCCTGCTGGTTGAAAAGAGCTACTGCATGCATCTGCATCTACTGTAGTCTCAGGCTCTCAGCATTATGTTGGTGATATTGTTTGTTTGTTTGTTTGTTTGTTTGTTTGATTGATTGATTGATTGATTGATTGATTGATTGATTGATTGATTGATTGAAGACGTTATTGTCAGTTTGCATAGGAAAAGGTACAGTTTCATGACGGTACAGTTCACTGGTACAAGGTCTACTAAAAGGAGATCCTAGGAAAGCACTTACTTGGCTTATTTACACAGGGAACCATTGAAGTAGGCCTATCTCATATAACATTTAATGACAGACGGATAGAACACAGTACTATGCAGTAGATATAGTCAGGAAAAAATTGAAATGAATAAAAAGAAAGAAAAAAAAACAGTGCAAAAAAACATATATACAGTAGGTAAATACAAAGAAGGGTCGGTGGAGGGAAAGGCTGGGCTATGTTTGTTTTTACCAGTTGCGAACGGCTGCTGCCTGTAAGTGGTTTTTCAGGGTGATTTTAAAGGATGCTAGTGAACCACACTCCTTTAAGGCCTTCGGTAAGGCATTCCACATTTTGGTTGTATAGCAGAAGAACGAGTTTTACCCTTTGTTTGATTTTTAATCTGGGTTGAACGTGATCTGTGGCGCTGCCTCTGGTGTTGTAATTGTGGACATCCTTAATGTTTATAAAGTATTTTGACAGGTACATGGGTACCTTAGTTGCCTCATAGCAGGTTCACTGTTAATATTTGAATGTAATCACTCTACTGTATGTCAATGCCATATTTATCTAGAAATGTGTTGTCTGCAACTATAAATGATTGTTTTATTTGTATTTGACTGTAACCCTGACAGGTTTAATAAAGAGCAACATGGAGAGCCAGAAGGAACCTGATAAACATCTCATCCACAGAGCAGAGTCTCCAACACCCAGCTGTGAGTCTATGAATATCAGTGCTGCTTCTAGGACTCAGGTGGCCCCTATGCAAGGTTATTTTAGGTGGCTCCACACTGACAGATGCAACATTTTTTTTTAAGGATACGGGTGTCTTTGAATGACCCGATGGCCTCAGCACATTGTTTATTGTTTATTAGGACCCCCATTAGCTTTTGCCATGACAAAAGCTAGTCTACCTGGGGTCTGATACAGACAAACATTAATGAAAACATTACATGTAATCAACTTTACAATCACTATAATCTAAAAATAAAAAAATTGAAATTAATACAATTTGAAAAACAAATTTGAAATAGCAGCAGCACAATTAAGCCAAAATCATTTACAATACATTAAACGTTGTGCTTGAGGAGGATTAATACAGGCTTCTTTGAATTAGATGTTCTTTTAACATTCTCTTAAAGGTGAATTTCGTGTCTGTATTGGTTATGCAATTAGACAATTTTCTTTCATCCTATTACAGCTCTATAGAAAAAAAAGTAGATTTGAGCAGATTTGTTTTTGGTTTAAGTGTTACCAGATCACCTGAACTGGCTTGTCTAGTCATAAGATGACCATATTATGGTCATGTTCATCTCTTACGTATCCTACCTGGTCAAAGAAATACTGGGGATTTTTGTCAACTAAAACATTGATGTATTACTGTCAGACAGTGACTGAGCAGCCGTGTAACAGTCAGGTCACAACACACACAAAGCCATAAGCACTGCAGCACAGCATGGGCACACAGACACAACTTCATAAGGAAAGACTATGAGGGGGCCTGTGGGCCACTGGTGGATTGCATAATGCAATTTGCAACTTGCATTCAACTGCATGTAGAGTATTATCACATTATTCTGTTGTGTCTTGTGTGAGATCTTTGTTTTATTGCATATTAAACTAATAATGCTAGTTTTTGGATTGGGGATACATAAAAATAAACCTTCTCCCTGTGATGTCTGAAAATTCGTACTTGGCTTACTGATAAAAACTGTCTCTACACCTTTTTAGAATTATCTGAATGAGATAAATGTAAACAATTTCAAGGTCAAAGTTGATGACACAGTAATCTCTAGCAAGGAAAAAAGACTGTGAAAGGTCTTATTTGAGATGTTCCTTTTAGGCAGGGTGTTTAACTGTACTTTTACTGTACTACATTTATATTGTATTGACTGTTCTCCATTTTTGTCTAATATGATAATCAATCCATCAATGTGGCCCTCTTAGCGCATGATGATGTGGCCCTAAGCGACCGCTTAAGTTCCTTATGCCTGGAGAGTGATGCGTCTAAAGGACATCCTCCTGTCTTCAACGAACCTGGACCTCCACACACACAGTATGTCAATCCTCCTGAGCTTCTATACAATATATGTACAATGTAGATCTTTATGCTTCCATTTTAGTACATGTTTACTGCTTTCTAGTGATGTTTTATCACACTGTTACTTCAACATGGAGTTTTACTCTCTTATACTTGTATAATGGGACGTAACAATACAGAATCTTTAACAGACTCTTTCATTCACATAATAATTGTATGAATATTGTTATGATTCCAGAAGTCACAGAGCAGAGTCTCCAACACCCAGCTGTGTGTCTATGAAGAGTGATGCGTCTAAAGGAAATCCTCCTGTCTTCAGTGAACCTGGACCTCCACACACACAGTATGTCAGTCCTCCTGAGCTTCTGTAGAATATTATGTACAGTGTTCCCAGCAAGCACAGTCACCAGGACCTGGACCAATCAGTGACGTCTGCATTGGGTCCAGATCAAGTCAAACCATGACTAGTCACATCTGGCCTAGAATATCACCTGATTTCAACCAACATAAATCCTGCCCACGAAAACGGACGTCCTGGATTAATCAGAGAGGGTCCGATCGAGGGCCAGATAAATATCATAACTTGTCAGATATGTCCCAGAATATAACCTTACATGCTCATATTTCAACTAACATTACAAACACTAACAATAATCCTATAAGTCCATATGACGTCCTGGTAATGACGTCAAGATCATCCCCATATATGGGCTGTGATCTGGCCTGGTTCTGAACGTCACCGGAGGACGTCATCATGACGTCATCATGATGTCATTTGGCTTGCTGGGTTCCCATGTAGATTTTTATGGTTACATTTTTAGATTGTTTTAGATGATTTCTACTGCTTTCTAGGGATATCTGACTAGTAAGATGCCTCAGGGCGACATGCGACCTCGCTCTGGTCGTGCCAATTCTTGGCCATCTGGCCAGTGATGTATATCGGACCAGTTACCCATATATGGAGATCCATGTACTGTATATAGTACATCCCTTTTATGCCCATACATGGAGATCTGTCTGAACCAGCCGCACAGATATGGGCTGTCTTATCCATATATGGGCATTCCCATATGAAGTCCTGTCCAAAATTGAAAAGGTAATGGAATCTTTCACCAGAGGAAAAAAATGACTCTTCCCTGGGTAGATACAGAATGCAGAGGCTTAATGAAAATCAGAGATATATTGCTTAAAAAGGCATTAAAACCTGGCCTAACAACGGACAGACAGTTATTCAATCATGCTAGAAACGTAGTTACAAATTTCCTAAGAAAGGCCAAAGCTACATTTTATATCTCCATCATAGAGTGATGCCAGAGGAAATGGAAAAAAAAGTATGGGAATACATAAATAAACTAACAGGGAAATACTATAAGCAGGGTAATAACAACTTAGAACTTAAAATAGACAATATCCTGGTGAAAGATCCTCACACGCTTGCTAGCAACCTAATCCTGTTTTTTTTCTAAACTCTGTGCAGGAAATCACACAGCTGTTCAAACCCTCAAAGTTTGTTCCACGCCCTATTCAAAATGATCTCCCCATTTTTAACTTGGAGGAAATCACAGAGAACGAGGTGACAAACATTGTCAGATCACTGAAAGCATCCAAAGCTAAAGATGCACATGGGCTTGACACAAACTTCCTTAAAACAAAAATATTGATTCACTGGTGGCTCCAATCACACATCTGGTAAACTGTCCATAAGACAATGCACTCAGTGGAAAGTGGCTGTAATAACACCAATATTTAAATCTGGCACCAAAACAGATATATCAAACTGCAGACCAATAAGCATATTACCTGTCATATCAAAAGTGGCTGAAAAGTGGATTGTCAAGTCTATTGTTAAACACCTATACAAAGGCCACACCCCTCTGAATCCTATGCAGTTTGGGTTTCGAGCCTTCCACTCCACTGAATCAGCAAATTGCTTATTCATCAAAAAGTTAAAGTGTGCTTTGAACAAAGCCGCCTGCGCAATGGCAGTATTTCTAGACTTTAAGAAGGCATTTGACTCCGTCAGCCATCAGGTCCTCTTGTCCAAACTAACACACTTTAACTTTTCCTCAGAGGCCATCAAATGGTTCACATCATACCTATCAATTAGAAAGCAGTGTGTAAGTATAAACGGTATCAAGTCTCCTTATCACACTTGCTCGGTTGGTGTCCCCCAGGGATCAATACTAGGAACAATTCTGTTTTCTCTGTTTATAAATGACCTACCGGATGTTTGTAAAGATGTACATATACAGATCAGACGATGCTGTCATACTAACCCATGGCAAAAGCTTTGCTGAGGTGTCACCGGTTTTAACTTCTGTTCTGACTATCGTTTATGGCTGGCTTATAGATTTGTGCCTGCTCCTGAACGCTAAAAAGACGGTCTGCATGGCTTTTTCCAAAAGACCAGTCGTGATGGAGTCATCAAATGTGTTTCTGGGTGGGAAGGTACTTGAACTTGTATCAGAGTTCAAGTACCTCGGGGTCATACTAGACTCAACCCTAAGGCCTAACAAAAAAAAACGTTGGTTTCCGGTTGGCTGTCATTTTAGGGCTGAGTAGGTAGGGAATTGATTTTATTTTAATAAAGTAATAAAGTGTTTTGAAGCAGATATTTTAGCTACTGGCTATCCCTGGATAAACTGGATAACCAATGGCCTGAGGAGCTGGAAAACCAAGAATACTGACTGGTGAATGAATTAAACCAGGATTTGAAAACAAAACATTTTACCCCAGGGTATGAGATGAGCTCAATTTAGCCCCATATAGAACCTCACCCCGGGTGAGGCTCTATATGGGGCTAAGCTCAATTCAGAACTAAGAGCTTTAACATTGAAGCCCATTCTATTACTGGTATACAGTATACAGCTTTACTGCTTAAAACGCTATACGGGCTGCAAACAATCGGTCAAATGCTGACTGAGGGGCAGATGCATGAGACGACGAAGGCTCCGATTCCGAGGCTTCCTCCTCGCATCTCAGGGCTAAATATTTAAAGTCAAACATGGCCAAAACAGACCCAGCCTGAGAGGCTAGAGGCTCGGTGGGCGTAGAGAGTATGTCGACTGAGATGTGGGTCCATGTATCGGCTCGGTCGTGTCTCCCTGCTGCAGATGAAAACTGACATCGGCACTGTTTCACCTCCTTAATTATGTCTGCAAACGTTTTAGTAGTCAATGGAATTATTTTAGGAGGTGGTTTGCACGGGCAGACGACAGACTGGCATGTGCATATGCTGCTGGACATGCATGTGCTGCTGTTGTTGTGTGCCGCCGTCTCCTCGCGATGACGCAATGATGACGCATGAATAGTAAAACAAAACATTTGCGCACATGATATTTTAGACGAAAGAAAACTTTGATTAAACTTCGCGAATGTGGTCGCACCAAATATATTTTTTGTAAGACGTTTTTGATCGACTCGGTCGGATTTTGACTTAATTTTATTTATTTTTTTATTTTCACTCCAAATGCCAATAAAATCATCTGGGTCGCACGTATTTAATAGGGTCGGTCGCCAACCGGAAACCAACATATTTTTTTGTTAGTCCTAACCTTTAAAAAAACATGTAAAACAGGTTGTAGTGATGCGCGGGCCGACCCGGTGCCCCCACCCGCCCGCCAACCCGCCCGCGTGCGGGTGGGTGGGTCAAGGTTTGAGACTCAATATTGGTTATCACCACTCTCATGTGCAAAAAATAAATAAGAATAATCACCTGTTCTTATTTGCCTTTTATTCTTAATAAGAGTAGTCCTATAAGAATAAGAATATAATGTTTGAATACGAGCATGAGCGAGCGAGCATGTTTTAAAATGCGCCAGAGAGGAGCGAGGTTTCTCCTCCGCTCCTTGGTGCGAGGACCGTCCCAATTCCGCTCCTGTTGGGCCCGCGAACCGCATTTTGCCAACATTTGACACAACGTGAGCACAGCAGAAGAATGCACAAACAATTCAGCAGGATTTCACTTACCGTATGTGTCTCTGTCATCCACACAAGTCCGTTTATAGCTAAATACTTTGTGTCGGGTAAGTTATAGACTATAACCAGCCAGTCAACGGATACGATTTGAAACACAACTTTCGCAAGTGAGACGGATTTTTTGACTGAATGAACCAACCACGCTCGCCTCGAGAATTAAAAAAAGTATAAAAGCTATTTGAGATGTTTATAGATTAGAATCTTTACACACCTGCTCCCAAATAATTAATTATATAATTCCAGTTCACTGCGCATATATTATGTAGGTCATTTCAATTAAGCTCTCGCACTCAATTGTGTCAGCGCTCGTCTGAAAAGAGTCGAGCAGCTCCCGCCTCCCTTAGTTTAAACTAGGTTATAAAATGACATATAGGCTATATAGAATAGATTTTCAGCCAAGAAGTGAATGAAAACGTAGGCCAGTGCTTTCTTATTGTCCATGCTGGATTATTATTTCTTCAAATTGACTGCATCCATCCTGGATCACACAATAAGAGGTAACATCCAGGTCTTTATTATCCATCATGCTTTCAAATCAAACAAAGTAATCACTCATAGGCCTATGTGTGATGTGTGAGACCAAGTTTAACATCTTAAACATCACATGCTGCGCATCCAAAGTCAGCCGCCTCTCCTCCTCTTTCTCTCCTCCTCCTGTGTGTCTCCGCTCTCATATAGGCTACTAAATTGAACAGCCTTTTGGACTTTAAGTCACTCGGACTTTAAGGCCATCGGAAAATCACCATGCGCCCACCTCGAGTCGCTCCCATGATCCCATCTCTCCAATCTGGTGAATCAATAACCAACAGAATGTAATATTGTCCGTCTTTTGCTGTCTGCGCTGTATAAATATGATTGACATAAAACCTGAAACGCCATTCTTCCCCGACGATGCCCCAGAGAGAATGAACGTCTTTGAATGAATGTCTTTTAGGCTAAACCCCAATTTGAACAACACGTTTGTTTATTTAGCCCATGACAATATTGTGCTACTGTAAACCTTTCTGTAAAGCGACGTTGGGTACTTAGAAGAGCCGTATATAAAGATGAGCTATTGTGGAGATGATATACCATCTTTTTTTTAAATGCGGGTTGCGGGGCGGGCGGATTCGTTGATTTGTATATTGTTCTGCGGGGCGGGCGCGGGCGGGTTACGTTTCGTGCGGGCTGTGGGTCGTGCGGGTTATGAAAAAAACCTGACCCGCGCATCACTAACAGGTTGCAAACACAATTAAGTTCAACCTTCAAAAATGCAAAAATCTATCATCATTTAACAGCTGTTATTATAATTATAATAACTCTAATATTAATGTATTAGTGTTGTTGTTGTTGTTGTCCTTGGTGTTGTTATTATTATTATTATCATCCCTATCTCAATTGTTTAGTAAATTGGAAGGATTTTCAGCTCAACTCAGTTCTGTGTTCAATCTGTTGTAGTTCCAAGGATCTCATGGAGAGGTTCTGTGTTCAATCTGTTGTAGTTCCAAGGATCTCATGGAGAGGGTCTGTGTTCAATCTGTTGTAGTTCCAAGGATCTCATGGAGAGGTTCTGTGTTCAATCTGTTGTAGTTCCAAGGATCTCATGGAGAGGAGGATGGATGAAGATCCAGAGGAAAGACCCACAGTGGAGGACTGCTGGGTCCCTCACTGGGATAATGACAAGTAGGAGAAACAGTCAAATATCTTCTGTTCTGCACACTGTGTTTTAGTAACAGTCAGGCTTCAAGTTGGAATAGAAGGAGTAGTAGGCTAGAATTGGGGAAAAGTTTGCACCACAAGATGCACCACAATCCTTCATGGGCAGATGTGATTTATGGGGGCTAGTAGTGTTGCTAAATAGTAAATAGTAATAAAGAAATTTACGGCTTACGGGCACTTGCACGCTTTCCCCCACGCATCAAAGCCTTAAAATCGCTAAAACAATAGAGAGAAGTAAATGCAAAGAAGACAATCATCTTTCCTCTTCTCTAATTACAATCTAAAATATGAAAACACAGTTGATCCAACAGTAACCTTTCTACCAACAAAGTCCAACATATTTTTATGAGTGATGGTTTTAGGACATTATTTTAGTTTTTCTTTTTTTTTTCATTCTTCCAGGAGAGTTAAGTTCCTGAAAAAGGTGGGAAAACAAAATGAAGTTGAGAACTTCTGGAAGTGCAGCAAACCAGACCAGGAGAAGCTCCTTGCAGCGTTGGACCAGTGTGCTGAGGAGGGACTGTTTGATGGATGGAAAGACACAATGAGAGACAAGGTAACTAGACTGTTTAATGCATGGAAAGACACAATGAGAGACAAGGTAACTAGACTGTTTGATGGATGGAAAGACACAATGAGAGACAAGGTAACTAGACTGTTTGATGGATGGAAAGACAATGAGAGACAAGGTAACTAGACTGTTTGATGGATGGAAAGACACAATGAGAGACAAGGTAACTAGACTGTTTGATGGATGGAAAGACACAATGAGAGACAAGGTAACTAGACTGTTTAATGGATGGAAAGACAATGAGAGACAAGGTAACTAGACTGTTTGATGGATGGAAAGACACAATGAGAGACAAGGTAACTAGACTGTTTGATGCATGGAAAGACAATGAGAGACAAGGTAACTAGACTGTTTGATGGATGGAAAGACAATGAGAGACAAGGTAACTAGACTGTTTAATGGATGGAAAGACACAATGAGAGACAAGGTAACTAGACTGTTTGATGGATGGAAAGACACAATGAGAGACAAGGTAACTAGACTGTTTGATGCATGGAAAGACAATGAGAGACAAGGTAACTAGACTGTTTGATGGATGGAAAGACAATGAGAGACAAGGTAACTAGACTGTTTGATGCATGGAAAGACAATGAGAGACAAGGTAACTAGACTGTTTGATGGATGGAAAGACACAATGAGAGACAAGGTAACTAGACTGTTTGATGCATGGAAAGACACAATGAGAGACAAGGTAGCTAGACTGTTTGATGCATGGAAAGACAAAATGAGAGACAAGGTAACTAGACTGTTTGATGCATGGAAAGACACAATGAGAGACAAGGTAACTAGACTGTTTGATGCATGGAAAGACACAATGAGAGACAAGGTAACTAGACTGTTTGATGCATGGAAAGACACAATGAGAGACAAGGTAACTAGACTGTTTGATGCATGGAAAGACACAATGAGAGACAAGGTAGCTAGACTGTTTGATGGATGGAAAGACACAATGAGAGACAAGGTAACTAGACTGTTTGATGGATGGAAAGACACAATGAGAGACAAGGTAACTAGACTGTTTGATGCATGGAAAGACAATGAGAGACAAGGTAACTAGACTGTTTGATGCATGGAAAGACACAATGAGAGACAAGGTAACTAGACTGTTTGATGGATGGAAAGAGACAATGAGAGACAAGGTAACTAGACTGTTTGATGGATGGAAAGACACAATGAGAGACAAGGTAACTAGACTGTTTGATGCATGGAAAGACAATGAGAGACAAGGTAACTAGACTGTTTGATGCATGGAGAGACACAATGAGAGACAAGGTAACTAGACTGTTTGATGGATGGAAAGACACAATGAGAGACAAGGTAACTAGACTGTTTGATGGATGGAAAGACAATGAGAGACAAGGTAACTAGACTGTTTGATGGATGGAAAGACACAATGAGAGACAAGGTAACTAGACTGTTTGATGGATGGAAAGACACAATGAGAGACAAGGTAACTAGACTGTTTGATGCATGGAAAGACACAATGAGAGACAAGGTAACTAGACTGTTTGATGCATGGAGAGACACAATGAGAGACAAGGTAACTAGACTGTTTGATGGATGGAAAGAGACAATGAGAGACAAGGTAACTAGACTGTTTAATGGATGGAAAGACACAATGAGAGACAAGGTAACTAGACTGTTTGATGCATGGAAAGACAATGAGAGACAAGGTAACTAGACTGTTTGATGCATGGAAAGACACAATGAGAGACAAGGTAACTAGACTGTTTGATGGATGGAAAGACACAATGAGAGACAAGGTAACTAGACTGTTTGATGCATGGAAAGACACAATGAGAGACAAGGTAACTAGACTGTTTGATGCATGGAAAGACACAATGAGAGACAAGGTAACTAGACTGTTTGATGCATGGAAAGACACAATGAGAGACAAGGTAACTAGACTGTTTGATGCATGGAAAGACAATGAGAGACAAGGTAACTAGACTGTTTGATGGATGGAAAGACACAATGAGAGACAAGGTAACTAGACTGTTTGATGCATGGAAAGACACAATGAGAGACAAGGTAACTAGACTGTTTGATGGATGGAAAGACACAATGAGAGACAAGGTAACTAGACTGTTTGATGCATGGAAAGAGACAATGAGAGACAAGGTAACTAGACTGTTTGATGCATGGAAAGACAATGAGAGACAAGGTAACTAGACTGTTTGATGGATGGAAAGACACAATGAGAGACAAGGTAACTAGAATGTTTGATGGATGGAAAGACACAATGAGAGACAAGGTAACTAGACTGTTTGATGCATGGAAAGACACAATGAGAGACAAGGTAACTAGACTGTTTGATGCATGGAAAGACAATGAGAGACAAGGTAACTAGACTGTTTGATGCATGGAAAGACAATGAGAGACAAGGTAACTAGACTGTTTGATGCATGGAAAGAGACAATGAGAGACAAGGTAACTAGACTGTTTGATGCATGGAAAGAGACAATGAGAGACAAGGTAACTAGACTGTTTGATGCATGGAAAGACAATGAGAGACAAGGTAACTAGACTGTTTGATGCATGGAAAGACACAATGAGAGACAAGGTAACTAGACTGTTTGATGCATGGAAAGACACAATGAGAGACAAGGTAACTAGACTGTTTGATGCATGGAGAGACAAGGTAACTAGACTGTTTGATGGATGGAAAGACAATGAGAGACAAGGTAACTAGACTGTTTGATGCATGGAAAGACACAATGAGAGACAAGGTAACTAGCAGGGGTGTTTGTTTTCCTGGCCAGGACGGTCATTTAATGATGTTATGTGCATGCGTGCCGTGCACACACCTCTACATGTGCACGTGTGTTCATTTTGATGACAAAGACTAAAGCCGGCCATTCATTACACGATAATCGGGCCCGACTGAATTGGGTAGAATTAAACACTACAGGATCATTTTTTCAGATTATCTGACCAGATAATCTAAACGGGCTCATACTAGCCGTTTTGAACAGTCGGCCGCTCCGCACGCTACAGGATTCTATCCCGATTGAGTCGGGCTCGAACACAGCAATAATAAATAATATAATTGATACAAAATGCCACAGGGGCTGTTCTGAGCGCTGTGCTTTGCAACACGCACGCACACGCACATACAAACACGTTACGTTACGTTATCCACTCGCTCAACAACACACAACACCGCCTCACGCAACGAAAAAAAAAAACTTCAATATGGAAGTTGTGTCCTATTTTGATGATAATATGAGTTAACTTTGACATCAGTTTCATGTCCATCCAACTCTGACATCCCCTCTCTCTCCTGCGCTATAGTCAAGTGCTGCTCCTTCTCACGGTGCCTGATTTATGATTAGTCGTATGACGGTGTAGCGCACACAGAACATATAGATCTCCAAGACCAACCTGATGTGTCCCTTCCGTGCCTACGTTGTAGGCTTGTAGATCAGGGGAGAGCCCCCGTAGATCAGGATAGGCGTGTACTTCTTTGATGTGATGTGATGGACTGCTAGTCGCAGCCTGTGACTGACTGCAGACAGTGGCTGGTAGCGTTATTTCTTCTGTTTGTTTGTTTTTTGGATCGCATTACCGTTGAGTTTTAATTTAAATCCCAATCATTCATGATAACAACCTGATGGACGGACGGACGCTATGAAAAGTGTGTCTGTGTGCGGGCGCGTGTGTGTGTGTGTGTGTGTGTGTGTGTGTGTGTGTGTGTGTGTGTGTGAGTGAGAGGCAGAGGGAGAGGTGGAGAGAAAAAAAAGAGATCTGTCACTCAGTCAAATGACTTGCGTCTATCAGCGGCTGCTGTACCTACTTTCTCTCAGTCCCCTGCTGCTCTTCCAGTCTTCCAGACCAGTACTGATCCAGGAAAATATCAAACATTTTTGAAAAGAGTCGGGCTACGCCCGATCGTCCTCCGAGCCACTCGGCTGGGCTCCGAGTGGATCTGTGAGACCTCACGCTAGACGACATTCATGCCCGATAGTCGGGCCCGTTTCAGTCGGAGGCAGCCCGATTGTCGGGAGGGTAATTAAATAGCCCGATTATCGGTTAGTGTAGGGCCGCCTTTAGACTAAAAGACTACGCAAGATTTTGATATTTTGTCAATAAGACTAGACTAGAATAAAACAATTTCAGAAGACTAAAACTAAATGTGTTCAAAAGACTAAATCTAAGTCCAAGATTAATGTCTGTAAAAATGAACACTGGTATTCAACTGTGCAATGGAATTAAAGCCAAATAGATCTTTTATCTCAAGGTTTTGCACAGAGAGTAACTGACAGTGTCAAATGTGATCGATACTGTTATTATATTATTTACATAAATACATAAGCATTGTATTTGCTGTATTAAAGGTGCAATGGCATTACAGCCAAGATAGTGTTTTGTTTATTCTTTTTTGAGAATTCTTCTTATAATCTTTTTGATTTTGACCGAGTAAACATGCAGTAGAAGACAATGACTTGTTCAGTCATGTGTTTATATTCTGCCTAAAAGACAACGTAGAAGACTAAAGCTGGCAATACACTACCTGACCATCGGGGCATACATTTAGTCTAGCGCATACATGGGCAACTGGCGGCCCGGGGGCCATATGCGGCCCCCACCATTGCTTAATGCGGCCGCGGGTTAATACCGGAATACTGATATATTATTGATTTCACCTGTTACAATAACCTGCTTTAATTCCTTCAGTCTATATAGTATAGTATAGTTGTATTAAAGTGTCTTTTTTTGTCCGATGTATTTGTATTTAAGTTCATAAAATTAACATGCTTGAGTATATAACTAAATGCGTTTGAAATTAAATAAAAATGTTACATTTTGGATTCCAACTAAAAAATAACAAAAAAATTAATAAAATAATCAGGATTTCAATTCAAAAGAAGCAAATGCGCGATGCGTTTTGAGCTTGTAGATCTGCTATTTTTGCTTTTTTTTATGAGATACTAGAATGACAAAGTAGGACGTAGCAATATGCATTGTGGCCCTCTGGAGTGAATGGAAATATAGTGGCCCTCACCATCATGAAAGTTGCCCACCCCTGGTCTAGCGTGAGGGCTCAGAGGACACACACACACACACACACACACACACACACACACACACACACACACACACACACACACACACACACACACACACACACACACACACACACGTGCGCGCACACACATACACACTTTTCATACCGTCTGGTCCATTAGGTTGTATCATGATTGGGATGGAAATTAAAACTCAGCTCAGGTTTGTTTAGGCCTACACACATATATATATATATATATATATATATATATATATATATATATATATATATATATATATATATATATATATCAAACACAAACAGCAGGGAAAAAAACGCTACCAGTCACTACTACTGTGAACAGCAAACACATCTCGGTTTGCCCTTGCAAGTCAAAGTACACGCCCAGCCTGATCTACAATTGCTACAACGTGGCGCGGAGGGATACAGTTTGGTCTTGGAGATCTTTACTTTACTTTTACTTTATTTGTTTATTTACACAGGACAGTACCAGTTCATGAACACAGAGATAATGACATATTGCATAATACAACATACAAAGATCTTAGTGTAAACCAGTCAGAGTTAGCTTAAAGCTAAATTTCATCCGTTGTCCTCAGGACATAAAACATGAAACAAAACAAGACTAACAAAAACAAGAACAGAACAGTACAGGGCGAACAACAACACAACAAAAACAAGGTGCTTGCTGATATGTTCTGTGCGCTACACAGTCATACGACTAATCATAAATCAGGCACCATGAGAAGCAGACGGCACGCAGCAGCAGCTTGACTAGTTTAGCAGTGGAGAGAGAGCGGGGAAGTCAGGAGTTGTCTAGAGCAGTTCATGTAATGTTTAAGTTGTGTGTTTGTCTAGAGCAGTTCATGTAATGTTTAAGTTGTGTGTTTGTCTAGAGCAGTTCATGTAATGTTTAAGTTGTGTGTTTTTCTAGCTGCCAGCCGAGGTGTTCCAGAACATGGAGAAGAGGAGAGGGAAGACAGGATACCCTAAGCATGGATTTGCATTGCTGCGTTTCATACGCAATCTCTATGCACACCAGTGAGTTGATCAGTGTGTCTAAAGCTCACAGTGAGCTTGTATATCTGCTGTTTTTTAAAAACCGTGAAAATGTGTGCAAATGTTTTAATGTATACGGTATATATATATATATAAGACATTTGTGACGCAAATCCTCCTTTCTCTTGTCCTTGGAACAAATATTTTCAGATAGCGGTCCGTGGTCAAATACATAGAATTCTAGGGGGGTCCTTGACATGAAAAAGTTTGAGAACCACTGACAGTTTTTCATAAAACTGTTGTATTTTTAAGGTCTTAAATCGATAAAAGTTATGATATCATTATGTGATGTGACTGATAACTTGATAACTTGTCACAGCACAAAAATAATACAAACATTTTGTTTATTTTAATATAAAGCTTGAAGCTGAATTCAATTACGTGAATTATATTACTTTATGCAGCTGCAGTTGTGAGTGTTCAGTAATTAGATTCAGTACTTAGTTGTCAGTGTGTTCATCATAACATTTAGTGTTCGGTGGGAAATGGTGCCTTTATTCTAGGCACTTTACACACCGTATATTGTGCTCATCAGGAGCAGTTAGGGGTTCAGAGTCTTGCTCAAGGACTCTTCCACACTAAAGCCCTTTGCACACAAACGCGTTTATCCGCACAGATAAAACGGACATTTTCATTTTTTTAAAAGAAAACAATGATTCTCTACGACCTCATGCACTCCGGATCCGAATTAGCTGTGCGACGAGCGACGTCGGCTGCGGCTGCGGCCGTGCGTTTCTCATCACTCCTTTTATGACTCCTTTTGGGATCCGCAGCGCCGATTCCGCACAGTATTGCGCACCAAATTCAATGCGTTTTATTCATACAGCAAACTGTCCTGTGTGCAAAGGGCTTTACTCTGGGGAAGCCTGGGATCGAACCGGGAACCTTCCGGTTGCCAAGCGACCTCTCTCCCTCCTGAGCCCCTGCCGCTCAGTGATCACTGCTTTGTGTTTTACAGTGCTGCTGCTGCTGCTAACATCAACCTGATGGAGATGTTTCCTGGTCTCTTCCACTGTGTCTACCGGTTTACCCTGAACCAAGGCTGGAACACACGGGACGACCTGAAGAAGATGTTTGGTTAGTGGTTACTTATTCTAAACGGCAGTTCACACTTTCTATGTAAAGGAAGTAGGGATGTTCCGATGCCACTTTTTTTGCTGACCAAGTACAAGTACGAGTACTTAATTTGAGTACTTGCCGATACCGAATACCGATACTGTATGTTACGTCTCTGTACAAGTGCTTAAATAGTGTGTGGCGCTCCAAAATAAAATGCTTTAAATAATGATGTTGTCGTGCCTAGAGTGAGAGAAGGTGAAAACACTGTTCATTAGTTGAACTAACACACACCAAACTGTGTCTTAGGACTTTTGATATGTTGTTACCAACATATTGAACCATATGAAACAAAATGGTATCTGGCGCTGCAGTGAGCAATATCGGACGAGTAAAAATCACACTGCTCTTTTTCTCCCTGACCCTACTCTGGAGGTCGGCACTACAACATATTATTTTAAACATACATGTACAAGGTACAGTGAGCAGGGTGGTACAACATATTTATTTTAAACATACATGTACAAGGTACAGTGAGCAGGGTGGTACAACATATTTATTTTAAACATACATGTACAAGGTACAGTGAGCAGGGTGGCACTACAACATATTTATTTTAAACATACATGTACAAGGTACAGTGAGCAGGGTGGTACAACATATTTATTTTAAACATACATGTACAAGGTACAGTGAGCAGGGTGGCACTACAACATATTTATTTTAAACATACATGTACAAGGTACAGTGAGCAGGGTGGCACTACAACATATTTATTTTAAACATACATGTACAAGGTACAGTGAGCAGGGTGGCACTACAACATATTTATTTTAAACATACATGTACAAGGTACAGTGAGCAGGGTGGCACTACAACATATTTATTTTAAACATACATGTACAAGGTACAGTGAGCAGGGTGGCACTACAACATATTTATTTTAAACATACATGTACAAGGTACAGTGAGCAGGGTGGCACTACAACATATTTATTTTAAACATACATGTACAAGGTACAGTGAGCAGGGTGGCCATACCACTGTCATTTCTAAAAATACCTTATTAACTGAGAACCAATGTCCTACTAGCAACAATCTGTCAATTGCACAGTAATCATGTATACAAGCTATTCAACATGGACAGAATCATGATTTATTTTCAACATAAATGTGTTTGTTGAGAATTTCATCAATGTTCTCCCCTATCTCTGGTTCCAAATCCCACTGGGGAAGATGGATAACCACGCCCCCGGTAATCTGAACCGCGCCCCCGAACATCGCGATTGGCTGACTGTGTCCTGTGTGTTCTGCTGCTGTCACATCGCACTAGTGTGCTTACTGTGTTAAGAAAGCTATGCATACGCATGCCATAATAAATACATTTACTGAATTTCCCCCATCCCGGACGAGCCCCCATGTTACGCCCCAGGTTAGGGGTCCCTAGGTGTAACATAATAAAATGGACTCCCTCCTTCCCACCAGCCAGGCCACACAGGTTTGAAATCCTCAAATTTAAGGATTTAATATAGATAAAAGTCACCTCAGGGTGGGATCATAAAATCCTAGATACAAAACCTTTTCTAATAACAAGGGGGTTACCCACCCCTACATACAGAACTCTAACAAAACACAATGCTAACAACAGGCTGGCATTTGGAGGCTGGTTAGGAGAAAGACATCAGACTGCTGGTGGCAGCCATCTTTATAGATCACCACCTGGTTCAGGAGCCAATCACCATGCAGCATCCACCTGGTAGTCAACCACTCACATTCAGTCACACTCAGTCACCATTCACCCCATCTGGTTGTCAATCAGCCACTCACACAATCAGCACCACTCAGTCACACACACCAATGAGGGGAAAAATACATGTGAACACAAAATATAACTATATGACCCTATAGGGTCATAACAGATAGTAAAGGTATCTATATCTATAATACTTGCTTGCTTCAAAATGAAAATGCGCTGGTCTGTTGTTACTGTTCATTTACGACGCGGCCGCCCGACCGATGAAATGAAAATATACGTTTCTGTTTTTGGACTGTGCTATTTCGCCACATGTGCTTCTCTGCTGGCTCAACTTAAAGGACAACTCCTCCCTAAATCACTTCTAGGCTAATTTTCCTACTTATATTGATCCCAAAAGACATGTACCATGGGGTCCATTAGGCATACATGCCCCTGTTATCCAGTTTCCCCAGCAGAACCCAACAGCTGTCATAGCATAGAGTGGAGCCTATAAGCCTATCACTTTTAAACTATTTATTGTGTTCAAAAGTGATTTTCTTTTTCATGAATGTGTTACTAGTTGTCATTACAAACACATCCATGCCTTGGTTGTCCCACACAAGCCACCACAATCTCATAAATAATGTTTTGGGGTGAGTATTCGGTACAAGTGCCAATCAAAGTGACTGCACTGGCAGTCACAAGTCATCTTTTCCGGGACAAAACACATAACATCTGTTTAGCAGAGTGTGATGGCTTGTGTGGGACAACGATGACATGGATGTGTTTGTAATGACAACTAGTACCACATTCATGAAAAATAAAAACACTTTTGACCACAACAAATAGTGTAAAAGTGATAAGCTTATATGCTCCACTCTATGCTATGAGAGCTGCTGGGTTCTGCTGGGGGAAACTGGGGCATTTCTGCCTAATAGACCCCATAGACAGTCATTTAGGATCAATATAACTATATAAGTAGGAAAATGAGCCTAGAAGTGTTTTAGGGAGGAGTTGTCCTTTAAGCACTTCGCAAAATACCATAGGCTATGTAGTAGAGTTTATTTGAGAGAAGAGTTGTAATTGAACGAATGGATAGCCTAGTATGATGATGATGATGATCCTAACCCTAACCCATTTACATGCACCTCCTCTTATTAACGTCCCAAAATAAAAGCAATCTTCAAGAGTTATTATTTATGGCTACATTCATACATTCTTTTTAGTACAATAGCATTGTAGCCAGCAAGTATTATGGCATGCATAGCCTTCTTAAAGGACAACTTTAGTTTTTTACAACAAGGGTTCATATTTTAGAATGTGATTAAATAATATAAAAGATGAGTGTTAAGATTATTTCATTTACTTTCTATTGTTTAAGAGATTCTTATTTCAGTGGTTGGGGGCATGCGTACAAGCGCTAAATATGTCATTCTACACAGAATAAGCCCATTCCCAAGATACAACACAACCTTTCATGGTTGGATGTGACTTATGGGGGCTAGAAGTGTTACTGTAAATAGCAATAAAGAAACTGCTGGCTTATTGTGTCTAAAAAAGACATATTTAGCCACTTGTACGCATGCCCCCATGCGTACGCATGCCCCACATTTTAGCATGGTAAACGCGATAAAACAATAGAACGAAGCAAATGAAAACATTTCAACACTCACTTATTCAGAGTTTTCTTTTCAATCTAAAATATGAAACCTTGTTGTAAAAAAACAAAGTTGTCCTTTAACACAGTACACACTAGTGTCCTTTAACACAGTAAACACTAGTGTCCTTTAACACAGTAAACACTAGTGTCCTTTAACACAGTAAACACTAGTGTCCTTTAACACAGTAAACACTAGTGTCCTTTAACACAGTAAACACTAGTGTCCTTTAACACAGTAAACACTAGTGTCCTTTAACACAGTAAACACTAGTGTCCTTTAACACAGTACACACTAGTGTCCTTTAACACAGTAAACACTAGTGTCCTTTAACACAGTAAACACTAGTGTCCTTTAACACAGTACACACTAGTGTCCTTTAACACAGTAAACACTAGTGTCCTTTAACACAGTAAACACTAGTGTCCTTTAACACAGTAAACACTAGTGTCCTTTAACACAGTAAACACTAGTGTCCTTTAACACAGTAAACACTAGTGCTATGTGACAGCAGCACAACACACAGGACACAGCCAGGGCGTACAGCCAGCCAATCGCGACGGTCGGAGGTCTGTTCGGATTACCGTGGGCGTGGTTATCCATCTTCCCCAGTGGGATTTGGAATCACGCGGTAGAGACACCTTTATCCCTGGAACCTGAATGATGAGATATCATGCTTTAAGTCATTACAATGTACTGCTACTGGGTCATTCCTGTCATTTCTCCTTACAGTGTTTTTATGCTCACTCATTGTTTGTTTTTTAACTGACGTGATGTTTTACCCACATAGACCAGCCTGCATGGGCATTTATATGACATGAGTAGTAGTGCATGTGATGACACCATTGATAGAGTATGGGGCCGGTAAAAAACGGTTACCTTTGACCATTACATTGTGGGAGAAAAATGAAACTATAAAATATAATTGTGCTTGTAGATCTGCTATTTTCAGCAGGCAACCAAGTGTAAAATCAGCCATTGCGATCTCAAGGCCCGCCAAAATACATTTTAGTCGACTAAAATCGACTAAAGCCTTATATTAAGTCGACTAAAACCAGACTAAAAGTAAAACATTTCAGATGACTAAAACTAAACAGAATTTTATTCAAAAGACAATGAATAAAACTAAATCAAAATTTGCTGTCAAAATCAACACTAGTTTAAGACATCTTACTGTGTTGTCATCAGGCAGAAACTTGGTTATTTTCACTATTTTCCTTTATTAAAGTGTCATGCTTCCAAGCCCAGCCCAAATGGACTTACAGGACATTTCATTTGACAATAAATGGACACATAGGAGACAGTATGTCAGCTCAGCACATTTACCCGTCATCATTTTTCTCTCAATCAGCTCACAGCACTGAGGATGAAGTAGTGATTTACAGCCTCAGTAAACACATCTAAAGACAAAACATTAATGTTGAGCTGAACATTGCTGAATGCTTTGTTATCTGCAATAGAATTGGAGATTTCACGTTTAGATTCAAATGTTACCTTTTTCATATTACAGATTTGCTGGTGATAACAGAAGAGGATGTAAAACTCTTCCAAACCAAGTTCCAAACAAATGTTGAGAAGCCATTCACATGTTTACCTGAGGGGTCAGTCCAGCGGACAGATAGGAAGGACTTTGAGTTCCACACAGATATCAGCATCCTACATCTGGACGACACAGTGGTCAGCGTTGAGCATGAGGTCAGACAGATGGAGAGGGAGAAAGCATGGCAGGAGAGTGAAACGGTGATGAAGAAAGCAGGGCAGGAGATCCAACTCAGTGACATCTATACACACCCATCTGGAAAAAACAAACGCATCAGAACAGTGATGACCATTGGTAATGCAGGAGTCGGCAAAACCTTTCTTGTACTCAAGCTTGTCTCTGACTGGGCAAAGAAAAAACATCAACATCCTCACCTCACATTTGTGTTCCAATTCCGCTACCTGAATTTGCGGTGGGGGCAAAAGTTTACTTTGGCACAGCTAATTCACAAATGCATCTACGCAGCCAAATGCATCCCAGAAGAGGCTCTTAATGACATCTTCACCAAGCTGCAGAAGTCAGGAAACCCAAATTATGACGACAGCCTTTTCAAACTTCTGTTTGTGTTTGATGGTTTAGATGAAAGCACCCTTCTGCTGCACTTCAACACTAAGCCTAACCATGGCTGCTCTGATGACTTCTCCAAACCCATCCCCCTGGAAGAGCTTCTCGTAAACCTCATGAACGGGAATCTGCTTCGCTGTGCTCGCATCTGGATAACCACCCGCCCTGCAGCAGCCAAACTGATCCCTTCTCAGTTCGTTGACATGTTGATGGAGGTTAAAGGGTTCACTGATGTCAAGAAAGTTGAGTACTTCAGGAAGAGATTCAGTGATGAGAAGCTGGCCGACAGAATCATCTCACACATGAAGACATCAAAGAGCCTCCACGTCATGTGTGAAATCCCAGTCTTCTGTTCGATGGCTGCCATCGTTCTCCGTGACATGTTGAGGAGAGACAAGACAGGACAGCTGCCCAGGACCCATACTGAGATGAACTGCCGTTTCCTGATCGTTCAGACAAAGAGAAACAAGATGAAGTATGATGAGACTCCTGATATGAATCAACAGCAGCTCACGGAGGCTGACAGGGAGCAGCTCACGGAGGCTGACAAGGAGGTTCTTCTGAAGCTGGGCAGGCTGGCGTTTGAACATCTGGAGAAAGGTAGCATCATTTTCTACCAAGAACACCTGGAAAAGTGTAGCCTTGACGTGAAAGAAGCCTCGTGGTACTCAGGAGTGTGCACAGAGATCTTCAAAGGAGAGAGTTTGAGCTTCCAGAAAAATGTCTACAGCTTTGTTCATCTGAGCATCCAGGAGTTTCTGGCTGCAGTCTACCTGTTCCACTGTTTCACACAGAAGAACATGCCTCAGTACCTCCATTCCTTCCTGGGAGGCAGAGGAGGAGAAATGACCCTGGAAGACTTCATGAAGAGAGTCATGCAAAAATCCCATTGGAGTAAAAATGGCCACCTGGACCTCTTTGTCCGCTTCCTTCATGGCCTCTTACTGGAGTCCAACCAGAGTCTGTTGGGGGGCCTAGTGGATCAGACAGTGAAGAGTCCAGAGACCATCCAGAGAGTCATCAACAACCTGAAGAAGATGACCACTGAAGATCTCTCTCCTGAGAGAATGATCAACATCTTCCACTGTTTGATGGAGATGAACGACAACTCAGTATTTCAAGAGATCCAACAATACCTTAAGTCAGGTACAGAACTGTCTCCATCCCAGTGTTCAGCTCTGGCCGCCATGCTGCTGATGTCAGAGGATGTTCTGGATGAGTTGGACCTGGACAAATACAACACATCATTTGAGGGGAAAGAGAGACTGATCCCAGCTGTGAGGAACTGCAGAAAGGCTCGGTTAGTAGTCATGGGATTGAAAACATCCTAGTGTCAATCTGCCATTACAGTTAACACTATAATTAGAAACTAAGGTTGACATAAAAGATCCAATAATACTGTCTTTGTCTCAAATCGTAACTGGTGGTATTGTGTGTATTGTAAGTCCACAATAAAGTAGGGTAAAAAAGAAAAAGAAATGTCTAAAATCCCTGCTGGTTACCCCCAGCAGACCATTGCTTTGAACCCACAGACACTGACACTCAGTGCTGGAATTTAAGATAAGAATGGCGTTAGTCTCATAGGGACACACACACAAAGCCAGACATAAGAGCGGTTAGCACTGCTCAAAAAGGACAAGATCATTATTATTATCAATGGGCCTCATTCACTTCTTCTAAACAAAGATCTGTTTTATGTAAGGCTGTAATCTTTGCTGCAATCTTTGGACCTGCTGTTTTCACTTTACTGAGATTGACAAAAAAACGCGCACCTGTGCGAAGTGAGCGCTATCCAACACCACGTGCATATCTTTTTGTGTTCTGTCTGTGACGTTAGTAGTTAGTATATGGAGTTCCGTGCTCATACAGACATGGGGACATACACACAAAGCCAGACATTAGACATCGGTTAGCACTGCTCAGAAATAATTAGCACCTCATTGGATATTTGCTATCTCTACCTTTGGTCCAATATTACATCAGCAGACTATATTTAATAGTCCCACCACTTAACTGTCCAGCTGGTGGGAGCATCACTTGTCTCTTGTCTCTTCACATAACCTCCATATTGTAGGTTATGAAATGTTATAATAATGGGAGAAATACAAACTAACGTTGTGTCGGTGCTCTGCCTCAAAGCCAGATCAAAGCCTGCAGCTGTGGCCCAGCTTGAGGTGACAGGGATGTGAAATAAGCCTTAACACAGTTTAGGCAGAAAATATGCAATGTAGTTCAGTCTTCATTTCACACCTTTAACTGCTGGTTCAAATACTAAATACTATTTATGTCTGGATAACTAGATAGATACCTTTTATTTAACTTACATGACAGTGAACTATGTATAATTTGTTTTGATAATCTCTTATTTAATCTGCATTTACAGACTTGTTGGCTGTAAGCTCAGACAGACAGAGGTTGAAGTTGTGGCTTCAGCTCTCAGCTCTAATCCTTCCCATCTGAGAGAATTGGACCTCAGTAAAAACAACCTGAAGGACTCAGTACCAGTGGAGCGGCTCTGTGAAGGACTGAAGAGTCTGCACTGTAGACTGGAGATTCTACGGTAAGATACATTTACCTGATTTATTTTGATCAATTCTGTTTTATTATGTACTGTATTATGTGAATATAATATGAATGCTGTGGTGAGAATGTATTAATAAACTTGATATCATGGTAACCCAAGTCTATGTGCCTGAGTAGACGTTAACACTTGGGCTGACATTATTTTGGTAATTATTTGGCTATAGAGTTTCGCCTTTCACTTTATTTTGAAGAGCCCCGGAATATATATATGTGTGTGTGTGTGTGTGTGTGTGTGTGTGTGTGTGTGTGTGTGTGTGTGTGTGTGTGTGTGTCACATATATACACACACATACATGGAGATCCCTGTCTGAACCAGCCGCACAGATATGGGCTTCCTCCATATATGGGCATTCCCATGTGAAGTCCTGTTAGATATGGGCTTATTATTGATGACACCAGGGATCTCCATATATAGGCATAAAAGGGATTCTGTTAGAGTGGCTCCCATGACATCACAACAGCACATACATTATCTTTTATGCCCATACATGGAGATCCCCATCTGAACCAGCCACACAGATATGGGCCATGCCTTGGCCTTCCTCTCCTCTCCTCTCCTCTCCTCTCCTCTCCTCTCCTCTCCTCTCCTCCCATTCTCAAATACTGTTTATGTTTGGACAACTAAAGAGGTGATTGCTTTAACTCTCATGACAGTGAACAAGGTATAATTCGTTTTTGATAAACTCTTATTTAATCTGCATTTACAGACTTGTTGGCTGTGAGCTCGGGAAGAGAGGGGTTGAAGGTGTGGCTTCAGCTCTCAGCTCTAATCCTTCCCATTTGAGAGAATTGGACCTCAGTGGAAACAACCTCAGCAACCTGCACTGCCGCGGAGTGGAGCTGCTCTGTGAAGGACTGAAGAGTCTGCACTGTAGGCTGGAGATTCTACGGTAAAATACATTAAACCAATGTTGATCAATTCTGTTTATGTACTTACTGGATGGGGGCCGCTCTCCATTCAGACATGCTGCCTTTCTGACATTGACTTCTAATTGTATGAGTGGCGGCACTTCCATAGAGGTTAGAGTTAGGTATAGGGTTAGTGTCTGAATGGCAGCACTTCCATAGAGGTTAGGGTTAAGTATAGGGTTAGTGTCTGAATGGGGGGATGCACCCGTACTGGATTATGTGAATACAATATGAATGCTGTGATGAGAATGTATTAATTAAGCAATATTACACGAGAGGGTGTGCATATAACACGGTTATCCTGCACGACAGCGTTGCCGCAGGAACGAGCCGACAGGTGAGTTCTGTAGGCAGGGCTGGAGTGCAGCATAACCGTGTTAATGCAGACCCTCAAGTGTAATATTGCGATTATACAACTGTTGCCCTTAAAATAAAATAAAACACGTCAACTTAATTTCATTGTAATTAAGATATTCGATAGGAATTTGTAATTTTTTAATGCCATATTTAGCTACTGTGTCCCTGAACGTCACATGAAAACCGCTAGCCAGCCGCCTAGCATAGTGTGTGGAGAGAGGAGCGCTTGCGGTCTTTCGTGACCAACGCAGCTGATTTCTTTACTTGATGAGAGACAGTGCAGTAGTGCTCGTTATATGCACAGTTGGAGAGCCTGTTTTCCATTGAGAGCCCGACTACCTGTTGTATAATAAGCTTGATATCATGGTAACCCAAGACTATGTGCCTGAGCAGACTTAAAATGACCCAAACATGTTTGAAAGTGTAATAACCCTTGAGTTGAGTTAATTACAACGACCGTCCGGATGGACATACACACAAAGCCAAATGTAGCAGTGGTTAGCACCGCTCAAAAAGGACCAGATCATTATTATTTTCAATGGGTCTCTTTCACTCAGCTCTTTACATTTCTGCTATATTCTTTACTATAGGTTTTCTTCTAAATAAAGAGCCACGTCTGATTCATGAAAGGCTGTGTAAAGCCTTGATGTGTGCATCTCAGGTTCATCAGATGATGAATTCCACCAAATCAAATGTGCCTTCGTGTGTTCATCATTTGCATTGTTCCCTGTTTAACGCCATAAAAGACAACCAGAATATCCAACATTAAACCAGCTTCACTGTGGTGAAAGCACAAGTTCAAAGGCATCAGATCTATAAGCTTACAATGCTTTGCATCGCAAAACACCTTGACAGCTTGTAGATCTGATTTATTTGGAAAGCGAGTCCCATATGCAATATAATGTAAACAACAATAAGCCTTTTGATGTGACAGTAAATAATTGCGACCGTCAGGTCGCACTTACTATCAAAACCTCCACCATCTGTCTGTCTGTCTGTCTGTCACACGTCACACCTCACCCTGCTCATATCTCCGCAATCGTTGCCCCGATCCATGCCAAATTTTGCACACATACTCATTGCTCAATTCACACATGACCCTCTTCTAGCGCCACCATGAGGCCAATTCTTGCCAAACACATTTTTGGACACAGCTCCTACAATCTTTGCCCTAAAATCACGCAAATCGGTACACAGTATGTCTACACTCATGTCATCAACATGGATCTATCCCATAAAGCGCCACCTTTAGTTCAGGCCAATTTTTTTAAACAAATTTTTGGACACTGCTCCTACAGATTTTGCCTTAAAATCACACAAATCGGTACACAGTATGTCTACACTCATGTCATCAACATGGATCTGTCCCATATAGCGCCACCTTCAGGCCGATTTTTTAAAACACATTTTTGGACACTGCTCCTACAGATTTTGCCCTAAAATCACGCTGCGACCTGACCGTCGCTTATCTCCCTATTAGGGAGTCTTACTAGTACATACATAGATAGTGACACATGTCCTGGTAATATTTTTCACGAAATGTTGTTCGGGTCCAAAGTGTTGTGCCTGGCGGCTGAATAAAATTACCATTACCAATGCTGTAGTAAAGCTGAATATGTCTATGGACAACTTATAAACAATGTGTGCGTGTCGGTGTTCTGCCTTGAAGCCAGATCAAAGCCTACAGCTGTGGCCCAGCTTGAGGAGTGACACTGTTTGTGTCTGGATAACTAGATATATTTTATTTAACTTCCATGAACAAGCAACCAACAACAAGGTATAATTTGTTTATTTAATGTGCATTTACAGACTTGTTGGCTGTAAGCTCAGACAGACAGAGGTTGAAGTTGTGGCTTCAGCTCTCAGCTCTAATCCTTCCCATCTGAGAGAATTGGACCTCAGTGAAAACGACCTGTACGACCCAGGACTACGGGACCCAGGACTAGGGGAGCTGCTCTGTGAAGTACTGAAGAGTCTGCACTGTAGGCTGGAGATTCTACGGTAAGATACATTTACCTGATTTATTATTAGAATTGATCAATTCTGTTTCATTATGTACTGTTATTATGTGAATATAATATGAATGCTGTGGTGAGGATGTATTAATAAGCTTAATATCATGGTAACCCAAGCCTATGTGCCTGAGTAGACGTTAAAATGACCCCATCCCGGGCCATGCATTTTTGTCTTAGGAATGCGACAACTACAAAAGAACATTATTGAACTCAAGTCTCAAGACTAATCTTAAGACTTGAGTCTCAAGACTAATCAATAGGGGGAAAAACATTTTGGGGGTGAACTACTCCTTTAAGACTTTTAAAAAACCAAATTGGTCAAATTGTCCTAACATTACAGAAGAAAGTGGCAAATATGGTGAAAATAGCCGATCTACAAGCTCACTGAGAGGCATTGTTCCAAGTGCTTGTCAGGATGGGGTCTTCCCTAGTCCCACACCATGACAGTCATTCGAAATGTGTTTGTTCATTCATTCAATCAGTGAATCTGTTTCATTCTTCATTCAGACTGGTTAACTGCAACTTGTCAACGGGATGCTGCTGGGAACTTCTGGTCTCAGCTCATAGCTCTAATCCTGCCCATTTGAGAGAATTGGACCTCAGTAAAAACGACCTGAACCGCTTAGGACCAGTTTACAGACTTGTTGGCTGTGACCTCGAAGAGACAGAGGTTGAAGTTGTGGCTTCAGCTCTCAGTAAAAACAACCTGAACGACTCAGAACTACTGGAGCTGCTCTGTGAAGGACTGAAGAGTCTGCACTGTAGGCTGGAGATTCTACGGTAAGATACATTTACCTGATTTATTTTGATATATTTGTATTATGTGAATATAATATGAATGCTGTGGTGAGAATGTATTAATAAACGTGTGGTAACCCAAGCCTATGAGTAGACGTTAAAATGACACCAAACATGTTTGAAAGTGAAATATCCCTTTGAGGCGAATTTATAGGTTTCGTCATACAAAGGGATCGCACTCCTAAAATAGCTGATCTACAAGATCACAACACGTCAAGGAGGCAACGCTTGTGAGCTTGTAGATTGGCTATTTTTGACCTGCCCAAATTATTTTGGGGGTCTTTTGGGGTCCAATATTGTTTCTGTTCTCACTGAACAGCAACATACAGTATAATCTGCAGAGAGGGGCAAACATTGTGAAAATAGCCGATCTACAAGCTCACTGTGAGGCATTGTTCCAAGTGCTTGTCAGGGTGGGGGTCCCCAGTTCAAATATGATTATTTGGGGCGTCAGGGTTTGTTTTAGTCAAACTAAAGCATCCAGGTGTGAAGGCACCATAAGTTGGGAAAAAAAGAGTCTTTGTTTTCTTGTTTCATCTCTTGGGTCACTAGTCCAAAACCCTGACAGTCCATCACAGCCTGCTCCTTACATGTATATAGATGGCTGTAACAAATTCTCTATTCATTCATAAAGTAATCAATAGACGAATAAAGTCATTCATTCATTCATTCATTCATTCATTCATTCATTCATTCAAGTCAATCAATCTGGTGTTTCATTTTTCATTCAGACTGGTTCACTGCAACTTGTCAGCGAGATCCTGTGAACTTCTGGTCTCAGCTGTAAGCTCTCATCCCTCCCTAAGAGAGCTGGACCTGAGCTCCAACATGATGGTGAATGTTCCAGTCCTGGAGAACTGCAAGTGAGTAGACTTGGACTGTGTCCATGTTGGATAGAGCACTGAATGTGCACTGTTTCCCTCATGTGTCTCTTAACTACTCACTAATGTTTCACTGGCCACCTATCCCAGAATCCCCAGAAGCACAAGGTGAGAACAGTGTTGATTTTGACAGCAAATTTAGATTTACTGTAGTTTTAGTCATTGGCTGGATTTCCCTTTGTGCGAAGGCCTTCGTACGACGCTACGAAGGCTCCGGTACGAAGGGTGTCTTACGATGACGGTGTTTCTCTAAAGCGCTCCTAAACGGCTCTCTTAAAACAGACCCTTTTGCTGGCCAGAGCCTTGTATAGAGAGTTCTGCCAACGCTGGTCCCATGAAGTGAACAGAGATGATGCAACTCTCCTTGAATGGCTCTGGGTCTGGCATCGATTGATAGAACATCCCCAACCAGCTGCACTCGCAAATGAATTTCAGCTGTGATTGTAGGCTACACGGCCCATCAAGAAAACAATGCTGAAAATTAACAAACTTTAAGCGCTGTTGGTAGGCTAACTGACCGCACAAAACCCTATTGCTTTAAAGGAGCAGGAAACCCCCCCTCTTTATTTGTTTTATGGGATTTCAGAATATGAAAAGAAATCTGAAATGTAGGCGTGCTTATCAGCAGTTGTGGGGGGAGGGGCGGAGTAATGCGTGCATACTGTGTTCTATCAGGCTGCACTCAGACTGGAACGCACTAAGTCGAGTGAGAGTTGTGAGGGGGAGGCGGGGGGCAGAGACAGCACAATGCATTCCGGATGGAAGTCTAGCGGTTTGAAGTCTAGTGTGTGTTGTGTGCTTGTTGGATGGTGCTCTGTGCAACCACAGGACTCTCACTAGACTTCAAACCACTAGACTTCCATCCGGAATGCATTGCGCTGTGTCTGCCCCCCGCCTCCCCCACACAACTCTCACTAGACTTTGTGCCTGCAGGTGTGTGGGAAGCCTCAGAGAGAGAACGTAGCTGTCGCAGTGGGCACTTGTTGCTGTTTGCATTTCGGAAACAAATTTTAAAACCAGCCATTGGAGGTGTAAAAGTATAAAGATTCGGCAACTCCATGTTCTATAACCAGTTAAAATGTGAAAGTATTTTACAAACAAGCTGTCTGAGCTTTTATCCATGGACAAACTTTCTCCAGCTCTGGACTGTTTACCACGGAACCGGAGAAGAATGGACGTTAGGCTAGCGCTGATAGCTATTTTCTGTGTAGTGTAGTGTAGTGTAGTGTAGTGTAGTGTGTGTGTGTGTGTGTGTGTGTGTGTGTGTGTGTGTGTGTGTGTGTGTGTGTGTGTGTGTGTGTGTGTCAGTGCGCGCACACTCACAACGTCCACACACGAAAAATAGCAAATCTACAAGCTCACAACGCGTGCTCACATCGCTGGCTCCGTGTACTTCCAGAGGAGTAGAGCGATTAGACAGTCGGACACAGCAGCTGAACATGTCCAGAGCACGGGAGCAGAAAGCCAGACCCTGGATGCTAATCTCTGACGGCCTGTTTGTTGAAAACGTGTATATTTTTAGCGGTAAATGTTCCATGAAATTGCAGAATATTCATAATTTTTACATCTGTAACTGCTAGTTTTAATATTTGTTATCACAATTTGCATTCTCCCAGCAGTCAGTTCTCTGTGGCGTAGATTCAGAATGAAATGCACGCTAAACTCCGCCCCCTCCGGGTGACAGACAGTAGGTACAGTTAGTACAGTAGAGGTGCTGCTTGATGTCCTCAACAATACTAGCCAGTTTACAGTTTACAGTTTAGGCATTTAGCAGACGCTTTTAATCCAAAGCGACTTACAATAAGCAGATAATAAACAAGATAATATGTCAGAATATCAACAACAATATAGCATATGCATATGAATATCAATCTAAAAAAATATATATAACCAGTAAAGAAAAGGATTCTAAAAAACCTACAAAAAATGCTAACTAGCTTCATATATGGTCATTGAGTGTTTCATTAGTGCTAAGGGTTTAGGTGGAGTCTGAAAAGGTGAGTTTTCATTCCACGGCCACATATAGCCTGATTTAGCTTTTTTTGTGTGTCATCTCATCTTTAAACTATACTTTTATAGTATACTTTATAAGGGCGCCCAGGTCGCCTTTTCAAAAGCCTTCGGTCTGCGGAGCATCGGGAAGCTTTCTGGAAACAGGTTTGCTTCTATGATCCTCCTTCCAGGAGCCCTGGTGTAAGGCGTGCTCTCACCTATCGTAGCAGCCCTTTGGTTCCATTGACCAGTTTCCTGAAAGCCTTCGTAGCCTACAAAGGCTCTTGATTGACAGGAGCCTTCGTAGGCTACGAAGGCGTTCTTGAAACCGTTTTGCTGCTACGTCAGACATCTCACTACTCCAACTATGTGGCTATGCGTGCGGTTAGGGATAGGGTTAGTAATGGGGCGAGTCAGACAAACACAACGCCGAGTAATCTGTCGTCGGAAAGATTACACTGCACCACATGAATACGTTGAACCCTACTTCAGTGCTGTCGCATACTGTACAGCCTTTGCCAATTTGTGTAGCCACTGTTACGCTTTGATTTGCACAGCGTATAGTTTTGCAAAGTGTAAATAGAGTAATAGACACTTAAGTTAGTAATGACAAGAGAAACACATTGTGTCAGAGACAACGTTATGTTAGACAGTTAGACATTGATACATTGTTGTACTTTCTACAGAGTGAAACATGGTGGAGAAGACTGGCTTAATCCTCAACTCATTACCAGATGTGAGTATCTGTCTGTCTGTGTCAATATCACACATTAACATTTTATACACTGTTGTATGCTTGGTTGGCTCCTCCCCAGATGCTGTTCTGAAAACTCTTCAGTAGAGCTTCCAGGGAATTCAGGTTTCTCTGCTCTTAGAACATCAGCAAGACTGAGGTCATGTGGTTTGACAGAAACAATGGGCCTCATTCACTAACCTGCTGGTATATAGCATGTATATTCTGGTGGTAAATAGAGTATATCGTGGTGGTAAATAGAGTATATTCTGGTGGTAAATAGAGTATATCGTGGTGGTAAATAGAGTATATTCTGGTGGTAAATAGAGTATATCGTGGTGGTAAATAGAGTATATTCTGGTGGTAAATAGAGTATATCGTGGTGGTAAATAGAGTATATTCTGGTGGTAAATAGAGTATATCGTGGTGGTAAATAGAGTATATTCTGGTGGTAAATAGAGTATATCGTGGTGGTAAATAGTGTTTATTGGGGATAAGCGTGATTCATGAAAGTTGAATCTCATTTTTTTTTGAAAGTCACCAGTGCGCACATTTGCATTGTTCCACGCTCCATTTAACACCATACAATGTATTGAGTTGCACCTCATACTGTAGATAACTTGTACTTGTATCTGTTCTGTACCCTGATCAACGGAACTCAATTTTACTGTGTTGTTGTCTTTTCAGATTTCCAGCGTCTCACTCTGGACACAAACACAGCACACAGCAACCTCTCTCTGTCTGAGAACAACAGGAAGGTGACACCGCTGAAACAGGGACAGGTTCAATATCCTGATCATCCTGACAGGTTTGATGGACATGAACAGGTTCTGTGTACAGAGGCTCTGACTGGACGTTCTTACTGGGAGGTGGAGTTTAGCAGTGATGGGGTAGAGATAGCAGTTACTTTTAGAGGAATCAGCAGGAAAGGAAAGGGTGGTGACTGTAGGCTTGGAGGCAACAACATGTCCTGGTGTCTGTACTGTCCGGGTGGTCTTAGTAATTCACCTTACGCTGCCTTGATCAATAATCCACATTACACTGTTGTGCACAATAATGAGAGGACTTTACTCCCTGTCTGGAGGTGTGTTGGCATCAGCAGAGTAGCAGTGTATGTGGACCTTCCTGCAGGGACTCTGTCCTTCTACACATTCACTGACTCACTGACACACCTGTACACCTTCCACAACACCTTCCGTCTTCCCTCACCTGAACCTCTCTATGCTGGGTTTGGGTTCTGGTCTAACCCCTACTTCCCTCCCCCCCTCTCAGTGTGTCTGTGTGAGCAGAGATAGAGTCTCTATGTGAGGGTGACATCAGGTCGCCATGGTTACTCAAGATGTTTGAGTGAGTGCAGGTTGTCATGGTTACCACTGTTGCCAGGGTACTTTTAGACTAGCCGAGCCTGACGTCATGGACTCCATATTTGGCTCATGATGACATCGCGATGACATCATCATGATGACAGCAGCGCAGTGACAGTAGATCTGCTATTTTCAAATAACAAAGTAATAAATGGTAAAAGTGGTTAAACACTGAGTTTGATGCTATTAATGTATATTTAATATTTTAGCTTAGGACCCCCTGGAACCCCCTCAAGGACCCCCGGGGGCCCCTGGACCCCAGTTTGAGAACCAGTAGTCTCTCATAATCTGTTTAAACTTGCTAACCCCTGTATACATTGGCTATTAAAAAAAAAAAAAAAGCACAAATCTTGTGTGGGGGTCCCTGTCACAAATACAGTATGCTCAAATGGGGGTCCCTGGTAAAAATATGTTCAAATGGGGGTCCCTGGTACAAATATGTTCAAATGGGGGTCCCTGGTCAAATCCATATTAATGTCAAACTCTATGGTATAAAATGAGTCGTCACCACAGGGAGCTTTAGATCTTAGATTAGATCAGATAGAAGTGCACAAACCTCCACTCCACACATTTATAAATATGGATCATAAATACTGTCCATCACTGATGATGATGTAAATATCAGTGTCATACTTGTGTCTCTTATGTTGATACAAACATATATTTATATTTATATATTTTGTGTATTTTAGATTTTTGATATTTTTACACAACAGACAGAGATAAAGTGTATATTTGATGATGTAATTTTCACAGTATCAATATTGTTTCTTGTAAACCTTTATACTGAACCACCTGAACCCCATATACTTTATTGACTGGGGTTCCCCAGGGTTCTGTAATTGGTCCCCTGCTTTTCCCCACCTCTACACCAAATGTCTTGGGTGAAAACAGCAGATCTACAAGCTATCTGATAGATAAGACCTATGTTACAGAGCCACACATTGTGAACAGTGTTCATTTTGATGTGGTCTAAACTGTTCCAGTTTTAACTTGATGTGAATAAAATGTCATCTTGTGTAACTTGGTGTCTTTCCTGATCCTCCCTACGCAGAGATAGATAGATAGATAGATAGATAGATAGATAGATAGATAGATAGATAGATACATTGATAGATACATTGATAGATACATTGATTTAAGCTCTAGCCTCCCTACACAGGGATAAATAAATAAATTGTTGTTTCTATTTTCAGCCCAATAATCCCTCCATTATAGCAGCCACACAGCTGAGCAGCGCCCTCTGCCTGCAGACAGCAACATGACAGTTAGATCATGCATTGATTGTTTTGATTATTTTATCAGACAAAAATGGAGAACAGTACAAGTATAGTCAATACAATATAAATGTAGTACAAGTACAGTTAAACACCCTGCCTAAAAGGAACATCTCAAAAAATTTTAACGTTGAAAGCCATTGGTATTTAATTCATGGACATAATAAATAGCAAGCAAAGAAAACATTCAATAATATCGCAGTTATAAAAACACTATATGTACAGGATAGGGGAAACAAGGGATGGGGCTAAGGTAAGGGGGTTTTCACTTCTGGCCTGTCTATGGGAGAGGCGATAACTACCTCCTTCTCTGGCCTCCTGAAAGGTGAGTTTTCACCTGTCTATGGGAGAGAAGTGATAACTACCTCCTTCTCTGGCCTCCTGAAAGGTGAGTTTTCACCTGTCTATGGGAGAAGTGATAACTACCTCCTTCTCTGGCCTCCTGAAAGGTGAGTTTTCACCTGTCTATGGGAGAAGTGATAACTACCTCCTTCTCTGGCCTCCTGAAAGGTGAGTTTTCACCTGTCTATGGGAGAGAAGTGATAACTACCTCCTTCTCTGGCCTCCTGAAAGGTGAGTTTTCACCTGTCTATGGGAGAAGATGACTACCTCCTTCTCTGGCCTCCTGAAAGGTGAGTTTTCACCTGTCTATGGGAGAAGTGATAACTACCTCCTTCTCTGGCCTCCTGAAAGGTGAAATCAAAGCAGATATGTCGTCCACAGCAGTAGTAGAGTCAAGTCAAGTCCGTTTTATTTAGCCTAGTATACAGGCTATAGCATATTTAAAAACAACAGCAGTTCACCCAAAGTGCTTTCCAAAGACCATAAACTAAAAGTAGACCTTAGTCTGTTTACAGAGTAATGATACAGGCAACATAGTAACAAACAACAACAACAAAAAAACAATACAAACTAAACAACAACAAAACAATACCAAACATAACCTCTATTTAAAGCACAGGTAAAAAGAAAAATGGGTCTTTAATTTAGATTTAAAAACTTTAAAAACAATGGTGGGGTTATCCTTTTTATGTGGAGTGGTAACTTATTCCAGAGATTAAAACAATGGTGGGGTTATCCTTTATGTGGAGTGGTAACTTATTCCAGAGATTAAAACAATGGGGGGTCTATCCTTTATGTGGAGTGGTAACTTATTCCAGAGATTAAAACAATGGTGGGGTTATCCTTTATGTGGAGTGGTAATTTATTCCAGAGATTAAAACAATGGGGGGGTTATCCTTTATGTGGAGTGGTAACTTATTCCAGAGATTGGGTGCGGCTACGGAAAAGGCCCGATCAACCTTTGGTTACAAGGTTTGAATGGGGAACTGAGAGGAGTTTCTGGGTGGATGATCTGAGTAACCTGATGGGGTAACCGGTAAAGTCACCAGAAATAAACTGACAGAGATTTTATTTTTTTTATTTTGTTTTACTGAGAATAAGGTTAGAAATAACTTTAGGATTACGCATATCTTTACTGAGGTTAAGATTAGGAACAGGTTTAAGGTTTTACTGGGATTAAGGTTAGGAATAAGGTTAGGTTGAACCGTTTAGGCTTAGTTTACAGAGGTTTGGATATTAATAAATAACATAAAATAAAATAACAAATAAGTCTTGCCTTACCTGAATTTGCACTGGTAGCAAGTAGAAAGTATATGTCGTCCACAGTAGTAGTAGAACATTGTAAGGGAACTCTTTAATGTGTTTTAAAAAACGTTCACATTATCATTTTGTAAAACAACTGTAAAAAAGTGATTAAACAATTGATACCGGGTGGAAAAGGAAAATGGTTTATAAAAATCGACAGTGTACGAGTGGTTAAACGTTATCCTTGACGTTTAACCACTTGTACACTGTCATAAATAGCAGATCTACAAGCTCACAGCACAGCACAACGTGATGCGCTGTGAGCTTCACCTGCTGTTGAACATCAGGAGGACCAAAGAGCTGCTGATGGATGCCACAAAGAGCAAGAGGAGGACCCCATGCAGTACCCATCACCATCCAGACCAAAGAGCTGCTGATGGATGCCACAAAGAGCAAGAGGAGGACCCCATGCAGTACCCATCACCATCCAGACCAAAGAGCTGTGATGGATGCCACAAAGAGCAAGAGGAAGACCCCATGCAGTACCCATCACCATCCAGACCAAAGAGCTGTGATGGATGCCACAAAGAGCAAGAGGAAGACCCCATGCAGTACCCATCACCATCCAGACCAAAGAGCTGCTGATGGATGCCACAAAGAGCAAGAGGAAGACCCCATGCAGTACCCATCACCATCCAGACCAAAGAGCTGCTGATGGATGCCACAAAGAGCAAGAGGAAGACCCCATGCAGTACCCATCACCATCCAGACCAAAGAGCTGCTGATGGATGCCACAAAGAGCAAGAGGAAGACCCCATGCAGTACCCATCACCATCCAGACCAAAGAGCTGTGATGGATGCCACAAAGAGCAAGAGGAAGACCCCATGCAGTACCCATCACCATCCAGACCAAAGAGCTGTGATGGATGCCACAAAGAGCAAGAGGAAGACCCCATGCAGTACCCATCACCATCCAGACCAAAGAGCTGCTGATGGATGCCACAAAGAGCAAGAGGAGGACCCCATGCAGTACCCATCACCATCCAGACAAGAGGAGGACCCCATGCAGTACCCATCACCATCCAGACAAGAGGAGGACCCCATGCAGTACCCATCACCATCCAGACAAGAGGAGGACCCCATGCAGTACCCATCACCATCCAGACAAGAGGAGGGCCCCATGCAGTACCCATCACCATCCAGACAAGAGGAGGGCCCCATGCAGTACCTATCACCATCCAGACAAGAGGAGGGCCCCATGCAGTACCCATCACCATCCAGACAAGAGGAGGGCCCCATGCAGTACCCATCACCATCCAGACAAGAGGAGGACCCCATGCAGTACCTATCACCATCCAGACAAGAGGAGGGCCCCATGCAGTACCTATCACCATCCAGACAAGAGGAGGACCCCATGCAGTACCTATCACCATCCAGACAAGAGGAGGGCCCCATGCAGTACCTATCACCATCCAGACAAGAGGAGGACCCCATGCAGTACCTATCACCATCCAGACAAGAGGAGGGCCCCATGCAGTACCTATCACCATCCAGACAAGAGGAGGACGCCATGCAGGACCCATCACCATCCAGACCAAAGAGCTGGTGATGGATGCCACAAAGAGCAAGAGGAGGACCCCAGTACCCATCACCATCCAGACAAGAGGAGGACCCCATGCAGCAGTACCCATCACCATCCAGACAAGAGGAGGACCCCATGCAGCAGTACCCATCACCATCCAGACCAAAGAGCTGTGATGGATGCCACAAAGAGCAAGAGGAAGACCCCATGCAGTACCCATCACCATCCAGACCAAAGAGCTGTGATGGATGCCACAAAGAGCAAGAGGAAGACCCCATGCAGTACCCATCACCATCCAGACCAAAGAGCTGTGATGGATGCCACAAAGAGCAAGAGGAAGACCCCATGCAGTACCCATCACCATCCAGACCAAAGAGCTGCTGATGGATGCCACAAAGAGCAAGAGGAAGACCCCATGCAGTACCCATCACCATCCAGACCAAAGAGCTGCTGATGGATGCCACAAAGAGCAAGAGGAAGACCCCATGCAGTACCCATCACCATCCAGACAAGAGGAGGACCCCATGCAGTACCCATCACCATCCAGACAAGAGGAGGACCCCATGCAGTACCCATCACCATCCAGACAAGAGGAGGACCCCATGCAGTACCCATCACCATCCAGACAAGAGGAGGACCCCATGCAGTACCCATCACCATCCAGACAAGAGGAGGACCCCATGCAGTACCCATCACCATCCAGACCAAAGAGCTGTGATGGATGCCACAAAGAGCAAGAGGAAGACCCCATGCAGTACCCATCACCATCCGCATCTTGCGGATACCCAAGCTTGTACAAGTTCCTGTCCCCGCCGAGCCCCCTGTGATTGGCTGAACCGGACGTAGGGAGCGCTCCGTTGTAGTCACTTGGACCGCGCGAGGTGCACCAAAACCCAATTATCATTGCGTTTATCGTGCCTTACGGCCTGGGCATAAATATAACGATTGCATTCACCACGGCTTCGTAACTCGCACGGCGCTCCGGCGCGAAGAGCAGGACCAAGGTCCGCTGGCCTTCGCGCCGCTTGCAATGTCGTGGACAATAACTGAATGTCGTGGACAATAACTGTGACATCTAACCATAAAACGAGCGCTCCCTTCCTAGACACGCTTGGTAATCTGCTAGACGCTCACCATCCAGAGCAGTGGTTCTCAACCTGTGGGTCGGGACCCCCAGAGGGGTCCCTAAATTATTTTTGGGGGGTCCCCAGATGTTTAGCTAAATGTTAACATTGTTTTCTCATTCAACAGTAAAGAAACCAACATAATGTTTAAGTGTATAGAGGGCATCTGCACATTTAAAGACTTTAAAGACCTTTTTAGTACCTCTGGTCAAACATTGGTCAAATTGTCAAATATTAGAGGCTGAAATTGTGAAAATAGCAGATCTGCATGAGCATGCAGATCTGCTATTTTCACTATGGAACAGATCAATTCAAACCAAATGTTATGCCAACTCCTACAGTTCCAAGTGTTTGTGCAGGGTGGGGGTCCCCAGTTAAAATATGATTATTTTGGGGGTCCCCAGTTAAAATATGATTATTTTGGGGGTCACAGCCTGAAAAGGTTGAGGACCACTGATCCAGAGGGAAGAGGTGGAGAAGTTCCTAGGCGTCCACCTGAACAAAGATCTGGACTGGAGAAACAACACGGAGGCTGTTTACAGAAAGGGACAGAGCCAGTGTCGTTTTTGACAGTCATAGTCTTTAGAATAAAATGTAATTTAGTTTTAGTCATAATTTAGTCACCTGAAACTTTTTAGTCTAGTTTTAGTTGACTGAATATCATAAGATTCTAGGCGACTAAATCTACAGTTGATTTAGTCAACTGAAATGTATTTTGGCAGGCCTTGATGGCATCGTAATGACTGATTTTACATTTGGTTGCGTGCTGAAAATAGCGGATCTACAAGCTCACAACACGTTGCAGTGCGACACGTTGTGAGCTTGTAGAGCTGCTATTTTCAGCAGCACGCAACACTGGAGAGCAACCAAACATAAAATGAGTCTCTTCTCTACTAGTCCGTCCCCAACATTTGGTTTTTATTTTGTTGACGAAATTGTCAATATATTTAGTCTTGGTTTTAGTCATCACAGCTTAGTATTTATTTTATTTCGTTTTCGTCAGTGAAAAAAACGACAAACATTTTTAGTCATAGTTTTAGTCGACGAAATCAACACTGGACAGAGCAGACTGTACCTCCTGAGGAGACTCAAGTCCTTTAATGTGTGTAGCAGACTTTTGTACATGTTTTACCAGTCTGTTGTAGCAGTGATATGCTGGGGAGGTGTTTTATCAGTCTGTTGTATCCAGCATTCTGCTTTATGCAGTGATATGCTGGGGAGGTGTTTTATCAGTCTGTTGTAACAGTGATATGCTGGGGAGGTGTTTTATCAGTCTGTTGTAACAGTGATATGCTGGGGAGGTGTTTTATCAGTCTGTTGTAACAGTGGTATGCTGGGGAGGTGTTTTATCAGTCTGTTGTAACAGTGATATGCTGGGGAGGTGTTTTATCAGTCGGTTGTAACAGTGGTATGCTGGGGAGGTGTTTTATCAGTCTGTTGTAACAGTGGTATGCTGGGGAGGTGTTTTATCAGTCTGTTGTAACAGTGGTATGTTGGGGAGGTGTTTTATCAGTCTGTTGTAACAGTGGTATGTTGGGGAGGTGTTTTATCAGTCGGTTGTAACAGTGATATGCTGGGGAGGTGTTTTATCAGTCTGTTGTAACAGTGGTATGTTGGGGAGGTGTTTTACCAGTCTGTTGTAACAGTGATATGCTGGGGAGGTGTTTTATCAGTCGGTTGTAACAGTGGTATGCTGGGGAGGTGTTTTATCAGTCTGTTGTAACAGTGGTATGTTGGGGAGGTGGCATTAAGGCCTGGGAGCTGAACAAGCTAAATAGAACCATCAAGAAGGCCAGCTCAGTAGTTGGCCTCCGAATCGAGGGGCTGCAGTCAGTGGCTGAGAGGAGGATCAGGGACAAACTGAACTCCATCATGGTTAACCCCTCCCATCCTCTCTATGGTGATCTGCAGGGGAGGAAGAGCACCTTCAGCCAGAGGCTCACCCTCCCTCCCAAAATGCCGAGATACAGACTCTCTTTCATGCCAACTGCCATCAGACTGTACAATGAAGACTTATAAGAACTTTCTCCCTCATGTACAGTATTTGTCTTGTGTGTTTGTGTCCATGGTGTCTGTTGTGTTACTGTTGTCTAGTCGTTTTATATGTATTGTTCACACTATGCTGCTGTAACGCCTCAGTTTCCCCTCTGGGATTAATAAAGTAGATCTCATCATCATCTCAGCTTGTAGATCGTTTTAGCATAGATTGAAAAAGCTTGTACCAAGTACAGTACAGTTCAACTCTAGTCAGTTTGACTCAGCATGTGGTTAAACTGATGTGTACAGTACAGTTCAACTCTAGTCAGTTTGACTCAGTATTAAACTGAAGTGATGTTGCACACTCGGCTGGTGCACAAGTAGGCCATACATGGTCATGAGTGCAGAGAGCAGACTAGTTCTAGTAATTATTATTATTATTGTATTAATGCTCTTGGAATCTACTATCGTCCATGAGTTGAATACCAAAGACCTCCAATGTAAACAAGAACTTAAAAGGACTTATTTGGGATGTTCCTTTTTGGCAGGGTGTTTAACTGTACTTTTGTAATGACTGTACTTGTACTGTTCTTTGTTTTTGTCTTATAACATATTCAATCTGTCAATCAAAAACTATTTACCTTTTAGAGAAAACAGTTTTTCCACATTGTTAAACAATGTGGAACTTTAATATCAACCTGCAATGTGCTCCAGTGTCCAACAGAGGGGGCAGTGGCACTGCAACTCAGAGAGGGATTGAATCGTTTCTGAATGTTCAGATCCCAGATCAGTGACTTTACACTGATGTTCAATTCAATGAAGTGTTCAGATCCTATAGATCCTAGTGTTTCTCAAAAGGGGGTAGGCTACTACAGTGGGTACTAGAAAATGGAAATATGTATTTTACTATGTTTAATGATAAAACATTGACACATGGATGTAAACGTGCTGCTCTGTAAAGCTTTAAACTAAATTAAGTAAGAATGTTACTGTTACTGAATAGAAAACAGGCTGCTTACTTTTATTTTCAACATACTGACATAAATACTGGACTTTTGATGTCAGTATCTTGGAGTCAAAATGTTGTTGTTTAAAGGGGGTTCTTGGATTCAGCGATCAGGAAAAGGTCTACTGAAGCCCAAACAGTGTGAGAACCACTGCTAAAGATCAGTGACATTCAGGGACGAGCAGATCATGATGTTAGAGAGACAGAGGCTGACATTTCTAATTACTTTTAGTGAAAATATCGAAAATAGCAGACCTCCAAGCTCACAACGTGTCGCGCTGCCACGCGTTGTGAGCTTGGAGGTCTGCTATTTTCGGTGCTTGATTCCACACTGAACTAAGCATGTGAGAGAGAGAGAGAGAGAGAGAGAGAGAGAGAGAGAGAGTGTGTGGAAACACATTGTTTCCTGAACCGCACCCCCAACACACACACACACACACACACACACACACACACACACACACACACACACACACACACACACACACACACACACACACACACACACACACTGTGGGGTAATGGAGGGATAATGGAGGGGCCCTAAAAGATCATTCACCAGGGGCCTTTCCTGAGGCAGACAGACGAGGTATGTCTGTGTGTCTGAATGGTAAACTCATTTAGCTTTTATCTTTGGAATGTTCATTACATTCACCAGTTGATGTCAGAGGAAACCATGCTTGGCACCGACCTGCTCATCAGGAGCAGTTAGGGGTACAGTAGTCTGGCGTAGCCAGACAACTATTCCACAATCTCTGAATGCTATATAGAGTCTGGAACGGCAGAGTATCGGAAGTAGCCACTGCTGCACTGAACTGTAGTCCCATTGGAAACATAACAGAAACACACTAGCACGGACAGAGTCATTATAATGAACTGTAGTCCCATTGGAAACATAACAAACACACTAGCACAGACAGAGTCATTATAATGAACTGTAGTTCCATTGGAAACATAACAAACACACTAGCACAGACAGAGTCATTATAATGAACTGTAGTCCCATTGGAAACATAACAGAAACACAATATATTAGCTCAGACAAAGTCATTCGAGCGGACTATTCTTGTTATGGGTGTATAGTTTAAGAAAAACATTTGAAAACATCATGGAGGTAACACCAATAACACCAGAGAAAGATGAAATAACGCCCCCAGAAATATTGAAAGGAGACACAACGCTTCCAGTAGGACATGTTATTGCTACTGCACCAAGGGAGCGGTTGCGTCACAACCGCTTTATCTCGCACTCATCCTTTCTATTTCCGAGCCCCAGACTGTTGACGGGAGCATTTCCCAAATCACGGAGTCAACAGTCTGGCCACGCGAGACTAGGGGTTCAGAGTCTTGCTCAAGGACTCTTCAACACTAACTCTGGGGAGCCCGGGATCGAACCGGGAACCTTCCGGTTTGCCAAGCGGTCGATCATAGCTCTTGAGCCATTGTCATCATGTTTCATTCGTGTGTAACGTTTTTAATTTTAGCCTAGTTTTAGATACCAGCTTGTATATCATGATACCCATGAAGGCGCAACCATACACTTTTTACTAGTTTGTATGTGTTGATGAATGTTGATGCATTCAGTCATAGTTTTATCATAGCTTAGTTTATTTATCTGTAAAGTAACACGCATTTTAATATGAACCTTCAGCTCTTTGTTTGTGGTGTGGATAACGTTTTATAGGCCTATATTGGCATCATAATGTTCTGTATTTTCATATTTTGTTAGTTATGCAGCAGCACTTTGGGTTGTTTTGATTTAAACACGCTTATAATGTATATGTTATATCTGTTCCTGATTTACCTGGCCCCCTCCGGACAGGCCCCCGGGGAGGTCCCCGTACCCAACGTTGACCACCAACTGATTTTATGATGTTATTTTTGCATATGTACTGTGTTTATTTGTCTGTCGTGGTGTCGTTTAATGTCTATTAATTGAGTACAAAGCACCCCAATGTAGCAACAGGACATGGTGCTTTCTTGTGTTTTAAATCCTATTAGTACTGAACTGTACTGTACTTCTCCTATGAGAACTGATAGGAAAGTATTGGGGCGCCCGCTGGCCTGCTGGTCGAGGAGCATTCCATATGCAGGCCAGGCCAGATCGGCTTTGGTGCCTGACGGCGTTGCCGGTTCGATTCCCGATCCGGGCGACCTTTGCTGCATGTCATCTCTCTGCCCATTTCCTGTCAGTCTACTGTCTTATCAATAAAGGCATGAAAGCCCAATATCTTTAAATAATAATAATACTAATAATAAGAATCAAGTATTCAATCAATCAATCAATCAATCAATCAAACAAACCACTCTAAATAAAAGTACTATGGCTCATTCCATTGGTTCTCAAAGTTGGGTCCGGGGACCCCCAGGGGTCGATGAAGGTACAAATGGAACCAAATGGACCCTTAGAGCTCTGTGACTCTGAGAGTGTACAAATGGAACCAAATGGACCCTTACGGCTCTGTAACTCTGAGAGTGTACAAATGGAACCAAATGGACCCTTACAGCTCTGTAACTCTGAGAGTGTACAAATGGAACCAAATGGACCCTTACGGCTCTGTAACTCTTGAGAGTGTACAAATGGAACCAAATGGACCCTTACAGCTCTGTAACTCTGAGAGTGTACAAATGGAACCAAATGGACCCTTACAGGTCTGTAACTCTGACAGTGTACACATGGAACCAAATGGACCCTTACAGCTCTGTAACTCTGAGAGTGTACAAATGGAACCAAATGGACCCTTACAGCTCTGTAACTCTGAGAGTGTATGTACACATGGAACCAAATGGACCCTTTACAGGTCTGTAACTCTGAGAGTGTACACATGGAACCAAATGGACCCTTACAGCTCTGTAACTCTGAGAGTGTACACATGGAACCAAATGGACCCTTACAGCTCTGTAACTCTGAGAGTGTACAAATGGAACCAAATGGGTCCATTTTGTTCCATCTGTACACTCTCAGAGTTAAATGTTAAAACAACATTGTTTTATAATATAAATTGGGGTCCCAGAGATAGAAATGCCATTAAATGGGGGTCCACAGCCTATTAGTAATAATGCATGTCAAACTGGGGGTCCTTAATCAATGATGCATGGTTGAGAATCACACCTATATAGCTGTAAATCTCTCGTGGGGGTCCCTGGCATATCTATTCAAATGGGGGTCCACGGAATATTAGGTGTTTTTACACCTATTACATTACCCCGTGGACCCCCATTTGAATAGACATGCCAGGGACCCCCCATAAAGAGATGATTGTTATAGCAGTGATTCTCAACCATCGTTGATTGATCACGGACCCCCTTTTCGGGGGTCCTTGTCTTGACATGAAAAAGTTTGAGAACCAACTGTCTGTCTGTCT
>NW_027665164.1:0-27265 GCF_963921795.1 Nannobrachium achirus | reverse complement strand
AGCAGTTTACTACCAGTAAGACTCCCTAATCGGGAGATAAGCGACCGTTGGTCGCTTATCTCCACAAATAGGCCAAAAGTTTGTTTTACCAATTATTACACTCTATGTGAACATTTACATCAACAAATCCCAAGTACTATGCAGAACGACCCATTTCAAGTTTTTAATGTACAACAATATTTAGAAAATAGGTCTACAAGCTGACAGTCCTCGTCCCTTATATTCCCATAGGTTATATGGAGATCTCAGTGTTTGTCAGTCCTTGTTCATTTATGGCCATATATGGACATCTCTATATCTACTGTAACAGTCCTTGTCCCTTTATGCCCATATATGGAGATCTCTTAACTGTAAGTCCTTGTCCTTTTATGCCCATATATGGATATTCCTGATGTCATCAGTATATGAACATATATGGGCTTTCTGATATGCCCATATATGGAGATCTCTTAACTGTAAAGCCCTTGTCCCTTTTATGCCCATATATGGATATACCTGATGTCATCCGTATATGCCCATATATGGGCTTTCTAATATGCCCATATATGGAGATCTCTGTATCTCCATATATGGGTATAAAAGGATACTTCAGGTCTGACATCAGGTTTGTTTATATTGGGTTGCTAGGTTTGACATCACAAACTCTATGGGCCATCTGACCTAGAAATCTATATTTGGGCATAGATGACTCATCGTGACCTCATCACACGTCGACCGCACGTGTGACGTGCGGTCGACCGCACGTGTGACCGACGGACGGCCGGTGGAGGTTTTCATACTAAACTGCGACCTTACGGTCGCAACCAGTAAGACTCCCTAATCGGGAGATAAGCGACCGTTGGTCGCTTATCTCCACAAATATCACCAGTAAGACTCCACAAATATCACAACCTCCACCTCTCACGTCATACGGGTAGCCATAGTTACACCTGGAATGTTGAATCTCCATATATGGAGATCAGTAAGACTCCCTAATCGGGAGATAAGCGACCGTTGGTCGCTTATCTCCACAAATAGGCCAAAAGTTTGTTTTACCAATTATTACACTCTATGTGAACATTTACATCAACAAATCCCAAGTACTATGCAGAACGACCCATTTCAAGTTTTTAATGTACAACAATATTTAGAAAATAGGTCTACAAGCTCACAATGCTACGCATTGTCCTCGTCCCTTATATTCCCATAGGTTATATGGAGATCTCAGTGTTTGTCAGTCCTTGTTCATTTATGCCCATATATGGACATCTCTATATCTACTGTAACATTCCTTGTCCCTTTATGCCCGGAGATCTCTTAACTGTAAGTCCTTGTCCCTTTTATGCCCATATATGGATATTCCTGATGTCATCCATATATGGAGATCTCTTAACTGTAAGCCCTTGTCCCTTTTATGCCCATATATGGATATCCCTGATGTCATCCGTATATGCCCATATATGGGCTTTCTAATATGCCCATATATGGAGATCTCTGTATCTCCATATATGGGTATAAAAGGATACTTCAGGTCTGACATCAGGTTTGTTTATATTGGGTTGCTAGGTTTGACATCACAAACTCCATGGGCCATCTGACCTAGAAATCTATATTTGGGCATAGATGACTCATCGTGACCTCATCATGATTTCAATCGCTATAAAAGGACTCTCAGTGACATACACTCTCAACAGATAAAGCAGTCAACCAGCCTACCAGTCAACCCATTCTTTGATTACTTTGTACAACTAGATTAACTTTTCAATGGCATCCCCACTGGAATTGACCGAAATGTACGACAGACAATGCCGGTCTTATACCAGGAAAGAAGCATTTCTTCGACTCAGACCTTATCGCCAGGGTTGGCTTATAGCAGCTGTCGGTAGATAATGCCGGTCTTATATAAGGGTCATTTGTGTACGGTGTGATTTGCCATGGTTACTCATTGAAGTTGAATCTCCATATATGGAGATAACCTACGCATCACACTAAGTCTGACCTCACCAGCCCATATTTGGGCATGAGCAACTTATGTCTCCATATATGGAGATATGATGACATCACACAGTCCTCAGCCGATGATGTGGCGTGATGTCATACAATACACAAACGAGCCCAGATATGAGCAGGGCAAAGGTGTGACGTGTGACGTGTGACCGACCGACCGACCGAACCGACCGACCGACCGACGGACGGACGGCCGGTGGAGGTTTTGATACCAGTAAGACTCCCTAATCGGGAGATAAGCGACCGTTGGTCGCTTATCTCCACAAATATCACAACCTCCACCTCTCACGTCATACGGGTAGCCATAGTTACACCTGGAATGTTGAATCTCCATATATGGAGATAACCTACGCATCACACAAAGTCTGACCTCACCAGCCCATACTTGGGCATGGACGACTTATATCTCCATATACGGAGATGGCCATATATGGAGATACGATGACATCACAGAGTCCACAGCTGATGATGTGGCGTGATGTCATACAATACACAAACAAGCCCTATATAAAGGGGCAATTCTCACCAGGGAAGAGAGCATTGCCTGGAATGTTGAATCTCCATATATGGAGATAACCATAGCTGAGTGGTTAGGGAGCCTGCCTGGGGAACCAGTTCCCCTGGTTGTCCCTGGTTCGATTCCCGGTCAGGCAGCAATGTGTCAATGTGTCCCTGAGCAAGACCTTAACCCAAAATTGCTCCCCGAGCGCCGAATATGGCTGCTCACTGCTCCTAGTTGTTATAGGATGGGTAAAATGCAGAGATAAATCTCACGTATGTGCAAAGGTACGCGACAAAAAACGTCCCGAAGGCGCGGGACCATATTCTATTCTTCTATAACCTACGCATCACACAAAGTCTGACCTCACCAGCCCATACTTGGGCATGGACGACTTATATCTCCATATACGGAGATGGCCATATATGGAGATACGATGACATCACAGAGTCCACAGCTGATGATGTGGCGTGATGTCATACAATAAACAAACAAGCCCTATATACTGATGCGGAGATATGAGCAGGGCAAAGGTGTGACGTGTGACGTGTGACCGACCGACCGACCGACCGACCGACCGACCGACCGACCGACGGCCGGTGGAGGTTTTCATAGTAAACTGCTCCCTGACGGTCGCAACTAAACTGCGACCTTACGGTCGCAACTAAACTGCTCCCTAACGGTCGCAAAAAACAGAGAGATGTGTTGGGACTTGCGGTGTAAAGCTCTCCACCGCGAGGAATGACGCAACGTTGTAGTTTCATGACTCAAAAAGACTCGAAAAGACTACACCGCGGTGTAAAGCCTTCCACCGCCCAGGCGACTATGATGTCGGCTTTAGGGTCTTGCTTAACCTTCCCTATCAGACTCCTCACCGCTACTCACCAGTTAAGAGTGTGGTGGCTCAGAGTAGATGACAGAGTACAGCAACTTGCAATGGGCCTGGTGTACAAGATACACTACACCACTATGATACCCAAGTACCTGTCAAAATACTTTATAAACACCAGTAAGACTCCCTAATCGGGAGATAGGCCAAAAGTTTGTTTTACCAATTATCAAGACATACGGGCAGTTGACAGTTTGCCATGGTTACTCATTGAAGTTGAATCTCCATATATGGAGATAACCTACGCATCACACTAAGTCTGACCTCACCAGCCCATATTTGGGCATGAGCAACTTATGTCTCCATATATGGAGATATGATCCCAGATAGCAAAAGATATTTATTCAACGTTGAATCTTGGTCATAAAGGTTGATTTTTGGTTAAGATTGAAGACTGATGGTAGATCAACATTGAATCATTGTTGTTTTGTGGTGCGAATGTAATGATTGAAATGGCAACATTGGATCAGCGTTGAATCATTGTTGTATTTTGGTGTGAATTTAATGATTGAAATGGCAATATTGGATCAGCGTTGAATCATTGTTGTATTTTGGTGTGAATTTAATGATTGAAATGGCAACACTGGATCAACGTTGAATCATTGTTGTATTTTAGTGCGAAGTTAATGATTGAAATGGCAACACTGGATCAGCGTTGAATCACTGTTGTATTTTGGTGCGAATTTTATGATTGAATTGTCAACATTGGATCAGCGTTGAATCTATAACGTTTGCCTTTTTCTTTTCTTTTTTTCTTGATGGGGGGAGGGAGGGAGGCACACCCCTCCTCATACCCTCCCTCCTCCCATTTAATGATTGAAATGCCAACATTGATTCAATGTTGAATCTATGACATTTGCCTTATTCTTTTTTTTTTCTTGATGGGGGATGATGCCTCCCCCCCTTCTTAACCCTAACCCTAACCCTAACCCTAGGGTTAGGGTTAGCCTTTCCGGCGCCCATGGATTGAATCCAAAATCAGATTCTCGATCAGTGCGTCTCCCTGATTCGCCCAATATAAGTTTCCTCCCACACGCACCTACGGTTTACTACCTAGAACAACTTAAAAAAATCACGAGATCTACGCGTCTTGCAGCGACCACGCCAAGACGATAAGACATCAGACCTCAGTTCCAAGATATGTCGTAGAGCTCTCAGAGACGAACGCATCGACACCTTGTTTGTCCTCCTACGACCTTGCCTCCCCACGACCTCTGCTGTGAACAAGGCTGATAGGCTGTACGGCCCTGAGACGGCTTCGAAAGGCAGACTAGAGAAAGTCATCTCGTCACAAGAACATCCGTGCGAGACGAAACTTACGCCGGTGCGTAGGGCTGGCCGACGCGAACTCGCCGACGTGTGTCACTCCTCTGTGCGACACTGCCGTGCTGAGATAACTCGGTCCAAAGTCAGAATTAGGGTTAGCCTTTTAGGGGTCGCTCAGAAACGAAACACACGTCCAGACGTTCGTCTTGGAGAGTGGATCGAGAAACCTTTGTCCGTTTTCAGATACACCTCCGGGAAAGTGAACTAGCCTCTCCAGAAGGGTTAGAGATTGATGCAAACATTTTTTCGCGACGGGACCCACTTCAACGGACTAGGCGTGAAAAAGTATGTCAGAAAAAGTATTTTTCATCAAAAGAAAATATATACCCATTCCACAGTGTCCGACTTTCGTGTCTTTTTCGCGACAGTCGAGGCTTAGAAGCGTCGGATCGACTCGGGGACGATTCCATTGGATTCAGCACAACTCAAATATGATATAATCATCCTGCCTGTGACAAAGGCTATTTTTCCTTTTTTTTAATATATTTTAAGGACACTAGGCCCGAAACTAAGCCTGCATAGGGTTCTTTCCTCTAGAGGTCTGGAGTGTGGCAGGGATAGGGGACTGCGACTCCATTGAATCCAGCGGCCTTCAAATAACAAAAGGTCACAATTTAAAAAAACAGCAGATATACAAGTTCGCAACGCAGCACTCGATGCCTTGCTGTGAGCTTGTATATCTGCTATTTCTTGTCAGTCAGACAGACAGGCAGGCAGGCAGACAAGCAGACAGACATTTAATTGTGCGTGCGTGAACTATCCCTTTAAATGAGAATTTGTGAGTAATTGTACTTTAGTGATCCCCCCCCTATCTGAGTCTGTCTTTTTCTACATAGAGCAGGGGTGGGCCAATTTGATGATGGCGAGGGCCAGTATATTTCCACTTACTCCAAATGCCACCTTCTGTCACACAAACCTAGCAAAAATAGACAGTCTACAAGATTCTAGATCTGCTACTTTTGCTGCCCTGAATGTTTTGCTATGTTTTAATTTTTATTTAATTTCAAATCATTTACCGGTAGTTATACTTAATAACAAAATTATTATTATTATTATTATTACACTTTACATTTCATTTATTATATATTGCAATTCACATTTGAAACATCTCAAAGTGTAATGAAGTCCTCCATAGAGTTATAGAGTACTCCCCCTTCTTATTATAACTCTATGGTACTCCATTTATAGGCGGGGGTGTTGCATTTTAAATCACCATACCTTGAGGACAATGGGTTGTGATTTTGCTTTAATTCTTCTTCTGACGGTTTATGCATAATTTGTAATCACAAATATATAAGTTACCGACAGAGGATCATTATAAGGAGTGGAACAGTCCAAAATGCCCCATTCCCTAAGTGAGTGGTATGTCCCAAACAACGTCCCCTCCTCCTGCTCCACTCTGGGCGCGCTGCTGCTTCAAACAACAACAACAGTGGCTGCAGTCTCCATTCCTCCGACCGGATTGTTTTTGCACAGTAAGTTTGGCATATTACTTGTATCTTAACTGTTTTCAATGAAGCAACGAAGCTGTGTTTTGTCCTTATGCTTGATGTACAATGTTGGTATACGTTTATTGTAATATGAACGGCAACTAATTACGCTAAATATACGTGTAGATGCGACAGACGTTGCGGTCCTTTTGTCAGTGTACTGTACACGCGGAACCGTAACTGTTCTGGGTCTGTTCTCAGACCTATAAAAATACATTATTTTTATTTCATATTTCGATGTGTTTGGAGTCTTCCTAACCGGCGCCGACCTCGCGCCAAGAAAGGAGCTCGAACAGACCAATCGTGTTCATTGTAACTGAGTGGCGTCTCCAAGTCAGCCAATCAAATGCGATCATATTGATGTCGTTGGTGACGCCTACCAAAGCATGAAGCCTGTCTTGGTGACAGCGTGAAAAAAACACGGGTGAATGGGGTAATTTCACATTGTTTGATCCGCTAAAGTCAGAATAGTGTAATTATTAAGGATAGGGAAATAATGGTCTCTCTTGGCTTTCTATTCTGAAGTATGATGGTGAAGTTTGGACGTGTTTACAGAGACTAGATAAGTACTATTGTAGTCCAGCTGGTATCAGTATGCATTGTTATTGTTTAGTTAATACACTGACATTTTAGGAAGTTGCAATGCAGTTTTCCCTCATATTGTTTTAATCCAACATCTAAGATGTTGCTGTTTCCTTTTCCCCCCCTTCTCTTGGTACACATGGCCACAACTTGTAGAATTTGAATAGGGAAAAGTGTAGATTTTCAAGCTTTGATCTTCTAGGGCAGCTTTTTCAGCTTGTAAGTTGTAAATCACCTAGTATGTTTTTTAGCACAATATAATTATTCTTTAGTGGGAAATGAGTTTGTCAAATTATTAAAGTACAACTGGATTGACTCTTAACAGTTTTCGAATATTGTACCCTCTACACTGCTGTTTCCCAAACAGTGGGCCGTGACCCATTTGTGGGCCGTGGATACATTTTTATGGGTCCCTTAATTTTTAACTACATTTTGATTTAAATTATAATCTCAAAACATTTTAAGTATATTCATGAACAAATGAATGAAAGCAATCTAAGAAATTCCATATTTTAGAAAACAAATTTGTCAAAGTAGTGAAAATAGCTGATCTACAAGTACACAATGCAGCGCAAAGCATTGTGTTGTGAGCTTGTAGATCTGCTGTTTTCACTTGTTTGGGTCCTGAGCAAATATCAAATTTCTCTTTCGGGAAAAGTTTGGGAACCACTGTTCTACACTTCATCTACTTTATTTTAAACCATTTATTTGCATTGGCATTCATTTGGACATTTCTTTCTTTTTTTCCCCAGGATCACATACCAGATTTGAAGAAAGAAGATCGACTGAAAGAAGATTTAAGTTTGAGAATCACTGGTCTTGGGTTAGTACATCTGTTATGTTGACCACCACGCAATCACAGCTCAGTTTATGCTACCACATGGATTAAGCAAACCACACAGCTCAGCTGACATTGCCTCGCTGACAGCTTGGCTCATACTAGACCAATCATTGCTCTGCTCTCACTAGATTGTTGCAGCTTGTACAGCAGTACAGTTATCCAAGTAATGCTAAAAGATTAACACAAAATGGCCCGAGGGCTTGTTTCAATTGTGGTCCCCTGTATAAGACTATAGACTTGGGCTGGCTAATAAACATTATGACTACATTTCTGTCAATTGTATTCTTTAGGCCAACTTCCAACTCCAAGTCCAACTATGCCAACTCCGACTCTGATGACCAATCAAGTGGTGATGGTGCAAAAAGAAAATGGTTTGCCAAACCGCCTCATGTGGATTTCCCAGGTAGGCCTAATGACTAGATAAAATGGTAAATGGTGCATTTATATAGCTCTTTTATCCAAGGCGCAACACACACACACACACACACACACACACACACACACACACACACACACACACACACACACACACACACACACACACACACACACACCGATGGCAGAGGAAACCAAGCAAGGCACCAACCTGCTAACCGGGAGTAAGGGGTTCAGAGTCTTGCTCAAGGACTCTTCAACACTAACTCTGGGGGAGCCTGGGATTGAACTAGAAACCCCTTGGAAAACCTGTGTTCAAGGACATTTTTCTACCCCTGAGCAACTGCCGCCCCTAAATGGTAAATGGTGCATTTATAAAGCGCTTTTTATCCAAGGCGCTTTATAGATTGTGCATTACATTCACCCATTCACGCACACATTCATACACCAGTGGTGGAGGAAACCATGCAAGGAACCAACCTACTCACTGGGAGCAACTAGGGGTTCAGAGTCTTGCTCAAGGACTCTTCGACATTAACTCAGGGGGAGCCCGGATTCGAACTGGGAACCCTTCGTGCTCTAATAACGGTTTCTCTACCCCTGAGCTATGCCACCCCTAGGGGTGGCATAGCATTTACTTTATATAGGCAATCTTAGAACTGTGATCACTGCTACAGTTAAAAACAAATTACACCTGTCTGACATTGTACCAACAAACTGAGTATTGCATCTGCTGCAGTCATTCTATATAGTTTTAGCCCAAAATACATACATTGTGAATAATATGTCAACTAAATTGTGTTGTAGGAGAGACACCAACATCGAGAAAGTCCAATTCCAGCCAGGGTCAACGTTCTGTGCGGACCCTAGAGCAGGAAATGCAAGGTATGCAGTTATGAATGTTAATACATCTTGGTAACTGTTTAAACACAATTTCCAATACCTTCAATTCTGACCCTGGCTTGTTTACCTTTTTAGATGTATCTGATGGCAGCTACAGCCATGTAGACTGGCTTTCCACTGATACGGAGTCGCTGTCCAGAGATATAAATAACAGTAAGTGAACCTATATCTAGCTGGCTCCATGCATTCAACAGAAGCTATATTATCTAAATTAATGTGTATGCATTTCAGATGTAGCAGCAAGATCCACTCCACATCACAATTCTGCAGTGCCCTCAGAACTTGGTAAGTCAGAATAGGTGTAGTTGTACACCATGCTTTTAGATCATGAGAGCATTATCTGTATTCAATTCCTACCATTTTGAGTCATAACTTGTTTTCCAATGGTCCCTTTGTAGATCTGGTTTCTGGCAACTACCAGCACTCTCCACCCGAGCAAGTTGGTGAGTCAGCCATAACAATATTCTTGCATTACAGTGTTGCGTCATAGTGTGTTTTATCACATTATCTTTGACATTAGAAAAGGGAAAATTGGGGGGAGCGTTTCGCTGTTTTCGTGTCATCTGTTCGACACCCAACCCTAACCTCCGTGGGGTGAGTCGCTAATCCTCCTGACGCTCCTTTGTCGAACTGTTCGAAAGAGATTTCCCTTAATTGGGACGGTGCTTTTAGCTTTCATACTATTATTGTTATCCCCGGGTCAGAGCAATATGTCAAACTAGGGACATAGCTGAATGGAAGTCATACATTTACTCACTTAGGAGGTTAGTGTCATGCTAATAACTTCACTGCCTTGTGCATTTCCTTCTGTGTTTCAGCTGGGGTGTCAGGGTGTGGCAGTACTACTGGTGCCCAATTCCACCAGCTGCAGACTCCACAGCTACAGACCCAACAACGAGCAAGCACTGGTATGATACACTCTTTCACTACACTAAGTTGGTGAGACGGGGACACGGAACTCCATCACCATGGGAACCAAAGAATTCAGTCAAAGGGGTGGGTGGAAACCCGTCGCTGGCGGCTGTTAGCTTAACGATTTGGACTGCTACAGCCTAGAGCCCCACCAGGCCACTTAGATCAGTTAATACAGGTATGATGACTAGTACCCTCACTAAAAAAAAGGGAACAGGACAAAAACTCGTCCTTGGCAATTCACCCTCCTGGCCACCAACTGTGGAATAATCTCCCTGTTGTACTTAACAGCAGCAGAGCAGACTCACTCCCAAGCCTCTGCTGTGGTCTGAAGACTCACTTATTCAGACTCCTTCATAGCCCATAGCACCTGCTCACTGACCTTACATATGAGTTAGATTGCAATGTTTTTTCTTAGATTACAAGAAGTGCTATGTTTTGTATGTATTGATTTTAGGGGTGCAACGATACACAACATTCACGGTTCGATTCTGTTCGATATTTTGTTGTCACGGTTCGATATGTTTTCGATACAAAAAATAAACAGAAATGTCCTTGATTTATAAATGCATTTTTATAACTATGTATTTTTTCTTTAACGTTTAACAATACGGTACCCAACCTCTAGGGTAGTGGTTCTCTAAGTGGGCTCTGCGGACCCCTAGGGGTCCTTGAGGGGGTTCCAGGGGAATGTAGGTGTGGAGTGGTATTGTATTGTTTGGTACAGGGTCATTCGGTTCGATATGTTGCACCCCTGATCTTCATGCATAACCTTGCTTATTGTATGTCGCTCTGGAATAAGAGCATCAGCTAAATGCGTAAATTGTACCTCAGCCAAGCGTAGCCGTCCTGAAAGAGGAGATTACAATAGTGTCATGCCAATAACTTCACTGCCTTGTGCATATCCTACTGTGTGTTTCAGCTGCGATGTCAGGGTGTGGCAGTAAACCCTGATGCCCAATACCACCAGCTTCAGACTCTACAGCGTCAGATCCCACCGCTGCACGCCTCACAGCTACAAGACCCAACAGCGAGCAAGCGCACGCCCTGGTACGATGGTACTCTTTCACTACACTAAAGTTGGTGAGACGAGGACACAGAACTCCTCAATGAATGCTGTTTGACATATATTATGTGATTTTGGGTTCAGACAACCTCTGAGATACAGGACCACTATCAGATTGTGTTGCTACTCCCAAACTAAAGTGGAAATGTAACTAAGAATTTTGTTTCTACGCTGAAATGGACTGTTGTCTTCTCTCTCCCCCCAGCCCCCGTTCGCAAATTAATGTATAGGCTAAACATTTCTGATAATACAACTTATTTTGACTGTCCATTCACGTACAACTTAAACTGCACACTCGTATTCCAAACCAAGGCAGCCGCAGCTCACAGAGTTTAGCGACATGACAAACCGACAACTAGGCCTACCCAGCAACAACTATCTTTTCCTGTCTTACCTTCACAATAAAGTGTCTCCCGTTTACCTCCCAGCTTATTTTACACAGGTTATTAACAGGAAAAAGTGTAACTTAACCAGTGTGTATTTGTGCAACCAGACGTGCATGTGAGAGAGTGATGAGGGGGAGAGAGAGAGAGAGACATTGAGAAAGAGAGGGATTCGCGGTGATATTAATGAACTGCCGTGTCATTTTCAATCGGTCCTTATGTCCGATGAGGTTTATATTTTCAATTTCCGGTCTAACGCAATCTTTGCTTTATACATGTGTAAATGTCCCTGTACGCAATTATACTGTATGTTGGATTATTGACTGCTGAGTGAGAAAACATTGGACATCAAGCTAATCATCTGGGGACCCCACAAAATAATTTGGGGACCCCACCCCAGGTTTGGGACAGATGGTGAACCTGAACATAATTACGCTCTTTGTGAGCCATAGTACAGTTTGAATCCAACTCCTATGATGTATTGCACGTCTCCTCTCTCACTCTCCTCCTCACACCTTCCTTATTTTTGTAATCTTGTCTTTCAGCTGCTGCTCGGCAGTGTGACTGCACACTGACCCCCACAGTCTTCGGAGACACTGTTAAGAAGTGGCTGCGGTTTGCTCATAACCGTCGAGGAGGCCTTCCCAAGGAGTCAAAGTGCCGCAGACGCAACTCAAACCAACCCAGCTCAAACTTAAGGGTACCCCCTGTGTGTCCTCATGGACAATATTGTTCTTTAATGTTCACAGCTTTATGGACTGATGTTCAGAGTAAAATGTTCACAGCTTTATGGACTGATGTTCAGAGTAAAATGTTTACAGCTTTATGGACTGATGTTCCTGCAGTCTAAGAGTTACATTTGTATTAGGTTTTGCTGTGGTGCAATGCCATTTTGATACTGTTTGGGTAAAACAGTGAGTGACTTCAAGTATCTCACAATGCGGCATGATGTGAACTTGTTGATCGGCTATTTTGTTCCCCCAGAATTGGTGTTGATTTTGTCGACAAACTGTCAAAAAGTTTGTCTACCTTTTTTCACTTCAAAGTGAATAAACTATTCATTCTATGATGACTAAATATATTGACAATTTCGTCAACAAATAAAAGCTAGACTAAAATGTTAGGGAGGGAATTAGTGGAGGATATGCTTCGTTGTGCTCTGGTGTTGCACTCTGAAAATGGCAGATCTACAAGCTCACAACACGTTACTCTGACCAACCAAGTGTAAAATCTGCCATTATTATTCCATAACGGTTTGCTAAAATACATTTGGTTACGCCCGCCCAGTAACACGTGTGGCCATGACATTATGTATCTTGGGGAAAGTTGTATATATATTGACTTGAATGTAAGGAACTGTAAAGGATTTTTTTTATTCTGGGGTGCCTTTGGAATAAATTTGAATATTAAACATGTTTTCTGTCTTAAGCTTTTTTTTATATGCATTTGGGGAATTATGTTAATAGAAGTAATTTTTAACTAGCTAGTAATCCATTTAAGTCCTAAGACATCAGCAGAAACTTGTGAAAAGCATAACTATTTTCTAATGGACTAACCATAGAATATTGTTGTTACAGTATTTTAGAGAACATTTATATTTAATGTAAAATGTGCATGTAAATTCTCATTTAGATGATGGTTGAACAAATGTTGATTCCTTAACATTGATTAAATATAAAATCAACTAAAATGTGCATGCAGATTACCATTTAGATGATGGTTGAATCAATGTTGATTCCTAATGTTGATTCTACATTAAATCAACTAAAATGTGCATGCAGATTACCATTTAGATGATGGTTGAATCAATATTGATTCATAACGTTGATTCAACGTAAAATCAACTAAAAATCAGCTTGCAGAATACCATTTAGATGATGGTTGAATCATGGTTGAATCAATGCTGAAATAGTGCTTAAACACCAATGTTGAATCAATATAAAATGGCGTTGTGATTTCAGCATAGTTTCAACGTTGGTGTTGAATATTGATTCAACCGTTCTGGCCAACTATTTTGCTACGTTGATTCAACCATATTTTGCTATCTGGGATGACATCACACAGTCCTCAGCCGATGATGTGGCGTGATGTCATACAATACACAAACGAGCCCTACAGTATAAAGGGGCAATTCTTGCCAGGAAAGAAGCATTTCTTCGACTCAGACCTTATCGCCAGGGTTGGCTTATAGCAGCTGTCGGTAGGACCATATATGGATTCTGTTAGTGTGGATCTCCTAACAGGGCATCATCTGGGATACAATCCCTTTTATGCCCATATATGGAGATCCCTAACAGAATCCCTTTCATGCCCATATATGGAGATCCCTAACAGAATCCCTTTTATGCCCATATATGGAGATCCCTAACAGCATCCCTTTTATGCCCATATATGGATATCCCTAACAGCATCCCTTTTATGCCCATATATGGAGATCACTAACAGCTAACTGAATCCCTTTTATGCCCATATATGGAGATCCCTAACAGAATCCCTTTTATGCCCATATATGGAGATCCCTAACAGAATCCCTTTTATGCCCATATATGGAGATCCCTAACAGAATCCCTTTTATGCCCATATATGGAGATCCCTAACAGAATCCCTTTTATGCCCGGTTGGTTGCTAGGGTAAAAAAACATGGTTGCTAGGGTAAACAGTTGGTTGCTAGGGTAAACAGTTGGTTGCTAGGGTAAAACCATGGTTGCTAAGGTGGTTGCTAACGTACACTAACAGACCAGCAACAACAGACTGTTGCCACAGCAACGTACACAAAGGTTTGTGTACACATGTGGTGTGATGTCATACTGAAGATATATGACATCACACCGTACACAAACAAAGGTGTGACGTGTGACGTGTGACGGACGGACGGCCGGTGGAGGTTTTCATAGTAAACTGATCCCTGACGGTCGCAACAACAGACTGTTGCCACAGCAACGTACACAAAGGTTGGTGTGGCACATGTGGTGTGATGTCATACTGATGCGGAGATATGAGCAGGGCAAAGGTGTGACGTGTGACGTGTGACGTGTGACGTGTGACCGACCGACCGACCGACCGACCGACCGACCGACCGACGGCCGGTGGAGGTTTTGATACCAGTAAGACTCCCTAATCGGGAGATAAGCGATCGTTGGTCGCTTATCTCCACAAATAGGCCAAAAAATTTGTTTTACCAATTATCAAGACATACGGGCAGTTGACAGTTTGCCATGGTTACTCATTGAAGTTGAATCTCCATATATGGAGATAACCTACGCATCACACTAAGTCTGACCTCACCAGCCCATATTTGGGCATGAGCAACTTATGTCTCCATATATGGAGATATGATGACATCACACAGTCCTCAGCCGATGATGTGGCGTGATGTCATACAATACACAAACGAGCCCTACAGTATAAAGGGGCAATTCTTGCCAGGAAAGAAGCATTTCTTCGTCTCAGACCTTATCGCCAGGGTTGGCTTATAGCAGCTGTCGGTAGGACCATATATGGATTCTGTTAGTGTGGATCTCCTAACAGGGCATCATCTGGGATACAATCCCTTTTATGCCCATATATGGAGATCCCTAACAGAATCCCTTTCATGCCCATATATGGAGATCCCTAACAGAATCCCTTTTATGCCCATATATGGAGATCCCTAACAGCATCCCTTTTATGCCCATATATGGAGATCACTAACAGCTAACAGAATCCCTTTTATGCCCATGGAGATCCCTAACAGAATCCCTTTTATGCCCATATATGGAGATCCCTAACAGAATCCCTTTTATGCCCATATATGGAGATCCCCAACAGAATCCCTTTTATGCCCATATATGGAGATCCCTAACAGAATCCCTTTTATGCCCATATATGGAGATCCCTAACAGAATCCCTTGTATGCCCATATATGGAGATCCCTAACAGAATCCCTTTTATGCCCATATATGGAGATCCCTAACAGAATCCCTTTTATGCCCATATATTATGGAGAAATCCCTGCTCTGAGTATCTGACATCAGTGTGATGTCACCTGTTTATGCCCATATATGGAGATCCCTGCTCTGCGTATCTGGTTGCTATGGTAAACAGTTGGTTGCTAGGGTAAAAAAACATGGTTGCTATGGTAAACAGTTGGTTGCTAGGGTAAACGGTTGCTAGGGTAAAACCATGGTTGCTAAGGTGGTTGCTAACGTACACTAACAAACCAGCAACAACAGACTGTTGCCACAGCAACGTACACAAAGGTTTGTGTACACATGTGGTGTGATGTCATACTGATGCGGAGATATGAGCAGGGCAAAGGTGTGACGTGTGACGTGTGACCGACCGACCGACCGACCGACCGACCGACCGACGGCCGGTGGAGGTTTTCATAGTAAACTGCTCCCTGACGGTCGCAACTAAACTGCGACCTTACGGTCGCAATTAAGGATGTCCATAATTACAACACCAGAGGCAGCGCCACAGATCACTTTCAACCCAGAGTCAAAACCAACAAAGGGTCAAACTCGTTTTTCTGCTATACCACCAAAATGCGGAAAGCCTTACCGAAGGCCATAAAGGAGTGTGGATCACTAGCATCCTTTAAAATTGCCCTGAAAAACCACTTACAGGCAGCAGCCGTTCGCAACTGGTAAAAAAAAACTTACTGTTTTCTTTTTTTTTCTTTTTTCTTTTTTTTTCCCTTACATATCTACTGCATAGTACTTTGTTCTATTCGTCTGTCATTCAATGTTATATGAGATACTTTAATGGTTTCCTGTGGAAATAAGCTTAGTCTTTTCATGGATCTCCTTTTAGTAGACCTTGTACCAGTGAACTGTACCGTCATGAAACTGTACCTTTTCCTATGCAAACTTCTAATAAAGTCTTCGATCAATCAAACCAGTGATCACCCTCCCTGTGTTGGCAGCGTGTCTAAGACCAGACCTGTAGATCTATCAGCAGAAAACTGTGCACGCAACCATGCCGCTGCTGCAGTGTGTGTGTGTGTGTGTGTGTGTGTGTGTGTGTGTGTGTGTGTGTGTGTGTGTGTGTGTGTGTGTGTGTGTGTGTGTGTGTGTGGTGTCTAGTGTCAGCCCATCACCATAGCAACCCTTCCAACTCTTCCTCTGTGGTTAAACTGGCAGAATTCAACACACTGAAAACACCCCACCCCCCCTCCCCCAGATATATGCTTACGTTTTTGTATGTATTTAAAATGTATCAATTATCAATCAAATCATTGTTTTATACTATTGACTGAAAAAAAGAGAGAATTTTGTGAATGTTATCATTTTTTTTTTCATAAAATATTGCCTAACTGCCTAGTCTGTCTGCCTGCCTGGAACCCGAGGTCAGCATACTCAGCAACCTTTTTGAGTGCCATGTTTTTTTTTTTTTCTTTTTTTTGATAGTCTGGGTGCCAAATCAACGTTAATTAGGAAATCACATCAACATAAAATGATTCCAACATATTTTGATTGTCCAAATACAGTAACAACCCTTATTATTTTATTACTGTTTTCTTTCACATAAGTTATAATCAGAGCAATAACCCACCTATTGTATATCTCCCAGACAATAATTTCTAATTCCCCAGTCAGAGACCACAGTTTGAATGAATTTGTATGTGTACAGTATGTGCACGCAACCACGCTGTGTGTGTGTGTGTGTGTGTGTGTGTGTGTGTGTGTGTGTGTGTGTGTGTGTGTGTGTGTGTGTGTGTGTGTGTGTGTGTGTTATATATTTATGAAACATTTTAAACATTTTTGAACCAATGCAACAGAAATACAGGCTGTTATTACCAGATAGGCTTGCAGCCAAACAAGAATTTCACATCAGTAATTGTAACATATTTATTTTCACATATCATTTCTATCAGGTGTCCAGAACAACATACTGTAATCCCCAGTGTTGAATTCAGGATTTAAAAATGGAACCAAAACAGGCCCATAAGGCAGGAAGGGTCCATTTGGTTAATTTAGGTTTTCATAATTGTTATTTTGGGAGCCTTGATATCACAATGTTGTGTTAGAATCAACAAGACACTCATTAACATTCACTATTATTTATCATAAATAAAAGTGCTGATTTCTTTTTTAAATACCAATTATGCATCAAATTATATAGTGATGTTTTACATAAAGGTGGATCACAAGTCTTAGATACACCTGTATATATGTGGTAAAATACATTTTATGTTTTAATGTGTATCCCTCCCAGCTCACAGGTAATTATTTTCCTTATTTTTAACTCAAAGTAATCTCACAAAGTAACAAAACGTAAAGCAGTGAAATTGGTCCCGGGAAGATGTCTAATTTCTCTTTTGGGTCTCGAGCTAAAATGTTTGGGAAAAACTGCATGAGACCACAGACCCTAATAGATATGAGTTGTTATGAGCTGACTCCACACACGCACGCACGCACGCACGCACGCAGGCAGGCAGGCAGGCAGGCAGGCAGGCAGGCAGGCAGGCAGGCACGCACACACACACACACGTGCAGTCATTTGCAAATTGTCAAATCACGAAGCAGTTATTCAATATTATTTAAACATGAAAAACACATTTCATACACAAAGAAAATTCAAGTATTCAAAGCATAATGTATAAAAAAATATCTGTATAATGAATGAAATACGATAGCAGAGCCTGCGTTACATATGAGACAAACACACTTGGAATGGGAAATCATGGGGGAAAATGGAATTGGTTTTTATTTTTATTGCGACCGTAGGTCGCAGTTTAGTATCAAAACCTCCACCGGCCGTCCGTCGGTCGGTCGGTCGGTCGGTCACACGTCACACGTCACACGTCACACCTTTGCCCTGCACATATCTCCGCATCAGTATGACATCACACCACATGTGTACACAAACCTTTGTGTACGTTGCTGTGGCAACAGTCTGTTGTTGCTGGTCTGTTAGTGTACGTTAGCAACCACCTTAGCAACCATGGTTTTACCCTATTAACCAACTGTTTACCCTAGCAACCAACTGTTTACCATAGCAACCATGTTTGCGACCGTCAGGGAGCAGTTTACTATGAAAACCTCCACCGGCCGTCCGTCCGTCGGTCACACGTCACACGTCACACCTTTGCCCTGCTCATATCTCCGCATCAGTATGACATCACACCACATGTGTACACAAACCTTTGTGTACGTTGCTGTGGCAACAGTCTGTTGTTGCTGGTCTGTTAGTGTACGTTAGCAACCACCTTAGCAACCATGGTTTTACCCTAGCAACCAACTGTTTACCCTAGCAACCAACTGTTTACCATAGCAACCATGTTTTTTTACCCTAGCAACCAACTGTTTACCATAGCAACCAGATACGCAGAGCAGGGATCTCCATATATGGGCATAAACAGGTGACATCACACTGATGTCAGATACTCAGAGCAGGGATTTCTCCATAATATATGGGCATAAAAGGGATTCTGTTAGGGATCTCCATATATGGGCATAAAAGGGATTCTGTTAGGGATCTCCATATATGGGCATACAAGGGATTCTGTTAGGGATCTCCATATATGGGCATAAAAGGGATTCTGTTAGGGATCTCCATATATGGGCATAAAAGGGATTCTGTTAGGGATCTCCATATATGGGCATAAAAGGGATTCTGTTAGGGATCTCCATATATGGGCATAAAAGGGATTCTGTTAGGGATCTCCATATATGGGCATAAAAGGGATTCAGTTAGCTGTTAGTGATCTCCATATATGGGCATAAAAGGGATGCTGTTAGGGATCTCCATATATGGGCATAAAAGGGATTCTGTTAGGGATCTCCATATATGGGCATGAAAGGGATTCTGTTAGGGATCTCCATATATTGGCATAAAAGGGATTGTATCCCAGATGATGCCCTGTTAGGAGATCCACACTAACAGAATCCATATGGTCCTACCGACAGCTGCTATAAGCCAACCCTGGCGATAAGGTCTGAGTCGAAGAAATGCTTCTTTCCTCGTATCAAAACCTCCACTGGCCGTCCGTCGGTCGGTCGGTCGGTCGGTCGGTCACACGTCACACGTCACACCTTTGCCCTGCTCATATCTCCGCATCAGTATGACATCACACCACATGTGTACACAAACCTTTGTGTACGTTGCTGTGGCAACAGTCTGTTGTTGCTGGTCTGTTAGTGTACGTTAGCAACCACCTTAGCAACCATGGTTTTACCCTAGCAACCAACTGTTAACCCTAGCAACCAACTGTTTACCATAGCAACCATGTTTTTTTACCCTAGTATCAAAACCTCCACCGGCCGTCCGTCCATCCGTCCGTCCGTCCGTCCGTCCGTCCGTCCGTCCGTCCGTCCGTCCGTCCGTCTGTCGGTCACACGTCACACCTTTGCCCTGCTCATATTTCCGCATCAGTATGACATCACACTGCTGACATCAGTATGACATCACACCGTACACAAATGACCCTTATATAAGAGCGGCAAGAAACAGTGGTCTAAAACAGTTGGTTGCTAGGGTAAGAAAACATGGTTGCTATGGTAAACAATTGGTTGCTAGGGTAAACAGTTGGTTGCTAGGGTAAAAAAACATGGTTGCTGTGGTAAACAGTTGGTTGCTAGGGTAAACAGTTGGTTGCTAAGGTAAAAAACATGGTTGCTATGGTAAACAGTTGGTTAGTAGGGTAAACAGTTGGTTGCTAGGGTAAAAAACCATGGTTGCTATGGTAAAAAAATGGTTGCTATGGTAAAAAGTTGGTTGCTAGGGTAAAACCATGGTTGCTAAGGTGGTTGCTAACGTACACAAACAGACCAGCAAGAAAATGCATGACACGCTGCTGCGCCACACTCAGCACCCCTAAAAACCAGTACTTGGGATTTGTTGATGTAAATGTTCACATAGAGTGTAATAATTGGTAAAACAAACTTTTGGCCTATTTGTGGAGATAAGCGACCATCTCCCGATTAGGGAGTCTTACTGGTTTTTTACCCTAGTATCAAAACCTCCACCGGCCGTCCGTCGGTCACACGTCACACGTCACACCTTTGCCCTGCTCATATCTCCGCATCAGTATGACATCACACTGCTGACATCAGTATGACATCACACCGTACACAAATTACCCTTATATAAGACCGGCATTATCTACCGACAGCTGCTATAAGCCAACCCTGGCGATAAGGTCTGAGTCGAAGAAATGCTTCTTTCCTGGCAAGAATTGCCCCTTTATACTGTAGGGCTCGTTTGTGTATTGTATGACATCACGCCACATCATCGGCTGAGGACTGTGTGATGTCATCATATCTCCATATATGGAGACAAAGTTGCTCATGCCCAAATATGGGCTGGTGCAGAGGTCAGACTTAGTGTGATGCGTAGGTTATCTCCATATATGGAGATTCAACTTCAATGAGTATATAAGACCGGCATTATCTACCGACAGCTGCTATAAGCCAACCCTGGCGATAAGGTCTGAGTCGAAGAAATGCTTCTTTCCTGGCAAGAATTGCCCCTTTATACTGTAGGGCTCGTTTGTGTATTGTATGACATCACGCCACATCATCGGCTGAGGACTGTGTGATGTCATCATATTTCCATATATGGAGACATAAGTTGCTCATGCCCAAATATGGGCTGGTGAGGTCAGACTTAGTGTGATGCGTAGGTTATCTCCATATATGGAGATTCAACTTCAATGAGTAACCATGGCAAACTGTCAACTGCCCGTATGTCTTGATAATTGGTAAAACAAACTTTTGGCCTATTTGTGGAGATAAGCGACCAACGGTCGCTTATCTCCAGATTAGGGAGTCTTACTGGTACATATAACTTGCTACTGATGTTGGCGCACAACACAAAGCATTGCATTGTGGGTTTGCCTACTTTAGAACCCGTGAAGGGAGCTGACAGGCCCTTCTTTATGTCAATCAATCAAGTCACCTTAATTCAAGTGGCAGATGACATAAATATTATGTATTTATTATGTCATGTGGTCTACCTGCAAAGCCTTTGTGACCTACTGGTAGACTGTGATCCCTTTTGGGAACCCCTAAATTAGAGGTTAATTTATAAACGTTTGGATACATTCTAACTGTGGTCAAGCCTCCAAAAAGTCCATAGATACAGTTTTGGGCATTGCATTCCCCTCTAAATGATCCTGAGCAGGATTATTACCAGTGCAAGCCGGCAGAAAATTATACAAATATAATTCATAAGACTGGTCAAAAACAGGCACGACTTAAAGAAAGTGAAATACAGGATATGCCCTTTCACAATGAAAGGCATCTGTATCAATTATCTCAAAGAAAGGCAAGGCCAATGTCCATGAATTGATCTGTAATTAAATACCAGTAAATGCTTTTTCAACCTATTTTCACTACACAACTCCATGTATATTTCAGACGCCCAAACACATACAATCAGAAAGCAAAACAACAGGAACAAACATTCCTCCTCCTCTACAGTGCTTGGTACATTGCAGGACTGCCTGAGAGACAGTGAGGTGACCACTCCATTATTACCACCTTGTTTAGCACTGTTAAATATACAGCAACAGCAATGACTTAAAACATTAAACAGAAATACAGAGGATGTGAAGACACCATGACGCCACACAGATGTCCAGAAACAAACCACAAAGTCACTTCCAAGCTGGCCGGAGGCCATGTTAATTAATACTAACTAGTAATTGGGAAGCATCGATTTTGACCAACGTTTTCCTGTTCTCTCTCCTAAGGTACCACATCAACACAGCATCAATACGGTGTGTATTAGTGGTCAAACTAAATGTTAGGTTTTAATGTGTATTGGTGGTCAAACTAAATGTTAGGTTTTAATGTGTATTAGTGGTCAAACTAAATGTTAGGTTTTAATGTGTATTAGTGGTCAAACTAAATGTTAGGTTTTAATGTGTATTGGTGGTCAAACTAAATGTTAGGTTTTAATGTGTATTGGTTGGTGGTCAAACTAAATGTTAGGTTTTAATGTGTATTAGTGGTCAAACGAAATGTTAGGTTTTAATGTGCGTCATGGTACTGATAGCACAGTGGTTAAGGTGCGTCCCACTAAGCCCTGTGTAATAGTGTAGTTATATAGAGAGATACAGACCATTTTAGCCATTGTTGAACCAATATAAAATAACTGCAGGCTGTTAATACCACATAGCCGCCAAAATAGAAATTCACAACAAAATACATTTTTTCACTGAAATGTCTATCAGGTGTCCCGAACAACATACTAAAGGTCCCAGTAAATCCTAGCCGTTAAGAACGTTTTAAAACCAAATTTATCAATTTGTCAAATATTAAGTAAGAGTCAAACAGGTCTAAAGAAGGACTTTAACCCATCATTTTACATTTTAACCACTTTAACCACATTTTATACAAAAAAACAAGCTCATAGCTTGCACAATAGCTTGCACAAGCTATGAGCTGGTAGTCAGCCTTTTCTTTATTTTTTCAAATGGTGAAAATGTGTGCAAATCTTTGAATATAATATATATTTTTAAAGCTAACATTATAACACAGATCTTTGCTTCTGAGGGGGGGGGGGGCTCAGTGTAGTAGAGTTCAGGCAGTTTAACCACAGCCCCCTGGTTTACCTGTGAACTACGCACAATGAAGGCAGCCGGCCGAGTCCTCGAGAGGCGTCTCAAGGCCACCGGACTAACAGTACACAAACTTGCCTACAAAGAGCACCAGAAGGCCTACTCCAAAGCCCTCAAACTTGCACGCTCACAGTTTTACTCCGACATCATAAATAACACCCCCGGCAACTCCAAGCAGCTTTTTTCCACCGTAAATCAGTTCCTCAAACCCCAATCTCCCACCCACACAGAATTTACAGAGGAACAATGCAATAATTTCTTAACCTTCTTCAACACCAAAGTAGACACCATCCGTTCCCAGCTCTCCAGCCCCTCCACACTTCCAGTCTCCCCTGCCCCCCCGCCGTTGATCTCTCAACCTCTCTGTTGTTTCTCCAACACCACACAGCGAGAGGTTGAGGATATCATCAAAATGATGAAACCCTCCACCTGTGCCCTGGACCCCTTCCCCACAGCCCTAATAAAACTAAACATCTGTGCCATAAGTCCCCTCATTACTAAAGTCATAAACCTCTCACTCAAGTCTGGCCTTGTTCCCTTGCACTAAAGTCTGCCATCATTACACCCTTGCTCAAAAAACCCACATTAGACCCGGACAATCTTGCAAATTACAGGCCCATCTCAAACCTACCCTTCATTTCCAAAGTTCTGGAAAAGGTAGTGGCAGCCCAACTCCTGGACCACCTTCACACTAACACCATCGCCGAAAAATTCCAATCTGGTTTCCGTGCAGCTCATAGCACGGAGACAGCCCTCGTCCGGGTCACTAATGACATACTGGTGGCATCGGACAAAGGCTCCCCCTCACTACTCATCCTGCTTGACCTCACTGCAGCTTTCGACACGGTTCAGCATGACATCCTCCTCACCCGCCTTCACTCCATCGGACTCTCTGCCACTGCTCTAACCTGGTTTCAATCATACCTCACTGACAGAACTGAGTGCGTTTCCTTGGGTAAGAAACAATCCCGGACACACACGGTCACCTGCGGTGTCCCCCAAGGATCCGTACTCGGCCCCAACACTGTTCACCCTCTATATGCTCCCCCTCGGTCACGTCATCAGCAAACATGGTATCTCCTTCCACTGCTATGCTGATGACACTCAACTATATCTAAAAATAAACCCACCTCCCCGCAAAACAGCCACCACCATCTCACTCACCACCCCCGCAGAACAGCCAGCACCTTCTCCATCTTCCACGCTGACCACCTGCCTGGAGGAGATCAAGGCGTGATGAATCTCAACTTTCTTCAGTTAAACAGCTCAAAAACAGAGGCCATGCTAATTGGCACCCCCCACCAGATCCAATCATGCACCATCACCAGCATCTCATTCTCCGGTCAAAATCTCCCCCTCTCATCCTCAGTCACCAACCTGGGGTGAAAATGGACCCACCACTCAATCTTGAGACACACATTAAACACATCTGTAAGACCTCATTTTTCCACCTCAGAAACATCTCCAAACTCCGCTCCACACTCACTCAACAGAACGCTGAGAAACTCATCCACGCCTTCGTCTCCTCCAGGCTGGACTACTGCAATGCCCTACTCATAGGGATCCCCACCAAGAGCCTCCAACGGCTACAATATATACAAAACAGTGCTGCCAGAATCCTGATGCGAGTATGGAAAGTTTGACCACATTACACCCATCCTCCGTTCCCTTCACTGGCTCCCCATTGCTTTCAGGACACAATATAAGATTTCCCTCCTCACCCACCAGTGCATATACGGAAATGCACCCCCCTATCTTAAAGAACTTCTCCAACCAAAACAATCACTCGAAGCCTCCGCTCCTCCAATACCAACCTTCTCCTCATCCAGACACCAACCTCCGCACCATGGGTGACCGGGCCTTCAGCTCTACGGCCCCAAATCTGTGGAACTCCCCTCCCCGACCACTTTGAGAGCACCACAGTCCACTGACATTTTAAAAAGGGACTAAAAAACCTACCTTTTTAAAAAGCGTTTTCTAATTTTACTGGGACTTGCCTTCTTATTATTTTATTTGTTTTATTTTATTTTCACTTGCCCTGTGTTGCTTAGTTTTAACATTTTACCTTGAAACTGTTTTAGTAGCCTATTACAAACTGATTGTCTGCCATTTTATGCCTTGCTTTTAACATTGTAGCACTTTGAGATTCTCTGAATGTAAAGTGCGTTATAAATAAAATGCATTATTATTATTATTATTATTAAGAAGAGATGGGTTGCTATGGTGATGAGCTGACACCACACACACACACACACACACACACCACACACAACACACACACACACACACGCACACACCACACAGACACACACACACACACACACACACACACACCACACACACACACACACACACAATCTGATCTGCAAGCTCATACCATGTCACAACAAGACCATTTCTGAGCTTATAGATCGTCTATATTTTGCTGCAAATAATTAGTATTAATTAGTATTCTATCAGTCATCAAATTATTGGTTCAGGAATGAGACAAACAAAAATAATACATCTACATAATTTCAAGTCTTCATGGTAAGTAATATATTAATTATTAATAACTGCGTAATTGATTAGCACAAGTCCTTTTTTGGGTGAACTATTCCTTTAAGGGGGAGTGAGACAGCTGTCATAGTTCTGACAGGAAGCAGCTATTATTATGTCTTCAATCTGACATGGAAACTCCAAAACCACATACATGCTCTACTTTTTTTTTTCTCACAGATGAACTGTGCTTGCAGTTTCACTAAATGCTGTGTCAGCATGTTTTGTCATGAGCAGGTTACTTCAATTATAGGTTCATTTATACATGTTTGGTTTACATTATAACCATTATAGGTTCATTTATGAATAAATTAGTCTGGGGGTGTCCCCATTATAGGTTCATTTATGAATACATTAGTCTGGGGGTCCCCAGCTGATTAGCTTAATGTGCAGCATTGTTTTCTCCCTCAACAGTAAACTCTTCTGGGGTCCCGGAACTCATTTTGGACGTCCTTTCCATGATAAAGTTTGAAAAACACTGGCTGTGTCCGAAATGCGGAACTCGTCCCCTACTCCCTAACCCCTAAATGAGGGATCCAGATGTAGTGTACTACAGTAGTGAACTCATCAGCGCATTTCGGACACTACTCCGTCGCCATCATGGTTGCGTCATCGCTGTCGCACAGTTAAAACGCTCAGAGGCTTTTGGAGCAATAAATAATAGCCGATCTACAAGCTCTCAACACCGTGAAAAGTGACACATTGTGAGCTTGTACATCAACTCCCCAATGCTTGTGGATTGTAAATAACATATACCAACATGTTGCAGTGTTATTATGGGAAATAGGCCTATATAATTATGTTTTTAATTATCGCAATCCAATAAAACAATGTTATATTTCTTTTTTTGTAATTTGTATTCATTCATGGATGAATAAATAATGTTTGTGCCACATTAATTTGTCTCACATGCAGATATACACCCATGTTTGTAATAAAATAGGTTATTCTTGCTAATTTAAATGGCATATTATTTATCATTGATTATCATTATCAGCTGTGGAAGGTTGGGAAGAAAGAGAGAGATCGAAAAAACAAAAGCCTCCAGCGTCTATTCTCGTATCTTCTCTTCATAAACAAACTTGAGAGCTTTTTTCATCATTTGTTCTCTGGTGACAAGGCTGTGGACATTTGTACGAGTTGTTTTAGCCGGTGGTTCTGTTAGCCGGTGGTTCTGCTACGGGCGGCTCTGTTGCGTTTGCTCAGCAACAGGTGGCTACGGTGGCAACAGGTGCCAGCTGCGTTCGTTGCCTCCTGCCCAGAGACGTGCCTGCAGATGCATGTGCGTGTGCACGTGCACACCCGCATGCGCGTGCTCAAAGTACGAGACAGTGGCTGCCTGCGCAGTGCATTGTGGGATAGGTGAGCTCAACTAGTGAACCGAATGCACCCTACAAATCCAGATGCATTGTGGGATACTTCAGTACACTATATTAGTTTACAAAAATGCTCACTATTCAGACACTAGTTCAAAATGGCGGAGCCCCCTTTTAGTACACTACATAGGCAATAGGGCGGATTTCGGACGCAGCACTGATTATGCTGTAGAAACTGCTGTAGAAAACTGTTAGGATGTGTGTGTGTGTGTGTGTGTGTGTGTGTGTGTGTGTGTGTGTGTGTGTGTGTGTGTGTGTGTGTGTGTGGTCTAGTGTCAGATCATCACCATAGCAACCCTTCTAACTCTTCCTCTGTGGTTAAACTGTCTGAATTCAACACACTGAACCCCCCCCCCCCCCCCCCCCCCCACACCTTGGATATATTCTTTATGTGTTTAGTATGTATTTAAAATTGATCAATTATCACTATAACAATGTTTTATAGGCCTACTGCTAACCGAAGGAAAGAGAGAGAATGTTGTGCATATTATCATTGTTATAAAACATGGACAAACTGAACTGTCTGTCTGAACTGTCTGTCTGTCTGTCTG
>NW_027665165.1:122500-146130 GCF_963921795.1 Nannobrachium achirus | reverse complement strand
TGAATATTTTGATATTTGATGTAAATGTTATCAGGCCCTCCAGGCCCAGGGCCTCTCCCCACACACACCCATTGTAAATTCAAACTCTATTTTAACCATGATAGATTCATTAAAAACACCCATTATTTTTCTGGTGACTCATACTACCCTCCTAATACGTGAGCAGGCTGTGTTTTTCCCGATAACTTTTTTAATTTATTTTTAATAATATTTTTTTTGTATTTCATTTTTTCCATTTTCCCAAATAATTATTAAAAATAAATGAAAAAAGTTATGGAGAAAACACGGCCTGCTCACGTATTAGGAGGGTAATATGAGTCACCAGAAAAAAATAATGGGTGTTTTTAATGAATCTATCATGGTTAAAATGGAGTTTGAAGTTACAATGGGTGTGTGTGGGGAGAGAGGCCCTTCCACTGCTCCCTGTTGAAAGTGGAATATCCCTTTAAACAAATGATGTAGAAAATTAGCTGACACTGTTAGGGTCAGTATAATGTTTTTATCTTCCAGACCCCACGCCCCCCCAAAAAAAGAAAAAAACAATAATCCCAGAAAGTGTGTGTGCTTACGCATGATTGTGGAGCAGTGCCGACCTTTTTGTACATATTTCCAGTAAAAGGAAAACGCTGCCTGAATAGTTTTCCATGGAATGACAACTATCATATCTAACTATAATATGTAATATTTGTGTGCATTAATTACCCTGCTCACCATTAGTGAGTAGTGCTAAAGGATTAGTCTGTGATGTCACTGTTTCAGACCAACTGAAGACTACTCCCCCTTGTTTAGCAATAAGTCATATTTTTAGTAATGCCTTGTTAAGTGGTGCCTGTCTAGTCCAGATTATAACCCTCATGTTATCATTAATAAAATAACATCCTGTCTAGTCCAGATTATAACCCTCATGTTATCATTAATAAAATAACATCCTGTCTAGTCCAGATTATAACCCTCATGTTATCATTAATAAAATAACAAACATCACCCTGCAGTCCAAATAGGGTCTTATACATGTTTTATGTTTACAGGGGGATGGTCAGAATCACTTCAAATTCTCTCAGCATACACAAAGCACCTTAACGATGAAAAATTATCAAAAGCCTGAGTTTTGTCACATGTAACCACGGTGAAGCGTCAGACTCCATTCGGCAAACAAGAAGTGAAAATAGCTGATCTATAATTCTATATTCTTCTATGTAACTTCCCATCTGATTGACATACAGACTTGGGGGTTGTCGTTGGAATCAGATCAGAGTCATTGTACTTTATTGGTGTAATTTGGCTCCACTCCCTTTTCTGATTTGTCGAAATTTGATAGTTCCTATTTTCTCCAATTCATGGGTTGCATTTGTAGTCCTAAACGGCCATGTTGAGGACCGACACAGGTGTTCTGATTGGCACAGAACTAATGTTCTACGCCAATCAGAACACCTGTGTGGGTCCTCAACATGGCTGGTGTAGGACTACAAATGCAACCCATGTATAGCTCTTCAAAGGTTGCCGTTCAGAATTGTGGGTGGTGTCATTGGACTTGGTTCAGAGTCCTTGCTAACTGAGCTCCGCCCCTCTTCTCATTGGTCGATTTTTGATAGTTCCAAATTCTTCCTATACTTCAATGGTTTGTCGTTCAGACTTGTGGGTGGTGTCATTGGACTTGGTTCAAAGTCCTTGTCCTTCATTGGATTAACGTAGCCCACCTCCTTTTCTGATTGGTCGATATATGTTATAGTTTCTATCATTTGCCATAACTTTAGAACAGTTTGTTGCAGAGAGTCATACGATGCGTCAATTGATTCAATTGAAAGTCCTTCTCCATGTTTGGAATTATTAGCCCATCCCCCTCCTCTGATTGGGTGATATGTCATAGTTTCTATTATTTGCCAACGAGTCATCAGTGGCCTCAATGGACTTGTTGAAAATTATTTTATTAAACCCCTGGTACCCATATATGGAGATCCATGTACTGTATATGGAGATATGCTGTGAGAGCCCAAACATGCTTACTCAGTTATTCGTTATGTGAAAGTCTGACGTCTATGACATCTGACATCATACATACAATCCCTTTTATGCCCATAGATGGAGATGTCTGTAGAACCAGCCACACATATATGGGCTGTCTTGGCCATATATGGATTCTGTTAATGTGGTATGTGGCCGATGTGGCCTCCATATATGGGCATTCCCATATGAAGTCCTGTTGGATATGGGCTTAATATTGATGACATCAGGTAACTCCATATATGGGCATAAAAAGGATTCTGTTAGTGTGGTTCCCCTGACATCACAGTGAAGTCAGAGCATGATGTCAGAGCGGCAAACCCATTCTGTTTGAGTGGTTCCCCTGACATCACAGTGACGTCAGAGCATGATGTCAGAGCGACAAACCCACAGATAGACCTTACAAAAGTGTATACGTCCGGACGGACGGACGTATATGGACAAGCTGTGACGGTCCTGATAGTTAACTGCGACCTACAGTTGCAATCAGTTCTGCACCCAGTTCTGATTGGTCGATATTTGCTCCTATTGTACACAGACGTGTGAGGGCCCGGTAAATGCTGCTTGCAGCTTTAATTATTATTAGTATTATTATTATCTTTTTTTTTATTTTTTTATTATCATCATCATTGTTAAATGTGTGTTGTCTTGTGTTCCAGTGAGTGTCGAAACACCATCTGAGACAGGAAGTGTATCCAGCTGGTCACCTGACAAGAAGGTCTCTGATTGGTTGAACAGACAGCCTGCGTCCTCTTCAGGATATGAGACCATGAGTGAAGTTCCTACCCAGGCAGACGCTGACGTGATGGTGAGTGTTCATAATGAAACTCTAGTTTAGGACAACATTTGAACCTTTGTGTCAGTGCAGATGCATTGGTTGGATTAAATATGTTAACATGATAATAATAACAACCGCTCAAAATGCACACAATCAGAACTATGTAACTATGATGAAAGTCATGATTCAAGTAGGACTCCCAGATTGAACATTGTATTAGACAAAAATGGAGAACACAACAAGTATAGTCAATACAGTAGAAATGTAGTACAGTACAAGTACAGTTAAACACCCTGCCTAAAAGGAGCATCCCAAACCTCCTTTCACAGTCTTGTTTACATTGGAAGTCCTTAATAACAAACAGCAAGCAAAAAATAAACATTCAATATCATCACAGTTATAAAAACACTATATGTACAGGATAGGGGAAACAAGGGGGAGGGGCTAAGGTAAGGGGGGGGGGGGGGGGGGTTGCTCACTTCTGGCCTGTCTATGAAAGAAGTGATAACTACCTCCTTCTCTGGCCTCCTGAAAGGTGATTCTCCTTCGACAAGAGAAGAGAGAGATGAAATTAAATGAAAGAAAAAATACTATAAATGTTGTAAAAATCACATTCAACTTACGTCTCATAAAATCACATTCATGTTTAGTTAATTCATTGAAATGAATGTTAAACAACAATCTCGGTTCAATGTTTATTCATGTAATTTCTCCATCATCAACATTCAGAACACTGATTTATTTTATGTTTAATAAACATAAAATAAATGGCATCAAATGGCATCAATAAACATTGTTTATTGATGTCATGTGTCGGTCATGGGTGCCTGGCACCGACTGCACCCTGTATGTCCATAAAAGACCAAACGTTCAGATATCTTTGGATCTTTGGATAATAATAATAATAATCTTAAATGAGTTAAGTCCTTTGCACACAGGCGCATTTATCTGCACGGATAAAACGCACAATTTCATTTTTTTTAAAAGAAAACAATGATTCTCTATGACCTCATGCACACCGGATTCGAAATAGCCGTGCGACGAGTGGCTGCGGCCGTGCGTTTTTTTCTCGATCGAACCCAGGGTTCGATTCGTTCGTCTTGTCGCATGCGGTAAAAAACTCATCACTCCTTTTGGGATCTGCAGCGCCGATTCCGCGCAGCCTTGCACACCAAATCCAATGCGTTTTAACATGCCCGAGGGAAGTAGGGGTGCTGGGGGTGCGGCCGCACCCCCTCCCCCACGTCCCACCGCACCCCCCACCGCACCCCCTAAAGGGGGGTTGGGGGAAAAATATTGCCGATCGGCAAGTAGAGGCTCTGACATCAGTGGCGTGAAGTAGGAGCTATTGGCTACTTCTATTTCCAGTACAATTTCAAAATAAACATGTGTTGAATGATCGATTGTATAGACAACAAAAAAAAAAGAAAGGCTCTTGTTTTGAAATGTGCTTCTGGGCACTGTTTAGACAGGAAATGGCTTTCAAAGGACTTCCCTTTTAACTTGTCTAAGCGTCTGTCTCTCCGTGCGTAACATATGCGTCATGGACTCTGTGAATTATAACAATACGGGCATAAAAGGAATATACAGAACACCAAGACAACACAACCTAGGCTATGAAGGCATGACATCGCCCTCTGCTAGCCCTGGCGTCCTCACTGGTGAGTCGTGGCTAAAGACTTGTAATGATGAATGCTATGTTATGCTGCTGTGCTGCCTGGATAGGCTAATGTTTGGGCTAGCTAGTGGCTAATGGCTATGGTGTACCAGAAGTTGACCAGCTGTTTCCTAACACTGGGGTCTGGACCGATGCGGCGGACAATATAGCATCTAATAATATCCTGCTGGCTGCAATCAGATCAGTGGCATATGGCCACTGTGTGCGCATTTTTTATATGTCTCCGCACTGTCCACAGCCCGTTTGGAGAGGCAAAGGGAAAGTTTAGTGTGCAGTTCCCAATTTTGTTACATTTAGCTAAAAAATAAACCTCGGAAACCCGAATAAAACCTGCAAAAAAGGTTATAAAACACAATTAAAATCCGCACATAACCGCAATTTTTCGCGCGCGCTTTGCGCGCGCGCACGGGGATCGTGTCACGCACACGCGCGCTTCGCGCGCGTGCGTGACACGATCGACAGCCCCTCCTGCCTCAAATGAGTTCCCACGGCTATGCGTTTTAATCATGCAGCAAACGGAAAGAAACGCAACTGTCCTGTGTGCAAAGGGCTTTACTGTAAGTGATTTGCCAAAAATCAATAATCAGCAGAATAGTTCAACAGGGTTTACTGATTAAGTAACTTAAAAGATGCTGTAACATTCTGAATGTTAATTTCCTAGACTGAATCTTGCTTAAAGTTGTGTTTTATGATTTCTCCTCCATTTGTTAGGATTTGTCTGACATCTCATCAGAGGAGGAAGAGGAGGAAGAAGAGGAGGAAGAGGGTTCTGGTGAGTCATGGATCATATTAATATTTTACACTGTAAGCCTCCAAGCTGCTTCTGATCCACTAACTGTCCACTGTCTTTACTCTACAGACGACTGCATGAACATGATGATGAAGATGATGAAGATAAACAGTGGAGAGGAAGGTAATACATTTAACACTACAATGAACTGTGAGTGTTGGTGTGAAGGATTACACATAATGAACTGAGTGTTGGTGTGAATACAACATGAAGGATTACACATAATGAAATGTTTTCTCTTTAATGTCTTCCTGCAGAGCTGAAGAGACCTGATCTGGATTACTATGACAATGGTAGGTGGGAGATGAGAATGGATGGATGGATGGATGGATGGATGGATGGATGAATGGATGGATGAATATTGTGTAACTGTTATGTTTTGTCCCTCCAGATCAGCTGTACTTCAGACCATGCTGTGAAAAATGCCAACATGTCCAGCAGGTCAGTTTGATCAAACAAATACTCTTCTTGATATGCATCATATACTTGGGGTGCGCGAGCCGCCCTCTTTTGTCTTCAAACAATCATAATAGTCACATATTGGCTATTCATGAAGAACGTTCATCTCACAACTAGCAGTTGCCCTCATTCTGTTTTTCAAAGTGACTGTCTCTCGTTAGCTATTGATTGGATTCAACCATAATCTACTGTAGAAGCGCAAGGCCTTTGATGTGAGAAGTTGCACTCCTGAAAGACTGTTGACGATGGCTGTTAACTTTATTTACTGTAGCTTGCCTCCAACACAGTCTCAGTCTCAGTGGCATGTATATCGTGTGACAATTAGAAGTCAATACTGCCACTCAAGTGTGGAATTCCTTGACTGTTTCCCTTAAGACATGTAGCTCGCTGGGCCCCTTCAAGGTTGCTCTGAAAATTCACCTTTCAGGAGGCAAAGGTAGTTATCACTTTTTCCCATAAGACTGGTGAGAGGTGAGACTCCCCCCCCCCCCCCCCCCTCCCTTTTCCCCTGCCTTGAACATAGAGTGTTTTATTTATTTATGTGTTATTAAATGCAACGGATATTGTCTTGTTGCTATTGCCATGTCTGTAAGTTGAGTGCCAAGAACTTCCAATGTAAATAAGACTGTAGAGGCCTTATTGGGATGTTACTGTTGGGCAGGATGTCTAACTGTACTGGTGCTGTGCTGCATTTTAATGTAACTACTGTACTTGTGTTGTTAAATCACTGGGACCAATACATTATTTAATCAATCTGAATGGCAGCATGTCGGAATGCTGGTGATCCTTAATGCTCTCCTGTGTGTGTTTGCTTGGTAGAGCTACGGCAACAAGAAGATCATCCCTGAGAAACTCTCCAGAGGACGCTTGCAGTGAGTCTGGACATCACTCTGAAATCATCGGCTTATCTGGTTTCATTATAATTATTATTCCTTATAAGAATGATCAATTTGGCGTGTTCGTGTGCGTTTGTGTGTGTTTGTGCGTTTGTGCGTGTGCGTGTGTGCATGCATTCTTTAGGGCTCATCTGGAAGGAGAGGGGACATATGAGTGTACGTTAACAGGTTTGATATTTGACGCGTCAGAGGGAGTTCTGGTGCGTTATTCCATCCTGTCCTGGTCCATGTTCAACAAGTTCATCCAGGACCCCTGGAGGATCGCTGGTCCCATATTCAACGTGCAGACAGTCAACAAGGATCCATCTGCCGTCAAGCTCATTCAGCTGCCCCACTCTCTGTGCCTGGCTGGTATGGATATGCTGCCTCTGACGTATTTATTGATTAAGTGATATTTCTTTTACACTATTGTGTGTCTTCAGCCATTTTTTGCATCCATGCATTTTGTCTTGTCGTCTCTATAAAACTGTCCCTCCATCCTTCCTTCTCTGTATCTTCACCTGCAGGCCAGGAGAAAGAGAAGGTCTTTGGTGTTCTACACATCAAAGGCAAGGATCCCGTCATAGAGAGAGTCCAGTCCTCTGGTAGTCATCTGAAGTGGCCGGTGTCCTCCCTGTCACCTGTGGGTGCCATCGTCCTGGACACAGCGCAGGAGAAACACCACGGAGTGGTGCTGCTCTACGAGGATCTGTGGAGTCCTATCGATGCTCACACTTTCCGCATCTTCCCCACCAGCTGCAACGCATCTCATATTAAAGTGAGGAGGCCACCGAGATGGAGACAAGCTGTTGTATAATGACAATCATGTGAACCTTTAAAATAATGCACTTTTAGAGCTCTTTTGAAGGGTAGATTGCAAAGGAGCTCCCTGAAAAGTGAAAGGAGAAAGTTTAAGAACTCTCTTGACAACTACATAACAGCCTTGGTTGTCTACAACATTGTTAAGAGGCCGAAAAAAATGAGGTTTTTATTGACTACAGCACCACTCCGTGGCAATAATAACCATCAGTAATGTTTTTTGTCTTCCCTTCTCTCCTTTTGTCATCACCTTGTCCACCTGTTGTCCTTGTGTGTGGCAGGACATCAAGAAGATGACGAAGGGACGTTTCAGTAAGATTGACAAGAATCTGCTCTGTCTGCTGGCAGAGGAAAACTACAATCTCATGAGTGAGCCACGAGGAGCCATTTATCCTGAGGTGTGTTTGTGGGTAGATAGAGGAGCCATTTATCCTGAGGTGTGTTTGTGGGTAGATAGGTGTAGCAATGAACATATCAAAATGTGTTGAATTTGAATGTAAGTTACTAATGTTATGTGTCTTTGCAGTACTTGCCATTCACCCTGAAACCAATTTACATCAGAGGCTTCTTTGAAGCTTACTATGAGCAGCCTCCTCCATTCACATTTCATCTGAAAATGAGTGGTGCTGATGATACTGCATGGACTGACATGATTCGACAAGGTAACTATGTATTAAGTCACCCATGTCTACTTTAACGTTTGTACTTTTGCAGTGTATTTCTGTCTGAAAGATGATGCCTATCTGTTGTTATTGTGTCAGGTGACTTGGTGGGCAGGAAAGTGAAAAGGCCCAGCATACTACAACGACTCAGTCAGTTTCCGCGGGGCTCGAGCAAAAAGGAAACCGGTAGGAGCAAATCATATGATTTACAGTTTACTAATTGCTTGGAATCATCTGTGTAATATCAGGATTTTCAGCGCTGTAGAAGGAGACAGTAGTTGAATTTCCATCTCTTTCACAGTCACAAAGCAGAGAAGTGATGCATCGGACGAAGGAACCACCAGGAGACGTTCTCTTCAGCCAGGTGAGTTTACATTGTCTTACTCGTTGAAGGGTTAGGGTTAGGGTTAGGGTTAGGAATTAATTAAAGCATGTTTTTAAAAATCAATTGCATGGCAGCTGAGCTCATTTATGAACATAGGAATATATCTGCCAATAGTTTATTGATTAGCAGTGGATATCTCCCCTTTAATAATACCAATTGGTATTGTGTTTCATATCACCAGTAAGACTCCCTAATCGGGAGATAAGCGACCGTTGGTCGCTTATCTCCACAAATAGGCCAAAAGTTTGTTTTACCAATTATCAAGACATACGGGCAGTTGACAGTTTGCCATGGTTACTCATTGAAGTTGAATCTCCATATATGGAGATAACCTACGCATCACACTAAGTCTGACCTCACCAGCCCATATTTGGGCATGAGCAACTTATGTCTCCATATATGGAGATATGGAGACCAGCAATACACAAACGAGCCCTACAGTATAAAGGGGCAATTCTTGCCAGGAAAGAAGCATTTCTTCGACTCAGACCTTATCGCCAGGGTTGGCTTATAGCAGCTGTCGGTAGGACCATATATGGATTCTGTTAGTGTGGATCTCCTAACAGGGCATCATCTGGGATACAATCCCTTTTATACCCATATATGGAGATCCCTAACATAATCCCTTTCATGCCCATATATGGAGATCCCTAACAGAATCCCTTTTATGCCCATATATGGAGATCCCTAACAGCATCCCTTTTATGCCCATATATGGAGATCACTAACAGCTAACAGAATCCCTTTTATGCCCATATATGGAGATCCCTAACAGAATCCCTTTTATGCCCATATATGGAGATCCCTAACAGAATCCCTTTTATGCCCATATATGGAGATCCCTAACAGAATCCCTTTTATGCCCATATTATGGAGATCCCTAACAGAATCCCTTTTATGCCCATATATGGAGATCCCTAACAGAATCCATTTTATGCCCATATATGGAGATCCCTAACAGAATCCCTTGTATGCTCATATATGGAGATCCCTAACAGAATCCCTTTTATGCCCATATATGGAGATCCCTAACAGAATCCCTTTTATGCCCATATATTATGGAGAAATCCCTGCTCTGAGTATCTGACATCAGTGTGATGTCACCTGTTCTGCGTATCTGGTTGCTATGGTAAACAGTTGGTTGCTAGGGTAAAAAAACATGGTTGCTATGGTAAACAGTTGGTTGCTAGGGTAAACAGTTGGTTGCTAGGGTAAAACCATGGTTGCTAAGGTGGTTGCTAACGTACACTAACAAACCAGCAACAACAGACTGTTGCCACAGCAACGTACACAAAGGTTTGTGTACACATGTGGTGTGATGTCATACTGATGCGGAGATATGAGCAGGGCAAAGGTGTGACGTGTGACGTGTGACGGACGGACGGACGGACGGACGGACGGACGGCCGGTGGAGGTTTTCATAGTAAACTGCTCCCTGACGGTCGCAATTATAGTTGATTAGTCACCTTTACAACAAGGTAAATGGTAATTGGTGCATTTATATAGCGCTTTTATCCAAAGCGCTTTACATAGATTGTGCATTACATTCACCCATTCACACACACATTCATACACCGGATTTGTAGGAAACCATGCAAGGCACCAACCTACTCACCGGGAGCAATTAGGGGTTTAGAGTCTTGCTCAAGGACTCTTCGACATTAACTCAGGGGGAGCCCGGGTTCGAACTGGGAACCCTTCGGTACTCTTGCTCTAATAACGGTTTCTCTACCCCTGAGCTATGACGCCCCAAGGTACAGCTTGTAAGCATCAGGCATTCGTGGAATGAGCAACACAGCCAAACGTGTGGGTAGCGCCAACCAAAGAATTTGCCAAAATGGCCTGTATACTGTTCTGCTGGCATTCACTCTCGTTTTGGGCTTCAAGTGCTGGAAGGTGTGTGCCAGTCACAGGTGTGTGCCAGTCACAGGTTGTGCCTAGCACCTGAGCTTGGGTTCTGCCAGAATTTGGGACCTAATGCTATCCTCCAGGATGACAACGCTCGCCCCCACACAGAATGTGGGAGTGGAGAGGATGGAATGGCCTGCCGTGAGTCTGGACCTCAACCCATTTGAACACTTGTGGGATCAGCATGTGCTAGAGAGACCAACAGAACCACGTTGGCTGACAAATCCTGGTGACCAGCATGAGGAGGAGGTGCCAAGCTGTTGTGGCCGCGTACATGGATCTTCCACACTCTACTATGCACCCGGACACTGAGTGTAAAATTAATATGTATAATGTAATGCCCAGGACTCGAACTCGGGTCTCCCATGTTTAAGTCTAACATCTTAACCCTCAGACCAAAGGGATATCCCTATGGGCTGTGGGAGATACTAGATTTTGAGGTCATCAGGCTGAGGCAGTGAGACACTCTATTACACTGACCCCCCTTTTGACCTCCTCCCAAAGGAAAACCTGATGCGGGTCACGGCACCAATGTAACGCCCGGTGTCCATGGCCTCATCCGCTTGTGTTGGTTGATGAGGAGGATGTCGATCCTCGTCATCAACCAACACAAGCGGATGAGGCCGTTAGATGTTAAAGTCTAACATCTAACCATCACACCAGTATTACAGGCCTTATGACAAACTACCCACACGTTTGGCTTGTTGCTCATTCCACGAATGCCCGATGCTTACAAGCTGTACCTCGTTTTAAAGGTGACTAATCAATGATGAAAATGATATAAAACACACAATACCATTATTCAAGGGGAGATATAATGGACCGAAGTCAAGTTTCCTTACTTATACCTCACCAATTGGACTAGTTCCATCATGACAAAGTAACTAGACAACCCAAACCTCTACCAAGTGTCCTTGTGTTTTAACATATTAGCATATCTTGGTTTATTATATAATTACAACACGAATAATGAAATACATTTCTCCTTCTAGGTGCTTCTGCAACCCAGCAACATCCGATCGATGGAGAGGCAGCGAAACTGAAGTCTGTGAGGGAACAGTTCATTAACGGAATCTCAGAGCCTGCCCTGCATTCTCTCCTGGACAGACTTCTGACTAAGGATGTCATCTCTGATGATGAAAATGAAGCAGCCATGGGGAAAAGTCTCAGAGCAGACAAAGCACGCTACGTTATCGACACGGTGCGGAGAAAGGGAAACAAGGCCAGTTCAGAAATGATTGACATGATCGATCAACTGGATCATATCCTTAGTGAAGAGCTGCAGCTGAAGACACCACCCACGGTTTAGCCTGACGTGCTAACCCTACTGTTTAGCCAGACGTGCTAACCCTACTGTTTAGCCAGACGTGCTAACCCTACTGTTTAGCCAGACATGCTAACCCTACTGTTTAGCCAGACATGCTAACCCTACTGTTTAGCTAGACATGCTAACCCTACTGTTTAGCCTGACGTGCTAACCCTACTGTTTAGCCAGACATGCTAACCCTACTGTTTAGCCAGACATGCTAACCCTACTGTTTAGCCAGACGTGCTAACCCTACTGTTTAGCCAGACATGCTAACCCTACTGTTTAGCCAGACATGCTAACCCTACTGTTTAGCCTGACATGCTAACCCTACTGTTTAGCCAGACATGCTAACCCTACTGTTTAGCCAGACATGCTAACCCTACTGTTTAGCCAGACGTGCTAACCCTACTGTTTAGCCAGACGTGCTAACCCTACGGTTTAGCCAGACATGCTAACCCTACTGTTTAGCCAGACGTGCTAACCCTACTGTTTAGCCAGACGTGCTAACCCTACTGTTTAGCCAGACATGCTAACCCTACTGTTTAGCCTGACATGCTAACCCTACTGTTTAGCCAGACATGCTAACCCTACTGTTTAGCCTGACATGCTAACCCTACTGTTTAGCCAGACATGCTAACCCTACTGTTTAGCCAGACATGCTAACCCTACTGTTTAGCCAGACGTGCTAACCCTACTGTTTAGCCAGACATGCTAACCCTACTGTTTAGCCAGACGTGCTAACCCTACTGTTTAGCCAGACGTGCTAACCCTACTGTTTAGCCAGACATGCTAACCCTACTGTTTAGCCTGACATGCTAACCCTACTGTTTAGCCAGACATGCTAACCCTACTGTTTAGCCTGACATGCTAACCGTGAGGAAACAATTTCAGAGCTTATAGTTTCAGGGAAATGAAGAGAGAGCAGAGAAGGTTAAATAGACCATGGAAGACAACGCTGTTATAAGCCTGTAAGAATACAGAAATTGGAGTTAAAAAACAAACCAACAGTGAAGTAAAGCATTTGAATGACATGTAAGATGAAAATATTGTGAAAGCTAAACTATGTAACCTTAATGTCCTACCAGGGATTTGAACCCAGGTCTCCTGCACAAGAGCAGATGATTTTTATTATTATTATTAGACTGACTGACAGTCGGTGGAGGTTTTGATAGTAACTGCGATCTGACGGTCGCAATTAATGTTGTTGTTGTTTTTTTCTTACCACTGAGCCAATAGAGCCTGCTAGAGCTGCTTGCTCAGGGGAGTCCTCAGAGTTACTGCCGTAAGGGTCCATTTGGAACCCCCGAGGGTCCCTGGACCTCACTTTGAGAACCACTGCCCTACACTCTTAGAATCAGGAACACAGATCATTGTTCATGATGATTCTCTTCATGGATTAATTCTGTTTGACACCATGAAACTCAGGGATTTGTTTTTATGTTTTGTAGATATTTTATTCTCCAGTGGTTGTTTTATTTTAAATGGTAAATGCTGCACTGCAGTGATGTGATATTGTTGCTCTATAAAGCTTTGAATGGTTTAAATAGGACTTGTTTTGGACAAGTCCTAACATTGAATTTGGTTCAATGTTGAACCCTGATGCTCCCTCTGAGCTTGTAAATCATGTCATTTTTGGGGGAAATGAAATTGATTAAATACAATAAAAGATTATAAAAAATAAATTAAAATAGTTATCGAAAAAACGCACGTATTCGGAGGGTGTCAGGAGTTACCAGAAAAAAGGAGAGTTGTTTTCATTGAATCTATCAAGGTTAAAATTAAGTTTGAAGTTACTAGAAAATCGCAGCGGCTGCGCCGCCGCTCACTTCTGGAGTTCACGTTATTGTATAGACTGATTGATTGATTGAAGAGTTTAGCACTGTTTGCAATAGAAGACGCAGTTACAATACACAACATTGCCACACACACACACAGTCCCATTCCGCGACCCACCCGTTAACCTCGCCCACCAGGCTTACCCACCCGTGGGTCGAGACCCAGTGCTTGTGAAACAATGCTTAAAACATCATACACACACAGTTTTTATAGACGCTGTTTGTATCTCCGATGTTCTTGTTTGCAGAGGGGGCGGGGGGGCACAGACACACACATACAGTACACACACAGTAACAAACAAACACGCAACGTAGCCTACATGCACGCACCAAGCAGATGAAATTGTCGCTGTTCTGTGAGGAAGCAGCCGCTCACACACCGAGACACACACATACGTGCGCACAATGCACGCAGTCACGTTCGCTGGCACTCACAGACATACACACACACGATGTTTGTTGCATAGTTGTTGCCATTGTGTGTCCCAATGGCCATCAATGCTGTTTTCGTAAGACATGCAGCAGAATAGCAGCGAACCAGCGATTGTGCTGCCACACTGAACCGAACGGTGTCTGAAAATTGTGTGTGGGCGGAGATGGGATTTATGGTTCTTTTAAGTGAGCTGGATCTCTGGGATCCGTTCCTTTCAAAGAGCCGTTCAAAAGACTGGCTCAGTTTAGTTACTTTGTAGATTTTGACTATTATTACAAATCAGGCTACTTAAACCCTATATACATTTCTGCCATATACAATTCTGCAAATAGCCGATCTACAAGCTCCCAATGTGTTGCGTTGCGAGTTGCGACGCATTTTGAGCTTGTAGATGAGCTATTTTCTAATGATTTTTCTACATTTCATTCATTGGAAAACATTCTGTATAATGAGTAGGCTACTTTCTACTATTGGTAGACCCTACTTTAAGTACATTTCTATACCAATACTTGTGTAACCTACTTTACATTTTTAATTTCGAACTTCTACTTGTGGCAGAGTATTTCAACATTGCAAGATTGATACTTTTACTAATGAGTAAAGAAGTTGAGTACGTTTTACACCACTGTGTTGAGTGTTCATTAGAAAGGACATGCTCCCAGCTTCCCAGCTACTGCGCACCGGATCCCATCGTTCATTTCAAAGAGCCGTTCAAAAGACTTGATTCGTTCGCGAACGTCCCATCTCTAGTGCACGGATGAAGGAGTCGTGGAAAAGGATAAGATAATGACGTATCAGGAAGAAGGATAGGTGACGTAGCACCGTTCGCGGTTGAGGCAGAAAAGCGTGGCAAAGAAGGTAAAAGAATGCATAAAGACCCAAGAAATAGCGACGGTCCAAAAGCGAGAGGTATGATTGTGCTATCAGTGAAATGGTTTTGGGAATTGGGCCGTGGGTCTGTGCTAACATAGCTCTAGTGTAGCAGCGGGATACAGTACAGGGGGCGTGATTAACTTCTCAGGGAGTGGCTAAGTTCTAAATTGTAAGTATAGATAATGGGTTTGTATAGGAAGGTCCTGGAAGGTGGTCGCCTCGACGAACGCTCAAAGCATTCTGCGTCATCTCACCACCGTGCAGCGTGGGTTTGTTTTTCTGTAGAAGACGCTTGTAAATATAGTTGTTGAAGGGTTGTTGTTGTTTTGTTTTGGGCTTGTTTCTAAAGTGTACTTCCTTATTTGACTGAGCAGCAGTGCTCCACAAACACACACATACAGAAAGGGCCAATGCAGACTACACTGTGGTCGCTGTTCCACCGGGAAAGTCAAGTGGTGGGACTGAGTTACGAAGGCCCAAGGTGGAGGGGCCTTAATTATTTTATACTTTAGCTATTGAAAAATAGCAGATATACAAGCTCACAGTGTGGCAGCGAGTGCCGTGCTGCGAGCTTGTAGATCTGCTATTTTTGAAAAGTCGTGATGTATTTTTTAAGCGGACATTTGTAACTCAAATTTTCGCTTCTGGCGGGGGTCCCTGGAACTAAATATTTTGAGATGGGGGTCCGTGGTTGGTCAAATACATATCATTTTGGGGGTCCTTCACATGAAAAGGTTTGAGCACCACTGACATAGAAACATAGGTTTTTAAAAAAACCTTCAAAGACTTCAAAGCACACAATAATGCAGTGAATCCTTGTACCTGTAGGACCCAGAATCTGGTGCAACACCCTGTCCACTTCTTAACAGTCAGAAGTGGGATTTATCTCATCCTTTACTGTTGCTAACAGACAGCGAGTACAGGGGCGTCAATTGGGTATGGCAGGGGTATGCAGCTGCCATACCCTGGGAAAATAAAAGTTACTTTTAAATATGAATACATGAATGTAGACCTCTTTGTCTATCTGTGCCGGTTATTATGTTGTTAAATTACAGTAAAATAACTACAAATGCAAAAGTTAACAAAATGGTCACTTTAACAAGGTATTATAATTATGTTCTCTCCCCATCTTGACACAATGGTATATTCCCACTAACATGCTAACATACCGTAGAAACGGGGAAAAAATTGAATGTACTTCTTAAAATAAATGTATCATACCTGTTGCTAAGGTATGGCAACATGACTGGTGTCTTGCACGTGTGCTTTCGCACGCGTGCAAGACACCAGTCATGTAGCCATACCTTAGCTTTTTCTGAACTGACGCCACTGAGTGATTAAAACATAACTGAATATACAGAGCTGTAGGAATGTAGGAATCTGCACCTGACCAGTGGAGCCAGGGGTAGGACTGGCTCCCCTATTGACCCCCCATCCACCTGATCAATGGAGCCAGGGGTAGGACTGGCTCCCCATCGACCACCCATCCACCTGATCAATGGAGCCAGGGGTAGGACTGGCTCCCCCATCGACCCCCCATCCACCTGATCAATGGAGCCAGGGGTAGGACTGGCTCCCCCATCGACCCCCCATCCACCTGATCAGTGGAGCCAGGGGTAGGACTGGCTCCCCCATCGACCCCCCATCCCACACTATCAGGTCTAACATCACTGTATGCGTTGTTACCAGGTCTTGTTTGTTAAGCGATACATTTGGGCAGACCTGGCTGGGCATTGTGCGGCCCGGGGGCCGTATGCGGCCCTTTGGTTCACTCTGACTGGCCCTTGTAGGGTTAATGGCAAATTACTAAATAAACACATTTTCTAATTTCACCTCATGCATGGACTAAAGCTGCTTTTCTTTTATTTAGAAGTTTTTTATTCACGTACATATGGACGCAATTAATGCATACATCAGCACGTGTGTGTGATCATTGTGATCATTGTCTCAATAACAAGCAGGTGGTCAGACTGGTCACAAGTCAAGATGACCTGCCTTACCTTAACCATCAGAAATGGCTAAAGTGGCAAAAAAAAAAAAAGTTAAGGCAGAATGCTGGGCTTTCAACAAAACTTGGACTGCTAAGTATTTATTTACTGAAGTCGGGGGTAAAGCTGTGTCTGTGTGTTTAGTTTAAAGGAGACATCCAGACCAAAACACATATAGGGTTAAATCTGCCTTTTATCATACCCCTTCATACCTGCTTTAGTCGATTTTTTTCATAGCTGCCCCTGTTGCTAGATTTCGGCTGCCCCTGTTGCTAGATTTCGCGGGCTCTCTCATAACTAACACAGTGGATTGTCCTTAGGCTAGTGCGGTTATTTCTTTAGCTTCAAAGTTAGTATTTTTTTTATTGGATTGTGTTTACACAACGTCCTGAGACCAACCAAACCGCTGTTTTGACCTCACAGGCACCCTTACTTGTCAAACGGCTTCTGCTCTGCACCAGCAGGGAGAGGAGAGGCTAGAAAGGGAGGGGAGGGAGGGGTCTGTTTGACAAGTAAGGGTGCCTGTGAGGTCAAAACAGCGGTTTGGTTGGTCTCAGGACGTTGTGTAAACACAATCCAATAAAAAAAATACTAACTTTGAAGCTAAAGAAATAACCGCACTAGCCTAAGGACAATCCACTGTGTTAGTTATGAGAGGGCCCGCGAAATCTAGCAACAGGGGCAGCCGAAATCTAGCAACAGGGGCAGCTATGAAAAAAATCGACTAAAGCAGGTATGAAGGGGTATGATAAAAGGCAGATTTAACCCTATATGTGTTTTGGTCACCATCTTGTGGGGAACACTGCCTTGTTGCCCTGCCCTCCACAAAATACAAAGTACAAATAAAATAAAACATGGAAATAATAATGAAGACTATGTTTAGCTGTATTTAGCCAAGATATTTAATTTGAGTAGTTTTTTAACATGTTCTTACTGTGTTTAATCTCTTCAGTCAAACTATTCCAAATCTTTACTCCACAAATAGAAATGCACATACTTTTTCGGGTGGTCTGAACAGTTGCTTGTTTAAAATTGAGTTCCCACCTTAGGTCATAGCCCCCCTCCCTATCACTAAACATGTCAAGAATGTTAGCTGGAAGTAGTTTATTTTATTTTCATAGATCCGGTGGCTTGTTTCTCTCGTATATAACCTGGCAACACTGGTCTCAGCGGTGTTGCCAGGTCTTGCTTGTTAAGCGATACATTTGGGCATGCATTCATAGACCTGGTTGCTTGTTTCTCGCACATATAACCTGGCAACACTGGTCTTGCTCAGCAGTGTTCCTGTTCTGTTCCTGAAACACAGAATGTTGAATTGGTCAAATCAGAAAGTCCAACTTTAGGACACATTTTGTAATCTGTAGCCTTGATACCAGACTGTCTGTCATATACTGATCATTTAAAGTTATGTAATCTGTAGCCTTGATACCAGACTGTCATATACTGATCATTTAAAGTTAATCTGTAGCCTTGATACCAGACTGTCATATACTGATCATTTAAAGTTAGCATGCAGGCTTTAATTACAACTGATTAAAAACTCAGGACAATGGATAAACAGTAATCAGGATTATGATGTTGTTTGGACGTGGCTGACTGTTGGGGAGACTGAATCTGATGGTGAGTTTATGACTAATCTTTCATAAACAGTATTTCCTGCCTGGCCGCCGTGCCAATTAATGTTGTTATCATTTAAGATGAGATATGGCTGCCATTGGTTGCTATGATGAGGGTTCAGAATCAGAAGCAAGGCTGGTCTGTGTTGTTTGTTGAGCTGGCAGGCAGGCTGTGCATCATCTCTATGTTTCGCTATGATTTCTTAAGTTGTTTTAACTCTTTCTGTGCGAAAACCGAATAATCTCGGTTCTTTTTTCCATTCCAATACTAATTTTTTAATCTATTTCGCTTACCCTGAGCTGCTAGTAGCGACGTGGGTGGTCCTGGCTCCTCCACCGCTTCCCAACGAGCCATTCTACTTGTCCCGATGATTTATTCCATTGAAAATGGTTTAGAAAAAAGTTTAGAGCCCCCCCAAAAAAACGCTGTTTCAGCAAGACGTATTAAGGATTACAAGAACCGACATTATTAAATGAATTAAATAATCGGAGGCATCAACGAAGCCCCGGTCTAATTTAGCATCCTAGCACAAGGCCGCGATTCTGTTTACACGGCCCGTAATGGGAAGAAAAGGCCCGCCCACTCCAATAGAAAAACACATCTTTACAGCGGATTTTCTCCGGATTGTGTTCCGAGGCCAGCAGAGCAGACAAGTTATTTTGGCGGCTGAATAACTTTAGATCGCTCTTCTAAAAAATTATATAGTCGATTGCTAACTGATAGCTAACTTCCTCCGGCTCGCTAGCATAGCACTCATTCGAGTGAAAAGCCAAGCCAGTTCAGGCTGGCGACCCGGATGTGATAGTGAATGCCTACGGGAGAATGGCTGGCACTCTAGCGGCACCTAGCGGCGCCCGGCAGCTATTGAGTTAATTGATGAGGTGAATGTACAGTAGCCAATCGATGCTTGTTAGTCCTGCAGTAACCATGTGGGCGTGTCAATTATTTTTAAACAAGGTCAGTGGTGACTTCTTATGGCTGTCGTGCTTTAGCCGCAAACTGCAACACTGGATTCTTTTTTTTCTAATCGGATGAATGAGAGTTGCAATTCCTCCCACAGGCAGCCAATGCATCAAAACAGTTCTTTTGCTATCGGATTGTATTAGACAACGAAAAATTTTCTAGCTCACAGAAAATGAGTCCATGAGGGGTTTACAAGGGGGTCCATGGCTGGTTCCCAAAGTGTGGTTTGGGGACCCCCAGGAGGGTTTCTATGGCTGGTTCACAACAGCCTGGTACAGCCATGGCTGGTTCCCAAAGTGTGGTTCGAGGACGTCTGGGGGTCCCTGAGGGGTTTCCAAGGGGGTCCATGGCTGGTTAGCAATAAGTGTAATAGTGTAATAGGTGTAATAGTGTAATAGTGCATTACGTGTTATGTTGAAATAGCATAAATGTGATAGTGTAATAGCGCAATAAGGGTAATAGTGTAATATTGTAATAAGTGTAACTAATAATATAGTAGTGTAATAGTGTAATTGCGACCGTCAGGTCGCAGTTACTATCAAAACCTCCACCTGCTGTCAGTCTGTCAGTCAGTCTGTCAGTCAGAGACTTTCAGTCACACTTTTGCCCTTCTCATATCTCCACCGTTGCCCCGATCCATGCCAAAATTTGCATACACACTCCTTGGCTGCCAAACCACTACCCCCATTTCTCACATGGCCCTCTTCTAGCGCCACCATGTGGCAGATTCTTGCAAAACACATTTTTGGACACTGCTCCTACAATTTTTGCCCTAAAATCACAAATCGGTACACAGTATGTCTACACTCATTTCATCAACATGGATTTGTCTGAGATAGCGCCACCATGAGGGCGATTTTTTCAAACACATTTTTGGACACTGCTTCTACAGATTTTGCCCTAAAATCACACAAAGCGGTACAGTATCTCTACAGTCATGTCAGTAACATGCATCTGTCCCATCAAGCGCCACTATCAGGTTTTTTACCGTACCGCTCCACCTAGCACCCCCCCTCCCCCCCCCCCCCTCCCCCGCCTCCCTGCTCTTCCTCTCTGTCCCAGACCACGCCCACTGACGCGCCTCCCTGCGTAGATGAAGCCTCGCTGCGTGGCTTGCATACGCAAGCTCCCCTACACACACACACACCCAGTCGCACTCGGTAGAAAATGGCATGAAGAAAAAGTCCTGCTGCTGACAACATGATGCTTTATTTACTATAGTTAGACTATAATAATTGTAGTGGAGTTAAAGTATAATTTTTGCCTGTAGTGGAGTATAAGTAAAAGTATTTGAAATGGAAAATACTCCAGTAAAGTAAAAAAAATACCTCAGAAATGTGCTTAAGTACAGTACTTGAGTAAATGTACTTAGTTACTACTTCACACCACCAGGGGTGTCGCACCAAATTCTGGGCCCTGGGTACAAGGATTCACTGCGGGCCCCCCATGAATGTTCTTCATAGGGGGAGGGAGGTTAACCCATTTAGACTGGGAACGCATTATCACGCATTATTTTGTGCTTTAACTATTGAAAAATAGCAGATCTACAAGCTCACAGCGCGGCACCGAGTGATGCGCTGCGAGCTTGTAGATCTGCTATTTTTCAGAAATCGTGATTCTTTTTTATTTTTTTTGTAAAAAAAAACATGTTTCTATGTCAGTGGTGCCCAAACCTTTTCATGTCAAGGACCCCCAAAATTATATGTATTTGACCACGGACCCCCATCTCAAAACATTTAGTTCCAGGGACCACCCAGAAGCAAAATGTGAGTTACAAATGTTTGCTTAAAAAAGATTTTCACACATTTTCATGACTTTTCAAAAATAGCAGATCTACAACCTCGCAGCGTGGCACCCGTGTCGCGCTGTTAGATATTTTTCAATATCTAAAGTATAAAATAATTAAGGCCTCTCCTCCTCTTGGGCCCTGGTAACTCAGTCCCACCCCCCCCCCCTTGTGACGCCCCTGCACACCACTGTCTGTTGCATTGGTTTGGACCGTCTGGCCTTTTGAGGAAGTCCTTTATGTGGTGGAGAGAGGTCCTTACTGGGCCCATGGGCCGCATGTTGGACACCTCTGCACTAGACTAATACAGCCTAGCCTTAGCACACACACGCACGCACGCACGCACGCACGCACGCACGCACACACACACACACACACACACACACACACACACACACACACACACACACACACACACACACACACACACACACACACATTGCTGGCGGGCAGGCAATCAAAGGAGACATTTAAACACATTTAAACATTATTTTAATACACATATTTATGAAGCAAGGACACAAGTTGTGCAAAACCTTTCACAGCAACTCGTGTGCATGTGTTGCTCAATCTTTCGCTTCCTCATCTCACAGGGTGTTTCCTGTATGTAGGCTGAGTGTGGACCACAGTGGAGCCATGTTGAAACTGTCACTTCCTACTCTGAGCCTCTGCAGACGTCTTCCTAGAGCAGCAACACAACACTGGTAAGATTTATACTTATATTCAACCTGGGCTGTGGATCGTTGACAATGAATTTCAATCGTTGTGAGTGAACTTTGTGGGGGAGTTGAGTGACGTTTAACTACCCTTTTAGGGGCACTACTGTATATCTGCATATCTGAATGGTTACAGAGTCCTCAGTTGTTGCAGGTTCGACTCCAGGCCAGCAGTGTGTCTAATATGACTGCATGGTCCAAGACAAGTGTCCTTGAGCAAGTTGTGATGCATGGCTGTTTTAATTAGTGATTCATGTTAATGTGTTGCATGTTAGCTGACTGCTGGAGGGAGGCTAATGATTATGTCTCTTTCTCTCTCTCTCTCTCTCACACACACACACACACACACACACACACACACACACACACACACACACACACACACACACACACACACACACACACACACACACACACACACACACACAGAGAGAGATTCAGGTTGTCCACAGTATTATTATTTTATATAAGGCAGCAGTTAAAATCAAGTCAAATTAAATAATACATCAAACAAATACATCTTTAATCAGGCTTGACATTAAAGGAGTAGTTCACACCCAAAATGACTTTTTTTCTATTGATTACTCATGCCATGGGGAGTAGAGTTCAATAATATTTTTTGGTTTTTGTCACATTCCTAAGACAAAAATTTGATTAGAGTAAATTTACCCCCATTGATTCCGGAAGGTGACCCGTTTCGAAACGGGTCACCATCCGGAACGAATGGGGGTAAATCTATTGTTATTGTTATTGTTATCAGTCATTGGATTTTTATTCATTTTAATGTTTTCATTTCATTTGAAAGCTGGGGATCATAGCTACAAAATGATATATTGGTTGTGGAGATTGACCCAACAGTTTTGAAGATATGGCTTATAGAATGATGCCATGCTGAAATAGTACTTTTGAGATATTCAAGTTTTAAATAAATTTCTAACCTGCAATGACCTGACTCCGCCACATGGGGAGCAATCTTCAATTCAATCTTCAATTCAAAGAAGCTTTATTGGCATGAGAACACACACGTTTACACAGTGGTGGAAAAAGTACCTATTTTATAATTAAGTAAAAGTATCAATTCTGCAATGTAGAATCACTCTGTTACAAGTAAAAGTCCAGAATTAAAAATGTACTTGAGTAAAAGTACAAAAGTATTGGTATCCAAATGTACTTAAAGTACCAAAAGTAAAAGTACAAAATGTTTGAAAATAGCAGATCTACAAGCTCACAACGCGTCGCACCGCAATGCGTTATTGTAGTATTAAAAAATATATGTTTATTTAATACCGGACTTCTACTTGTAACAGAGTATATCTAAATTGCAGTGGGCATATACTTTTACTTAGGTAAATAAGATTCTTCCTATATAGCATTATTGGGCTAAATGTAAAGACGCTACGCTGCGCCAACCGTGAATTCAACACAATCTGCTGTTGAGCAGTTTAACCAATTTGCTACGTACGTCTACACAAACGGTCAGATTACAAAGATAAATTGCTTAGTGAAGGCTCACGGATGTCACCATAGGGTACGCTCCAGCAGAATGTCCCGTAATGATCTTATTATTTAACGAGGAGCATTTTAATCCGATCGGTCGTCGTTTCCTTAAAAAGGTATTAATGTATCTAAGTGCAGTACACCTCGCAACCGATGGGGTCGCATGGCTGAAAAACAACAGAAAATGGCGTCTGATCGGATTAAAATGCTGTTTATTAAACAATACGAAAGATACGGGTAATTCTGCTTGAGCGTACC
>NW_027665165.1:65000-117500 GCF_963921795.1 Nannobrachium achirus | reverse complement strand
CCCGGCTCTTGCACATGAGCATCCTCTGGTACACTTGCTCTTCTTGCAGTGGCAGTATTTGGTGCGTTTATATTCTGCAGGTTTGGCATCCTTCAGCATCATGGTTGCCACTAGCCTACCACTGACAAGCTCTCTCCCAAAGTTGGTTGCAACAGGGTAAGTTGGCTGAGACATGTGTGCTTGTTTACATACAGCCAACTGATGCAGGGCTCTGTAAAGGTGTAATTGGAAGGCATCTTCAGTAGGTGGAAGACAACGCATGTCTCCTTTGATGTTGCCAAAAAGATGAGCTTGCAGTGCTCGCAGTACAACATCTGCACCACAAACGGGCTGTAGTTGTGGCTACTGACACAGATGTGATCATGATGTGCATATACTACATCACACACATGGATGGCCTACATGAGTTATGGGTAAAGAAGATGGACACTTACCTACCTGCTCATGCAATTGTGGATGCCCTGGCAGTGAAGTATGATGTTGAAGCTTTAGATCTTTCATGCATACTCCTCAGCAGCTACATACTGACTGGATGTGACACAGTGAGCTATCTTTACAGAAGAGGAAAAAGGCGTGCCTACAAAACTGCTGTTGAGCACCCAAAAGTCCTTCTGCCTCTGTGCCGATATGGAGACTCTGGGGAAAGTCTGGAAGTTACAGAAGATGTTGTGACGGCGGCTAGACCAGGGCTCCAGACTAACTTTTTTCACCCACGTCCCGGGACTGTCCCAAAATACAAATTGAACCGTCCCCAAATGAATGTAATCCGTCCCAAAAAAAATTAATAATAATAATAAATTATTGCAGGTCTATTAGTATTACCCCTATCGTTAAATCGGTCCACGAAGCCGAGGTCCTAGGGCTGGTGTACACGACAAATTTCCAAACCCCGCTGTGTGTTCCCTGGGGGCGTGAAAAATAAGGGGGTGGGCTCTACATGTCCTCTGGGACCCCATCTACGTATGGACACCACTTGTTCGCCCATCCGTCTTACGGATGCTTTTTTATTCCATTTTATTTGTTTTAGGGTCCTATCTTGCAGTTCAAGCCTATTTCCACAGGGTGGCAGGCTACTTTCCCAACCTACTGGAGGTGAACATGCAGGGGCGTCAATTGGGTATGGCAAGCTATGGCAGCTGCCATACCTTGGCTACAGGGGGGAAATAATTAAATGTACTTTTCATCGTGCCTGTTGCTAAGGTATGGCAACATGATTGGTGTCTTGCAAGACACCAGTCATGTTGCCATACCTTAGCCTTTCCTGAACTGACGCCGCTGTGAACATGTGTACACAGCCAGCATATTACTCAATGCCAAACTTTGCACACACACTCCTTGCCTGCCAATCCACAACCTCCACCCCTCCAGGGACCCCCAGGGCTTATCTCCCGATTAGGACACTTTCCAGCATAGTGACATGCAGAACAAACTGTCCATATAGTATGGTTTACATAAAAGTCAGTTGTCTTTCACACACACACACACACACACACACACACACACACACACACACACACACACATATATATATATATACACATCCATCCGTCCAGCAAACCTAAGTCCAGCCCAGCCGAGTAGGAGTATAGACCGGGGAAAGGGGGTAGTTAGATGACTCCACCAGGCCATTACTGTCCAGATCTGGCTTGAATAGGCCAGACTAGGGTAGACAGGACTGCACCAGACAACACCAGGCTGCTCCAGCCTGGTGGGACACTCAGAGACTTTGTAAACGCCTGTGTACATTTCCCATAGATTCTATGGGACTTGAACACTTGCTCCTGCCCTTCGTGTACACAATCTGTGCCGTGTCCCCTCAGAGGGACATTGTGGGCCCCCCGACCTCACTTTGAGAACCGGCCATGGACCACTTGATAAGCCCACAGTGTCCCTCTGAGGGTCCCCCGACCTCACTTTGAGAACCGACCATGGACCACTTGATAAGCCCACAGTGTCCCTCTGAGGGTTCATGTAAAACTACTGGTGACTTTGTACACGCCTGTGTACATTTCCCATAGATTCTATGGGACTTGAACACTTGCTCCTGCCCTTTGTGTACACGGTCTGTGCCGTGTCCCCTCAGAGGGACACTGTGGGCCCCCGACCTCACTTTGAGAACCGACCATGGACCACTTGATAAGCCCACAGTGTCCCTCTGAGGGTCCCCCGACCTCACTTTGAGGACCGACCATGGACCACTTGATAAGCCCACAGTGTCCCTCTGAGGGTCCCCGACCTCACTTTGAGAACCGACCATGGACCACTTGATAAGCCCACAGTGTCCCTCTGAGGGTTCATGTAAAACTACTGGTGACTTTGTACATGCCTGTGTACATTTCCCATAGATTCTATGGGACTTGAACACTTGCTCCTGCCCTTCGTGTACACGGTCTGTGCCGTGTCCCCTCAGAGGGACACTGTGGGCCCCCCGACCTCACTTTGAGAACCGGCCATGGACCACTTGATAAGCCCACAGTGTCCCTCTGAGGGTTCATGTAAAACTTAAAACTAATGCCCGTGTACACAGTGGTTAATCGCATGTGCAAGGATCTACAGAGCTGGCTGGAGCAGCCTGGTGGAGTCTGGTGCAGTCCTGTCTACCCTGGTCTGGCCTATTCAAGCCAGATCTGGACAGTAATGGCCTGGTGGAGTCATCTAACTACCCCCTTTCCCCGGTCTATACTCCTACTCGGCAGGACTGGGCTGGACTTAGGTTTGCTGGACTCTGTTGGGCTCTGGGGGGCTGTATTGGGCTCTGGTGGGCTGTGCTGTTCTGTGCTGGGCTCTGTTGGGCTATACGAGGCAGTACAGTACTAAAGCCTAGACATGTTCATGTAAAACTATTGGCCGTGTACACAAAGTCATGTAAAACTATTGCCTGTGTACACAGTGGCTTTTTCCTTGACCTTTCGAGTTAGGAGTGTCGTAGAGACACGAGACCGGGTTTGTTGGATTCAGCGTCAAAAAGTAAGTCAGAATAAGTGTCTTTTATCCGAAAGAATGTGTAATCGTGTTGGTGGCGTGCAAATTTCGTGTCTTTTTCGCAATCATAAAGGGTTCAAAGTGTCGGAGAGACACGAAACCCATTCCATCGGATCAGGCATCCTTCAAATATGAAAAGTGTTTCCTGCGTAAAACAAACAGATTTTTTTAGATTTTTTTATTGATTTTAAGGACAAAAATCCGGGTTTCGGTGTCTTTTTCGCAATCGTAAAGGGTCATGAGAACCTAAGTCCAGCCCAGCCGAGTAGGAGTATAGACCGGGGAAAGGGGGTAGTTAGATGACTCCACCAGGCCATTACTGTCCAGATCTGGCTTGAATAGGCCAGACTAGGGTAGACAGGACTGCACCAGACAACACCAGGCTGCTCCAGCCTGGTGGGACACTCAGAGACTTTGTAAACGCCTGTGTACATTTCCCATAGATTCTATGGGACTTGAACACTTGCTCCTGCCCTTCGTGTACACAATCTGTGCCGTGTCCCCTCAGAGGGACATTGTGGGCCCCCCGACCTCACTTTGAGAACCGGCCATGGACCAGATCGGGCATGCTTCAAATATGAAACGTGTGTCCTGCCTGAAACAAAACATATTTTTTTGATTTTTTTATTCATTTTAAGGACAAAGGGCCTGTTTTGACGCCTAAAACGACCCTTTTCCTTGACCTTTCGAGTTAGGAGTGCCGTGTACACAGGATCTACAGAGCTGGCTGGAGCATGGAGCAGCCTGGTGGAGTCTGGTGCAGTCATCTAACTACCCCCCTTCCCTGGTCTATACTCCTATTGGGCAGGACTGGGCTGGACTTAGGTTTGCTGGAGTCTATTGGGCTCTGGTAGGCTGTATTGGGCTCTGGTGGGCCGTGTTGTGCTGTGATGGGCTCTGTTGGGCTACACGAGACAGTACAGTACTAAAGCCTGAACATGTTCATGTAAAACTATTGGCTGTGTACACAAAGTCATGTGAAACTATTGCCCGTATATACAGGGGTTAATTATTATAATTGAATTTAAGGACACAACTGTTCAAGTGTGGAGAGCTACAGAGCTGGCGAGAGCCTAGTGCAGTGTTCCAGACGGATCCAGCCTCATATACTCCCCTTATAAGTCAGTGGTTCAACTATGGGACCCCTAGAGGGGTCTCCATACTCCCCTTATAAGTCAGTGGTTCAACTATGGGACCCCTAGAGGGGTCTCCAAATGATCTTGGGTGGTCCCAAATGTTTAGCTTAATGTGAAACATTGTTTTTCCACTCAACAGTATACAGAGGCTATCTGCACATTTCTAAAGAGACAATTTAAGGACTTTTTAATACTTTTAAAATGATAAATTAAATATTAGGGGCAGAAATTGTGAAAATATCAGATCTACATGCTCACGCCGCCCTGCGTTGTGAGGTGTTGTGAGCATGTAGATCTGCTATTTTCACAAGGCCGTGTTTTACAAAATGTAACGCCTCAACTCTTTGTCCAAACAGTGAGGCATTGTGAGCTTGAAGATTAGCTATTTTCGCCATCTGTTGGAACCAAGTCAAATAAATGCAAGGCCTACAATTCTCTGTCTGTCTGTCTGTCTGTCTGTCTGTCTGTCTGTCTATCTGGCAATATCCTCAGGGTGTCCAGTCAAAACACCACAAAACTGACATTCAAGGAGTAGTTCACCCCCAAAATGACTTATTTTTTCAATGTATTACTCACGCCATGGAGACTTGAGTTCAATAGAAAAAAAGTCACTTTGGGGGTGAACTACTCCTTTAATGAAATGTTTTTCTTCTCTTCACCCACACCAAATGATCACCACTCTGTTTTGTTACACACGTGTGGTTCTAAAGATGAAAGAAAAATGCAGGGCATTCACAATCCGGCTAATTAAACAACAAACAAATTGGAATTATCAGAAATATTAGTTAGTCGCACGCATACTGTACCAACAAAACACAGTTAAGTCCAAATGGAAAACAAATACACTTGCACTGATCTGAAACATTCTCTCCCAGTGAACTTGACTGACCAGGGAACAAAGACAGACTGGTGCCACTCATCAAGCAGAAGCCACTGATCAAAAGAAGGCACTAATTGACCACACCTGGCTTGGTGGCCTGAGTGGTGTAGTATAGTGTGTTGACAGCAAGGCTTATACAGGCCAACCTACTCTGTCCCTGGCATGTGCGAGGTGCTTGTAGATCTGTGAGGTGCTTGTAGATCTGCTGTATTGGGTTTTTTAACTAGTTTGAAGTGTTGGTGCCATGCTGTGACAGCTTGAAGCAGGGATGGCTCCCCACAAACCCAATTGTGATGAAAAATATTTATGAAATAAATAAATGAAATATATATATATATATATATATATATATATATATATATATATGTATATATATATATATATATATATATATATATATGTATATATATATATATGTGTGTGTGTGTGTGTGTGTGTGTGTGTGTGTGTGTGTGTGTGTGTGTGTGTGTGTGTGTGTGTGTGTGTGTGTGTGAAAGACAACTGACTTTTATGTAAACCATACTATATGGACAGTTTGTTCTGCATGTCACTATGCTGGAAAGTGTCCTAATCGGGAGATAAGCCCTGGGGGTCCCTGGAGGGGTGGAGGTTGTGGATTGGCAGGCAAGGAGTGTGTGTGCAAAGTTTGGCATTGAGTAATATGCTGGCTGTGTACACATGTTCACAGCTGCGTCAGTTCAGGAAAGGCTAAGGTATGGCAACATGACTGGTGTCTTGCAAGACACCAATCATGTTGCCATACCTTAGCAACAGGCACGATGAAAAGTACATTTAATTATTTCCCCCCTGTAGCCAAGGTATGGATAAGCCCACAGTGTCCCTCTGAGGGTCCCCCGACCTCACTTTGAGAACCACCACGGACCACTTGATAAGCCCACAGTGTCCCTCTGAGGGTCCCCTGACCTCACTTTGAGAACCGACCACGGACCACTTGATAAGCTCACAGTGTCCCTCTGAGGGTCCCCCGACCTCACTTTGAGAACCGACCACGGACCACTTGATAAGCCCACAGTGTCCCTCTGAGGGTTCATGTAAAACTACTGGTGACTTTGTACATGCCTGTGTACATTTCCCATAGATTCTATGGGACTTGAACACTTGCTCCTGCCCTTTGTGTACACGGTCTGTGCCGTGTCCCCTCAGAGGGACACTGTGGGCCCCCGACCTCACTTTGAGAACCGACCATGGACCACTTGATAAGCCCACAGTGTCCCTCTGAGGGTCCCCCGACCTCACTTTGAGGACCGACCATGGACCACTTGATAAGCCCACAGTGTCCCTCTGAGGGTCCCCGACCTCACTTTGAGAACCGACCATGGACCACTTGATAAGCCCACAGTGTCCCTCTGAGGGTTCATGTAAAACTACTGGTGACTTTGTACATGCCTGTGTACATTTCCCATAGATTCTATGGGACTTGAACACTTGCTCCTGCCCTTCGTGTACACGGTCTGTGCCGTGTCCCCTCAGAGGGACACTGTGGGCCCCCCGACCTCACTTTGAGAACCGGCCATGGACCACTTGATAAGCCCACAGTGTCCCTCTGAGGGTTCATGTAAAACTTAAAACTAATGCCCGTGTACACAGTGGTTAATCGCATGTGCAAGGATCTACAGAGCTGGCTGGAGCAGCCTGGTGGAGTCTGGTGCAGTCCTGTCTACCCTGGTCTGGCCTATTCAAGCCAGATCTGGACAGTAATGGCCTGGTGGAGTCATCTAACTACCCCCTTTCCCCGGTCTATACTCCTACTCGGCAGGACTGGGCTGGACTTAGGTTTGCTGGACTCTGTTGGGCTCTGGGGGGCTGTATTGGGCTCTGGTGGGCTGTGCTGTTCTGTGCTGGGCTCTGTTGGGCTATACGAGGCAGTACAGTACTAAAGCCTAGACATGTTCATGTAAAACTATTGGCCGTGTACACAAAGTCATGTAAAACTATTGCCTGTGTACACAGTGGCTTTTTCCTTGACCTTTCGAGTTAGGAGTGTCGTAGAGACACGAGACCGGGTTTGTTGGATTCAGCGTCAAAAAGTAAGTCAGAATAAGTGTCTTTTATCCGAAAGAATGTGTAATCGTGTTGGTGGCGTGCAAATTTCGTGTCTTTTTCGCAATCATAAAGGGTTCAAAGTGTCGGAGAGACACGAAACCCATTCCATCGGATCAGGCATCCTTCAAATATGAAAAGTGTTTCCTGCGTAAAACAAACAGATTTTTTTAGATTTTTTTATTGATTTTAAGGACAAAAATCCGGGTTTCGGTGTCTTTTTCGCAATCGTAAAGGGTCATGAGAACCTAAGTCCAGCCCAGCCGAGTAGGAGTATAGACCGGGGAAAGGGGGTAGTTAGATGACTCCACCAGGCCATTACTGTCCAGATCTGGCTTGAATAGGCCAGACTAGGGTAGACAGGACTGCACCAGACAACACCAGGCTGCTCCAGCCTGGTGGGACACTCAGAGACTTTGTAAACGCCTGTGTACATTTCCCATAGATTCTATGGGACTTGAACACTTGCTCCTGCCCTTCGTGTACACAATCTGTGCCGTGTCCCCTCAGAGGGACATTGTGGGCCCCCCGACCTCACTTTGAGAACCGGCCATGGACCAGATCGGGCATGCTTCAAATATGAAACGTGTGTCCTGCCTGAAACAAAACATATTTTTTTGATTTTTTTATTCATTTTAAGGACAAAGGGCCTGTTTTGACGCCTAAAACGACCCTTTTCCTTGACCTTTCGAGTTAGGAGTGCCGTGTACACAGGATCTACAGAGCTGGCTGGAGCATGGAGCAGCCTGGTGGAGTCTGGTGCAGTCATCTAACTACCCCCCTTCCCTGGTCTATACTCCTATTGGGCAGGACTGGGCTGGACTTAGGTTTGCTGGAGTCTATTGGGCTCTGGTAGGCTGTATTGGGCTCTGGTGGGCCGTGTTGTGCTGTGATGGGCTCTGTTGGGCTACACGAGACAGTACAGTACTAAAGCCTGAACATGTTCATGTAAAACTATTGGCTGTGTACACAAAGTCATGTGAAACTATTGCCCGTATATACAGGGGTTAATTATTATAATTGAATTTAAGGACACAACTGTTCAAGTGTGGAGAGCTACAGAGCTGGCGAGAGCCTAGTGCAGTGTTCCAGACGGATCCAGCCTCATATACTCCCCTTATAAGTCAGTGGTTCAACTATGGGACCCCTAGAGGGGTCTCCATACTCCCCTTATAAGTCAGTGGTTCAACTATGGGACCCCTAGAGGGGTCTCCAAATGATCTTGGGTGGTCCCAAATGTTTAGCTTAATGTGAAACATTGTTTTTCCACTCAACAGTATACAGAGGCTATCTGCACATTTCTAAAGAGACAATTTAAGGACTTTTTAATACTTTTAAAATGATAAATTAAATATTAGGGGCAGAAATTGTGAAAATATCAGATCTACATGCTCACGCCGCCCTGCGTTGTGAGGTGTTGTGAGCATGTAGATCTGCTATTTTCACAAGGCCGTGTTTTACAAAATGTAACGCCTCAACTCTTTGTCCAAACAGTGAGGCATTGTGAGCTTGAAGATTAGCTATTTTCGCCATCTGTTGGAACCAAGTCAAATAAATGCAAGGCCTACAATTCTCTGTCTGTCTGTCTGTCTGTCTGTCTATCTGGCAATATCCTCAGGGTGTCCAGTCAAAACACCACAAAACTGACATTCAAGGAGTAGTTCACCCCCAAAATGACTTATTTTTTCAATGTATTACTCACGCCATGGAGACTTGAGTTCAATAGAAAAAAAGTCACTTTGGGGGTGAACTACTCCTTTAATGAAATGTTTTTCTTCTCTTCACCCACACCAAATGATCACCACTCTGTTTTGTTACACACGTGTGGTTCTAAAGATGAAAGAAAAATGCAGGGCATTCACAATCCGGCTAATTAAACAACAAACAAATTGGAATTATCAGAAATATTAGTTAGTCGCACGCATACTGTACCAACAAAACACAGTTAAGTCCAAATGGAAAACAAATACACTTGCACTGATCTGAAACATTCTCTCCCAGTGAACTTGACTGACCAGGGAACAAAGACAGACTGGTGCCACTCATCAAGCAGAAGCCACTGATCAAAAGAAGGCACTAATTGACCACACCTGGCTTGGTGGCCTGAGTGGTGTAGTATAGTGTGTTGACAGCAAGGCTTATACAGGCCAACCTACTCTGTCCCTGGCATGTGCGAGGTGCTTGTAGATCTGTGAGGTGCTTGTAGATCTGCTGTATTGGGTTTTTTAACTAGTTTGAAGTGTTGGTGCCATGCTGTGACAGCTTGAAGCAGGGATGGCTCCCCACAAACCCAATTGTGATGAAAAATATTTATGAAATAAATAAATGAAATATATATATATATATATATATATATATATATATATATATATATATATATATATATATGTATATATATATATATATATATATATATATGTATATATATATATATATATATATATATATATATATATATATATATATGTATATATATATATATGTGTGTGTGTGTGTGTGTGTGTGTGTGTGTGTGTGTGTGTGTGTGTGTGTGTGTGTGTGTGTGTGTGAAAGACAACTGACTTTTATGTAAACCATACTATATGGACAGTTTGTTCTGCATGTCACTATGCTGGAAAGTGTCCTAATCGGGAGATAAGCCCTGGGGGTCCCTGGAGGGGTGGAGGTTGTGGATTGGCAGGCAAGGAGTGTGTGTGCAAAGTTTGGCATTGAGTAATATGCTGGCTGTGTACACATGTTCACAGCTGCGTCAGTTCAGGAAAGGCTAAGGTATGGCAACATGACTGGTGTCTTGCAAGACACCAATCATGTTGCCATACCTTAGCAACAGGCACGATGAAAAGTACATTTAATTATTTCCCCCCTGTAGCCAAGGTATGGATAAGCCCACAGTGTCCCTCTGAGGGTCCCCCGACCTCACTTTGAGAACCACCACGGACCACTTGATAAGCCCACAGTGTCCCTCTGAGGGTCCCCTGACCTCACTTTGAGAACCGACCACGGACCACTTGATAAGCTCACAGTGTCCCTCTGAGGGTCCCCCGACCTCACTTTGAGAACCGACCACGGACCACTTGATAAGCCCACAGTGTCCCTCTGAGGGTCCCCCGACCTCACTTTGAGAACCGACCATGGACCACTTGATAAGCCCACAGTGTCCCTCTGAGGGTCCCCCGACCTCACTTTGAGAACCACCACGGACCAATTGTTAAGCCCACAGTGTCCCTCTGAGGGTCCCCCGACCTCACTTTGAGAACCACCACGGACCAATTGTTAAGCCCACAGTGTCCCTCTGAGGGTTCATGTAAAACTACTGGTCGTGGACACCACCTAGGGCCTGTGTACATATGGCTCCCTGCTGCCCCCCATTAAGAAACTATAGACGGCACAGACCGTGTACACGAAGGGCAGGAGCAAGTGGTCAAGTCCCATAGAATCTATGGGAAATGTACGAAGTCGTGTACAAAGTCACCGGTTGGTCCACGAGCCATAGTTTTTTCCATTGTAGCTCCCTACAGTGTACACGAATATGATTATTACTATTATAATAATATTTATTATTGTTGTTATTATATTGTTGTTGTTGCTGGTGAAATTGGCTTGACAATCCTTTCTATTTTTATACTGTCATTTCTCATTTGTGGCTTGTGGCTAAAAATCTTACCTCAGCCAGTTTGCTGGTGTGATTGTCATATACGGTAAACTAAAGAACCAGTCATGCACGACTGTTGGAGGAATTACGGTAAAACTGGGTTTGTACTTTGTCCGTACGAACGTGTTGCGCGTTAATCTACAAGCCTACAATTAGACGCATCCTCTGGGCTTTGAGGGCTTTTAGATCGTCTATATGCTCACCGCACTGCACAACACCGTCGTACTGAAAGATATAACCAGTGCCATGCTTGATCGAGTGGAGACGCGTGCAGTCTGCTCTGTGCTTCACAGCAAGCGGTTCAGATGAACTGTAGCCGAAATGGAGTTATTTATTATGAGCGGACTGGTTGTTTTTGAGAGTTAAATAAGAGACGATTACTGGAGAAAATAAGCCGCCACACAGCACGGGAACTCTCTGAAATGAATGCCAGCTTGCACGGCTGGTTGTGATGAAGATTAGACGAACATAAGTAACGTCTTGTATTTGGGAATATAGGCTATAGGTTTATAGAGATGACAAAAGTTAAACAAACCGTTGATTTAATTACAATGTGTCCTACTCCTATATTCAAACAACTGCTCGTGCTGCTCACTAAACGTAGGCTATGTGTCTGTGCTTGGTGCGTTGACATCGCGTTCCGTTTTACATTTTCATTAATAATCATATAACGTTACTCTTTATGTGGCGAAGCAGGGGGCGCCGGGGCGGGGATGCTAAGATTTATCTCTCAGCCACAGCTTGTAGATCGGCTATTTTCCACTAGTTGTAACCCAGATTGACAGTCTGTTCTCTGCCTCATTCTACTGGTTAATCTCTTCAAATAGCGCAGAATTTTAGCAACTAAGTTCTACCTGAAAAGGATGATCAGCACTGCCTGTGGTAACTTCTTAAACATTCTGTTTACATCATATTCATTTTCTGTGAGTCTCATGCTGCGAGTTTGCACACCGTGGTTTGAGCAGTGACATTGATATGCGCCGTTGGCTCAAAAAAAATCCTCTGCGTCCCGTCTGCGTCCCAGGGGAGATTAATTTGTGTCCCAAATATATATGTTTGCGTCCCTGGGACGTCGGAATTCCCTTAGTCTCGAGCCCTGGGCTAGACGATACATGGTTTCACTGTATGAGAGGAGTGATTTCAGTGGTAATCTGGATGCACTGCGAGCTCATCTTTTTGGCAACATCAAAGGAGACATGCGTTGTCTTCCACCTACTGAAGATGCCTTCCAATTACACCTTTACAGAGCCCTGCATCAGTTGGCTGTATGTAAACGAGCACACGTCTCAGCCAACTTACCCTGTTGCAACCAACTTTGGGAGAGAGCTTGTCAGTGCTAAGCTAGTGGCAACCATGATGCTGAAGGATGCCAAACCTGCAGAATATAAACGCACCAAATACTGCCACTGCAAGAAGAGCAAGTGTACCAGAGGATGCTCATGTGCAAGAGCCGGGGCCAAGTGTGTAATTGCATGTCTCTGCACTGGGGACCCCAACAAATGTTCACGAGTTGAACTCATATTTGAGGACAGTGACAGTGAATGAGTTAATCGTTAGTTATTTTCATTTTCGTCTTGATTTTATTCAGCTAAATGTTTAATTTCCTGTTTTATCAATTCATATACTGTATAAGATAACAGCTGTTTATGATAAAACAATACTTGAATTTGTTGTGTTACATGTTTGTTTTGTTTTTTGAGGGGGTACAGGTTTTTTTTCTGCCAGAAAAAGGCTATATGAATTCGGAGCATAAGGGTAATAAAATCACCACAGTTCCTTTAATTTAGGGTTGATTTTAAAGTTATACCATGTAACTTTTTTTATAAAACAAATCTTAAAATTGTCCTAAACTGTTAAATCGCTAAAGTTTTAGAACACCCACTCCGTTATTTTCAGCTTCTGAAGCCTTCTCTTTATATGTTTTCTATGAGCCGTGAGGGGGGGAGAATTTCGCGGCAAAATGACGTAATCTGCATCATCTGTATACGTTGTGTATACGTTGGCCAATCACATCGCAGATCATACACACATGATACACTACCGGCCAATTACAGTGCATCTTGCGTCTTTTCAGGAAATAGCTTGCTTCAACAGCTTTGTTTACGCTGGTCTAGAAGTCTAGCATGTAGCTCCCCAACCGCTGCTCGTAGAGGGACATGAGACCCCTCTATAGATGCGAGGTGGACGCGGTGGTCTGAAGGCCCGGTCCGCGACGAAAAACGGCCGAAAAAAGCAGACGCGACCGCGGTTTGCTATACTGCTACAGACCACTAGTTGAGCAACTTACACAGTATAGCTTTAATAATATTTTGTGTGGAATAACTATAAAGATTGCTGAAAAGGATGAAACATTGCCTGATGTCATAAGCCATGGCAAAGTTGATTACAATTGAAGTAAAGATAAAATTATTGGTAAAAATGCAAGAAACGGGTACATTTTTGTACATAAAATGGCTATAAAGGTGGTTGCACACTGCTGCGTTTTTCGTTGCGAAATGCGTTTTTCAGGACAAGGAGAGAGAGGGAGATAGAGAGAGCAAGGGACTGAGTGGTGCGCGAAACGGGCGGCAGTGTGCAAACGTGACACAACGTGAGGTTGATTTTTTTATTTGCGTGCTCCGAAATTCACTCCGATATTCGGCTCGAAAAACGCAGCAGTGTGCAACCAGCTTTAATCATTTGGAAAGGCTTTGGGAGATTATTTCTTGACTTGGTGTTGTTCACACGTGTTCTGTGTATCTGGGAATGATTTATTGACATTCTACACAACTTAATGAGCACTTTAAGAAAGGAAACCTAGTTCATATCACAGGGTCAAAAAATGAAGGCTTTATTACACAAAAATGCCTCTAACTTTTTTTCGCGAACTTTCCGGCAGAGCAGGCCTCTCACTCTGTGGACCTTAATGACCAAACTAATAGATAAAACAGAAATAAAAGGTACGGCAGAAAATCACAGGTACCCCTCTTTTCTTTGAGCTTTTGGCCATGTGGGTCCCCGACTCAGTTGGTGTTACCGCACGACATTTCACCCACATCAATACTGCGACACTGTGCGGCCACCCGCCTCCCGTGTGTGTTCCCCTTAAATATTGACAATTTTGTCAACAAATAAAAACTGCACTAAAATGTCAGGGAGGGACTGCATGGTGGAGAAGAGATCCAGTAGAACTAAAAGACAAGTCATTTCATGTTTGGTTGCGCTGGGTTGTTGTGCTCTGAAAATAGCAGATCTACAAGCTCACAACGTGTTGAATTGCAACGCATTGTGAGATAGTAGATCGGCTATTTTAAGTATGTAAATAAAGCGTAAAATCAGCCATTACGACGCCATCAAGGCCCGGCAAAATACATATTTTCAGCTAAATTAACTGTAGCCCAAAGTCACTTATAATAAGCAGACATGGCAACACTGACTGAACCCAGTCCACCCTAACACAAAAAACATCTTACATGTATGTACACACACACACACGCACGCACGCGCACGCACACGCACACGCACACGCACGCACACACGCACACACGCACACACCACACAAACCACGCACACACACACACGCGCACACGCACACGCACACACGTGCACAAACGCACACACAAGCACACACGCACACACCACACAAACCACACGTGCACACACGCACACACGCGCACAAATGCACACACACGCACACACCACACAAACCACGCGTGCACACGCGCACGCACGCACGCACGCACGCACGCACGCACGCACGCACACACACACACACACACACACACACACACACACACACACACACACACACACACACACACACACACAGTGTGTTAAATGTTGAATGTATTCTTTCTTATATTTCAGGTGATGACCTCCACCTGTCAGAGATGGGAATTATACTTCTGGGGTATAGAACAGCTAAAGGGGGGAAGAGTAAATCAGGAAACACCCTCTTGGGTTCAGAGCAGTTTAGTTCAGGGGAAACAGATCAGTGTGAGAAGAGACAGGGAGACGTAGCAGGGAGACGCCTCACTGTGGTTAACACTCCAGGATGGTGGGCTGTTCAACCTCTAAACAGAACATCTGAGCTGATCAAACAGCAGATAGTTCTTAGTGCATCTCTTTGTCCTCCAGGACCACATGCTCTCCTCCTGGTTATACCAGCTGGTGAGTCACTTACAGCTGATTGGTGTAAAAACATAGAGGATCACATGCAGCTGTTCGGTCCCACAGTGTGGAGTCACACTATGATCCTGTTCACTGATGTAAACCTAGGAGGTAAATCCATTGAGCATTACATTGAGAGTGCAGGAGAGGCCCTGAAGAGGCTTGTAGATAAATGTGGTAACAGATACCATGTCCTCAACAATAAGAACAGGGGTGATGGCACTCAGGTCACAGAGCTTCTGCAGAAGATTGAGGAGATGGGAGGAGATAAAGGAGGCTGTTTTGAGATAGACAGAGCAGTGTTAGAGGAGACTGAGAAGAAAATGAGAACACAGGATGAGGGAGCAACACGACGACAGATGAAGGTGAAGAAAGAACGAGAGAGCATCAGGTCAAGGATGGGTATGTAATTAATTCATTTAAATCACATCTGTCACTAACACACTTCTCAACACACAGACACAGCATGACGTTTTAATCAATGATCAGCGTAAAATAATCAAACACACCAACACATTTACAGTAGACATGTGTTACATTTACAGAATACATTTGTGTTTTTTATTTGCTAAAAGTGTAAATTAAGAGCTGTTTAGCCATGCATTGAGAGTGAATGGAGAGAAAAATATCACTATTCTCTGTTGACCACTCACAGCACAGCAGTGGTCAACTGATAAACGTTTCAGCAGTGCAAGCTGCCTCCATCAGGGTTAAGACTGACATGTTTTAAAAGTAGTTAAATTACACAGGTGTGGTTGATAAGGATACTGTCTAATTGTTACCTGTTCTCACAGACACACACTGACCACTGACCAATCAAATACATCCATCCATCACTCAATAATGAGTGTAAACAATTAATGATGAAAGTATAAATAAAAGATGAATCAACAACAAAAATAAATGTAAGATGAAGTAAGATGTTAATTTAGAAAAGATCTAGGAATTTTAAACATGGAGATGTTTCTGCCTGATAGCAATGATATACAATGTGTTTTATTAATACATATAATTAACAAATAGATTATACAGATCAATGATATACAATGTGTTTTATTTACTAAATACATAAAAAAAATAGATTGTACAGATCAGAAATTCTATTATTTATTTACATGAAGCCTATAAGCTTTTGAAAAATCTGAAATATGAGGTATATATTTTTTTGCACTGCTTCTCGTGTTCATGTCAAGGACCCCCATATTGATCCACAGAACCCCACTTGAAAACATATTGTGCCAGGGACCACCATAAGAGAAGATTTGTAAAGTGATCGACAAGCTCACAATGTGTCGCTTCGCGACGTGTTGTGAGCTTGTAGATCGGCTACTTTGAATATGAATTCTTAAATGCTTAACAACCGTAAAGTTATATATAATATAGAGAACGGACAGCCCCGCCCCCAGCTATTCGTTTCAATGCAAGTTGCTCAGTGGCGTTTTGAAGCACCCGGAAGAAGCAGAATCCAGGTGCATTGTGGGGGAAATTGGCACATCTGGATCTGCCAAAATGTGTTACGTCGACACGCAATTACGTCACGAACGTGACGAATGTCGAACAACGTCCATTGAACCCCATTGCAGACCCCAGCGGCTCTTTTGCTTGTGCATGTATTTTTCACCCCGTCTGCAGTTCCAGCTTTGGCCAGTAGGGCCAAAGCTTCAATATTTAGAAGCCGTTCTGGGGGCTTGTTAACAACACATATTGGGGGGGTCCCCTGGCACAGAATATTGTCAGATGGGGGTCCGTGGACAAAGACATATTAATTTGGGGGTCCTTGCGCGGGTCTGTCGCCTCACTCGCCGCACCGATACGCAGCTGTTTTATTTTTCCAGCGTTTCTGAGCGGTGAAAATGTTCTTCCCACCGGTGGAAATGGATGCACCGTGCAGCAACACAGCATCCAGTTGGTTTTACCGCACGACACTTCACCCACATCAATACTGCGACGCTGCGCGGCCGCCCTCGTCCGGTGTGTGTTCCCTTTAAATATTGACAATTTTGTCAGCAAATAAAAACTGCACTATAATGTCATGGAGGGACTGCATGGTGGAGAAGAGATCCAGTAGAACTAAAAGACAAGTCATTTCATGTTTGGTTGCGCTGGGTTGTTGTGCTCTGAAAATAGCAGATCTACAAGCTCACAACGTGTTGAACTGCAACGCATTGTGAGATAGTAGATCGGCTATTTTCAGTATGTAAATAAAGCTTAAAATCAGCCATTACGAGGCCATCAAGGCCTGCCAAAATACATATTTTCAGCTAAATTAACTGTAGCCCAAAGTCACTTATAATAAGCAGACATGGCAACACTGACTGAACCCAGTACACCCTAACACACACTAGGCCTGTCACAATTTGCCAAAAATGGCATTCGAATATTCGGTCTAAAATCCACCGCTGATTCGAATAAATTCGAATATTCAAATAAGTAGAGAAATTCGAAGCATTCGCAATTCGGAGCTTCGGAGCTTTTTTTTTTTTCTTGTTATATTCACACCAATACAGCCATTGTTTCCGTTTTCTTACAATCCTATTTGCATATCAATAGACCTGTATTAGGCGACGTTCGCGACCCCCCAAACCTGAAGCTGTTTATTCTAGAGTCGCTTCTATCGCTTTACTGGTGGTCAGGGACGTGCAGAGAATGTTAAGAGAGGCAGGGGCTGACATTTCTAAAAGGGCCCTTTGGTGGACAATTCTGTCTTAAAAGGGCAGGGGTTTGATGTCTGTGTGCACGTGCCTGACGTTGGTAAAAGCGCAGAGCAGCATCGCATCGTCTATGCGAAGCGTCACACAGCAGCTGTGATGGAAGTTGGAAGTGGAACAACCACGACGTGAAACGAGCAATTATAATCACACCAATGGATTATGTTTTGGTTTGAACCAAATTAGGTAGTCTACAAGAGTAGTGTGACGGAGGGAGTTTTACCGTGACCATGGCTGCGTGCGGGGAGACTCGGTGAGAGAAGAAATCCATGATTTACATTGTGTTTTCGGTGGAGAAAACAGTCTGCCTTCCCGTCACTACCAAATGTGTCGCCCGTTTCAGCTTGACTCGTTATCATTCTGAATCAATTAAAGTTACATTGTGTGATTAAACGTGAGCGGAGGCAAAGCAGTGAAAGCACTGTGTGTGTTCTGCGAGGCGGAGGACGGTCAGTGTGAAGGGAAAGTTAAGCTGGAGGTTTATTCTTCGCTGTATGACGGTGTCGCTGAACATGCACCCTTAATCTACAAGCCCACAACGTATTGGATCAGCGACGCATTGTGGACTTGTAGATCAGCCCACTTTTGCAGCTGCGAATGGAGACTTCTGCCTCGCGAGACCTTTTAACGTTACATGTGCCCAGAATGTCGCGAGAAGTGCGGCAGATTTGTTTTAATTAAATATAAATTAATTCGAAGCTCAATTTTTTACTTTCGAATATTCTTTTATTGTTAACATTCGAACGAATATTCGAATATAGAATATTCTTTAACAGCTCTAACACACACACACGCACGCAAGCTCGCACACACACACACACACACGCACACGTGCACACACGCACACACACACATACACACACACACACGCACACACCACACAAACCACGCACACACGCACACGCGCGCGCACACACACACACACACACACACACACACACACACACACACACACACACACACACACACACACACACACACACACACACACACACGTTGAATGTATTCTTTCTTATATTTCAGGTGATGACCTCCATCTGTCAGAGATGGGAATTATACTTCTGGGACATAAATGTTCAGGGAGTAAGAGTAAATCAGGAAACACCCTCCTGGGTTCAGAGCAGTTTACTGTAGACCCTTCAGAGAGAGCAGATCAGTGTGAGAAGAGACAGGGAGACGTAGCAGGGAGACGCCTCACTGTGGTTAACACTCCAGGATGGTATGGTGTTCACTCTCTAACTGAAACATCTGAGCTGATCAAACAGCAGATAGTTCTTAGTGAATCTCTGTGTCCTCTAGGACCACATGCTCTCCTCCTGGTTATACCAGCTAGTGGGTCACTTACAGCTGATGAGTGTAAAAACATAGAGGATCACGTACAGCTTCTCGGTCCCACAGTGTGGAGTCACACTATGATCCTGTTTACCAATCTAAAAGGTAAATCCATTGAGCATTTCATTGAGAGTGAAGGAGAGGGCCTGCAGAGGCTTGTAGAGAAATGTGGAGACAGATATCATGTCTTAGACAATGAGAACAGGGGTGATGACACTCAGGTCACAGAGCTTCTGATGAAGGTAGAGGAGATGGTGGCTGGAAATGGAGGACGTCTCTATGGAACAGGAAGTCCAGCAACACCAACACCTGACAGTGAGTATTTAACTGTTTATCTTCTATAACATAATGCTAACATGCTAACAAGTTTATTATTTTAAAATTCAGGCTACACAAGAATAATAATAATAATCCCGAAATCATCAAAATTAGTGAAAATATTGCGAATTTGCAAGCTTTTAGATCTGCTATTTTCACTTTATTTGTACATGGTTGGTGAAACTCTGCCTTCATGCTTTGTGAGAACAGAATAATAATAATATAGTATAGAAATTAATATGTAATCAAATCAAATGCTGAGATAAAAGTCTGCCGGGATGTCCGTCATCAGTTATCACATGCACACACGCATGCACGCACATGCACGCACGCACGCACGCACGCACGCACGCACGCACGCACGCACACACGCACACACACACACACACACACACACACACACACAGACAGACAGACAGATGAGTGCTGTCTCCCAGATTTGAGTTCCTCAAACAATGTCCTAAGGATGGTCATATCAACCTCAAACTCACTCATCTTACATAATAGACCTTAAAGACAGGGTGAAATCAAAGACATGTTTTTCACACTTTTAGAGCATATCTGTAGTGATAATATGGCCATACCTAACACTAGATGCCAAAAAAATAGAAAATAATTGTGTATATTTATATCAAAGGTCCCTAAATTCTTAATTACTTCCTGTGAACAGAAATTCAAAAAGTGATGACACAGGCTGTGTCCGAAATCCACCCTATTCACTAATGTAGTGTACTAAAATGGGGCTCCGCCATTTTGAACTAGTGTCCGAATGTATAGTGAGCATTTTTGTACCCTAATATAGTGTACTGAAGTATCCCCACAATGCATTTGGATTTGTAGTGAGCATTCGATGGTCACTACTTCAGCCGGCTTGAGCTCAGCTATCCCACAGTGCACTGCGCGGCAGCCCGCTCTCTCGCCGTCTCTCGCGCTTTGAGCACGCACATACAGTAAGCACGCGCACATGCACGCCGCAGGCTCGTCTCTGGGCAGGAGACAACGAACGCAGCTAGCCGTAGCCATCTGTTGCTGAGCAAACGCAACAGAGCCGCTCGTAACAGAACCACCGCTAAAGAAAATAACTCGTACAAATGTCCACAGCCCTGTCACCAGAGAACAAATGATGAAAAAAGCTCTAAAGTTGTTTATGAAGAGAATATACGAGAATAGACGCTGGAGACTTTTGTTTTTCGATCTCTCTCTTTCTTCCCAACCTTACACAGCTGATGATAATAATCATGATAAATAATGTTTTTTAAATTAGCAAGAATAACCTATTTTATCACAAACATGGGTGTATGTCTGCATGTGAGACGAATAGGCACAAACATTATTCATTTATTCACCAATGAATGAATACAATTTTAAAAATATATATTTTTTATAGTATTATTTTATTGAATTGTGATATATAAAAACAATTATATAGGCCTATTTCTCATAATAACACCGCAACATGTTGGTATGTTATTTACAATCCACAAGCATTGGGGAGTTGATGTACAAGCTCACAATGCGTCGCTTCGCCCCCCGTTGAGAGCTTGTAGATCGGCTATTATTTATTGCTCCAAAAGCCTCCAAGTAGAGCGTTTTAACTGTGCGACAGCCATGACGCAACCAGGAGACGGAGTAGTGTTCGAAATGCGCTGATTTGTTCACTACTGTAGTACACTACATCTGGATCCCTCATTTAGGGTTAGGGAGTAGGGAACGTGTTCTGCATTTCGGACACAGCCATAGACAGGTCCGCTTGCATATAAATGAACCTTTGATTACATTCACCTGTTTGTTTCCCATTGCTGGCTCCCATTACTCCCATTACTCAGATTTTAAATCCCATCGCCTGAAGGGCTGGTCCCCTCGGATTGGTTCAGAAACACACAGGCTTCCTTTTCAAACTGAAACTTCAAAATAAAATGCCAAAATAGTCATTGCATTGGGTCTTTAATCGATTAAAAGTTATATTTGACCTGCTTCTCGTAGCCACTTGTGAGTGGCCTTATTGTATTCAGTTTAGAGTCCTTGTTCTTCATTGGTGTTTCTTATACCTGCCCCCTCTTCTGATTGGTTGAAGTTTATGAAAATGATCATAAATAGTTTCCAAAAACTAAACCCTGTCATGGTTTTTCAAAATAAAACGTCCACACATATCTGTTTTCCTAAATAAAAGCCCCTACTTTGTGTAAATTAATATTATGGACTAAAGATTACAGTACAATGAAGTCCATTAGGAGTGAATGTAAACACGGCTGTTTATTTATCTTGGTTTAACCCATTAAGACCTGAGAACAATTCTACAAATGTCTTCTAAATCCTGCTGAGGTTTATAAAAATACATGGTGCTGCTCAATGCTGAAAATGTCAAAACAACGATGATAGTTCTTAGATCCAGTGGCGGTTCATAGTGTATTGCTTGGAGCTGCCAGCCTCTTTCACTACCACCAGGTGGTGTTGTTGTATTCGGTCTGATATAAACAGACAAGGAGTGGACTGGTTTGCACGGCCTTCACTCTACTTTTTTTTTCCTTTTTCTTCTTCATGCGCCCCCGCAAAGTGCCGCCCTGTGCAATCGCCCCGCTAGCCCCCCCTGCCGGCCGCCACTGCTTAGATCTAATCAATATATATCCAATAGTTATGGATAATTTAGTTATGACATCCTCTGCTATTTTCTGTGTCCTGGGTCTAACTCCATGTCAAGGTCTGCTTCCCCAGTCCTGACCTGCACTGTATTTTCTCCTCTCTGGAGTAAAGTGTCATATTTATGTTAGTGTCAAATAATTAAAGGGATATTTCACTTTAAAAAAAAAAGACTTTTGGTAATTTTATCATCTAATCAGGCTTTTATGAACACCCTGAACAGTTTTTAATTAGCTTGATTGAATATTTAGATATTTGATGTAAATGTTATCAGGCCCTCCAGGCCCAGGGCCTCTCCCCACACACACCCATTGTAACTTCAAACTCTATTTTAACCATGATAGATTCATTAAAAACACCCATTATTTTTCTGGTGACTCATACTACCCTCCTAATACGTGAGCAGGCTGTGTTCTTCCGATAACTTTTTTCATTTATTTTTAATAAATATTTTTTTGTATTTCATTTTTTCCATTTTCCCAAATAATTATTAAAAATAAATGAAAAAAGTTATGGAGAAAACACGGCCTGCTCACGTATTAGGAGGGTAATATGAGTCACCAGAAAAAAATAATGGGTGTTTTTAATGAATCTATCATGGTTAAAATGGAGTTTGAAGTTACAATGGGTGTGTGTGGGGAGAGAGGCCCTTCCACTGCTCCCTGTTGAAAGTGGAATATCCCTTTAAACAAATGATGTAGAAAATTAGCTGACACTGTTAGGGTCAGTATAATGTTTTTATCTTCCAGACCCCACGCCCCCCCAAAAAAAGAAAAACATAATAATCCCAGAAAGTGTGTGTGCTTACGCATGATTGTGGAGCAGTGCCGACCTTTTGTACATATTTCCAGTAAAAGGAAAACGCTGCCTGAATAGTTTTCCATGGAATGACAACTATCATATCTAACTATAATATGTAATATTTGTGTGCATTAATTACCCTGCTCACCATTAGTGAGTAGTGCTAAAGGATTAGTCTGTGATGTCACTGTTTCAGACCAACTGAAGACTACTCCCCCTTGTTTAGCAATAAGTCATATTTTTAGTAATGCCTTGTTAAGTGGTGCCTGTCTAGTCCAGATTATAACCCTCATGTTATCATTAATAAAATAACATCCTGTCTAGTCCAGATTATAACCCTCATGTTATCATTAATAAAATAACATCCTGTCTAGTCCAGATTATAACCCTCATGTTATCATTAATAAAATAACAAACATCACCCTGCAGTCCAAATAGGGTCTTATACATGTTTTATGTTTACAGGGGGATGGTCAGAATCACTTCAAATTCTCTCAGCATACACAAAGCACCTTAACGATGAAAAATTATCAAAAGCCTGAGTTTTGTCACATGTAACCACGGTGAAGCGTCAGACTCCATTCGGCAAACAAGAAGTGAAAATAGCTGATCTATAATTCTATATTCTTCTATGTAACTTCCCATCTGATTGGCATACAGACTTGGGGGTTGTCGTTGGAATCAGATCAGAGTCATTGTACTTTATTGGTGTAATTTGGCTCCACTCCCTTTTCTGATTTGTCGAAATTTGATAGTTCCTATTTTCTCCAATTCATGGGTTGCATTTGTAGTCCTTAACGGCCATGTTGAGGACCAACACTGGTGTTCTGATTGGCACAGAACTAATGTTCTACGCCAATCAGAACACCTCTGTGGGTCCTCAACATGGCTGGTGTAGGACTACAAATGCAACCCATGTATAGCTCTTCAAAGGTTGCCGTTCAGAATTGTGGGTGGTGTCATTGGACTTGGTTCAGAGTCCTTGTCCTTCATTGGATTAACGTAGCCCACCTCCTCTTCTGATTGGTCGATATATGTTATAGTTTCTATCGTTTGCCATAACTTTAGAACAGTTTGTTGCAGAGAGTCATACGATGCGTCAATTGATTCAATTGAAAGTCCTTGTCCATGTTTGGAATTATTAGCCCAGCCCCCTCCTCTGATTGGGTGATATGTCATAGTTTCTATTATTTGCCAACGAGTCATCAGTGGCCTCAATGGACTTGTTGAAAATTATTTTATTAAACCTGGTACCCATATATGGAGATCCATGTACTGTATATGGAGATATGCTGTGAGAGCCGAAACATGCTTACTCAGTTAATCGTTATGTGAAAGTCCTATGACGTCTATGACATCTGACATCATACATACAATCCCTTTTATGCCCATAGATGGAGATGTCTGTAGAACCAGCCACACATATATGGGCTGTCTTGGCCATATATGGATTCTGTTAATGTGGTATGTGGCCGATGTGGACTCTATATATGGGCATTCCCATATGAAGTCCTGTTAGATATGGGCTTAATATTGATGACATCAGGTAACTCCATATATGGGCATAAAAAGGATTCTGTTAGTGTGGTTCCCCTGACATCACGGTGAAGTCAGAGCATGATGTCAGAGCGGAAAACCCATTCTGTTTGAGTGGTTCCCCTGACATCACAGTGACGTCAGAGCATGATGTCAGAGCGACAAACCCACAGATAGACCTTACAAAAGTGTATACGTCCGTCCGGACGGACGGACGTATATGGACAAGCTGTGACGGTCCTGATAGTTAACTGCGACCTACAGTTGCAATCAGTTCTGCACCCAGTTCTGATTGGTCGATATTTGCTCCTATTGTACACAGACGTGTGAGGGCCCGGTAAATGCTGCTTGCAGCTTTAATTATTATTAGTATTATTATTATTATTATTATTAATTACCCTGCTCACCATTCAGCCTGAGTAGTGCTTAAAGGATTGGTCTGTGATGTCACCGTTTCACAGTTCATCCATTGGTTAATAGTTGCATGCTGTATATGGGTGGTGACGTCATTGACTCTACCTTTATGGTGTAATAATAATATAGTACAGAAAGTAGGAAGTAATCAAATCAAATGAAAAGGCTGATGTTATCGCTCGCGCGCGTGCGCACACACACACACACACACACACACACACACACACACACACACACACACACACACACACACACACACACACACACACACACACACACACACACACCAAACACAGTGATGTCTCTAATCTTCTCTGTCGTAGAGCAGACCAGTGGTCTAACTGCTGTATTGTGTCCTGTGTTTGTCATTACAGAGCTGATCAAGAGGCCGTGTGTCGCCTTGTATGACTACCGGCCACAGGAGGAGGGCGATCTGGAGTTCAAAAAGGGAGATGTCATTTACATCATCAATAAGGTACATTTATTACCCTCACCAGGCTAACACACTAAACAACAGGAAGACTGTTACTGTATTAAATAACTCCAAGATAGAAAACATACTAACAAAGGTGACAAAATAAATGGCGGAATGTCATTGTTATTCCATCTCAACCATTTCCTGCATGTTGTTTCCACCCTGTATGTATAATGTGGAGTTAGTACTGGTACTAGTATACTGGTAATGGTATTACTGGTGACCTATATGTACTGGTAATGGTGTTACTGGTCTGCATGTACTGGTAATGGTATTACTGGTCTGCATGTACTGGTATACTGGTAATGGTGCAAGGCTACTGGTCTATACTTTAGTTTCTTTTGTAAGACCTTTGCTTTTCTATTGTTTTTGCCCCTGTGACCCGACTCTGGATAAGCGGTTGAAGATGGATGGATTTTTGCATGTCCTGTCAATTGATCGTAGTTTGTTAGACAGACATCGACCTCGCCTCTCTTGTATTATCCCCAAACCTTCTAACCTGGGCTGATCCTCTAGTAATGTCTGATCCTGTCAATCCTTGTCACTCCTAAAGACTAACTGGGAGTACAGGAGAATAAACAATGCCTTATGTCTTGTACCTTTAGGATGACGTTAACTGGTGGTACGGCAGCTTGAATGGCAAGGAGGGACTTTTCCCTTCCAACTACATGAAAGAACTGGTTGAACTGGAGTCATCTGGAGAAGACAAAGAGCCCAGTGATGCTGCAGCAGATAAGACAGGTTAGACTGACAAGATGTCTGGGTTTTACATTAATGAGCTGCTACACAACATCATGCTCTAACATCACTGTGATGTCAGGGGAACCACACTAACAGAATCCCTAGTATGCCCTTATATGGAGATCCATCAATCCATCAATATTAAGCCCATATCTAACAGGACTTCATATGGGAATGCCCATTTTTGGAAGAAGACAGCCCATATCTGTTTGGCTGGTTCTACAGACAGGGATCTCCATATATGGGCATGAAAGGGATTGTATGTATGATGTCAGATGTCATAGACATAACGAATAGGCCTAACTGAGAAGGCATGTTTGGGGTCTCACAGCATATCTCCATATACAGTACATGGATCTCCATATATGGGTAACTGGTCCGATATACATCACTGGATGGCCAAGACATGGCATGGTGCGAGCTCGTCCTTTAGGGCGAGGTCGCTTGTTGCCCTTAGGCGTATTACTGGTTATTCTAAAACGGCTAGTTCCATTCCTTGATTCTGATTGGCTGGTTGCCGTGGTATCTGAGACTATAACCACCACGTGAATCAGTTTATATCAAAGCCTGGTGCGTTATTTCTTTCCACTGTGACTGTGACCACATCGCCCTTTAGGGCGAGGTCGCATGTCACTCTGAGGTCGCAAGTCACCCTGAGGTGTCTTACTAGTTGTATTATTATCATTGTAAAAGTTTGTTGTCTTGTGTTCCAGTGAGCGTCGAAACACCATCTGAGACAGGAAGTGTATCCAGCTGGTCACCTGACAAGAAGGTCTCTGATTGGTTGAACAGACAGCCTGCGTCCTCTTCAGGATATGAGACCATGAGTGAAGTTCCTACCCAGGCAGACGCAGACGTGATGGTGAGTGTTCATAATGAAACTCTACTCTAGTTTAGTGATGGTGAGTGTTCATAAATGAAAATTATAATAGTATGATACAGTAGGTCATGTGGTCTCTCTATTAAATTATAATAGTATGATACAGTAGGTCATGTGGTCTCTCTATTAAATTATAATAGTATGATACAGTAGGTCATGTGGTCTCTCTCCCGTGTGGATCCTCAAACAGTCTGAAACTGTCAAAGTGTAATCTGCCCAACAACAGCTGACCAGTACAGTAAGTAGTCGTACAGTCAGGCTATACAGACAATTAATTTGATTGGCTTATAATTGCGCATCCCCACAATGACATCATAACAATATTAACTTGTTTTTTAAGATGATTCTTAAAGTGACAGTAACCCTTTAGGTGACAGGCCCCCTTTTAGTAACTTAAAAGATGCTGTAACATTCTGAATTATGTGACAGACTAAATCTTGCTTAAAGTTGTGTTTTATGATTTCTCCTCCATTTGTTAGGATTTGTCTGACATCTCATCAGAGAAGGAAGAGGAGGAAGAAGAAGAGGAGGAAGATCATTCAGGTGAGAGTCATGGATCATATTAATATTTTACACTGTAAGCCTCCAAGCTGCTTCTGATCCACTAACTGTCCACTGTCTTTACTCTACAGACGACTGCATGAACATGATGATGAAGATGATGAAGATAAACAGTGGAGAGGAAGGTAATACATTTAACACTACAATGAACTGAGTGTTGGTGTGAATACAACATGAAGGATTACACATAATGAACTGTGAGTGTTGGTGTGAATACAACATGAAGGATTACACATAATGAACTGAGTGTTGGCAACATGAAGGATTACACATAATGAAATGTTTTCTCTTTAATGTCTTCCTGCAGAGCTGAAGAGACCTGATCTGGATGACTATGACACTGGTAGGTGGGAGATGAGAATGAATGTATGTACGTACGTATGTATGTATATATGTATGTATGGATGGATGTATGGATGGATGGATGGATGGATGGATGGATAGATATTGTGTAACTGTTATGTTTTGTCCCTCCAGATCAGCTGTACTTCAGACCATGCTGTGAAAAATGCCAACATGTCCAGCAGGTCAGTTTGATCAAACAAATACTCTTCTTGATATGCATCATATGCTTGGGGTGCGCGAGCAGCCCTCTTTTTCCTTCATTAAATAGTAGCCTGTTGGCTATTCATGAAGAACATTCTTCTTACAACTAGCAGTTGCACTCATTCTGTTATTCAAAGTGACTGTCCCACTCGGTAGCTGTTGATTGGATTTAAGATATTTCTACTGAAGAAGCTTTGATGTGAGGAGGTGCTCTGATCAGTGACAGACTGACATTTATCCTGTGTTTGCTTGGTAGAGCAACGGCAACAAGAAGATCATCCCTGAAAAACTCTCCAGAGGACGCTTGCAGTGAGTCTGACATCACTTTGAAATCATCTGCTTTAGTTTCATTATATTTATTATTCCTTATAAGAATTATCAATTTGGCATGTGTGTGTGACTGTGCGTGTGTGCGTACGCGTGTGTGCATTCTTTAGGGCTCATCTGGAAGGAGAGGGGACATATGAGTGTGCGTTAACAGGTTTGATATTTGACGCGTCAGAGGGAGTTCTGGTGCGTTATTCCATCCTGTCCTGGTCCATGTTCAACAAGTTCATCCAGGACCCCTGGAGGATCGCTGGTCCCATATTCAACGTGCAGACAGTCGACAAGGATCCATCTGCTGTCAAGCTCATTCAGCTCCCCCACTCTCTGTGCCTGGCTGGTATGGATATATGCTGCCTCTGACATATTTATTATTGAATGTAAAACTAAACATCTTCCAAATTCGCAGTTTAGTATGAGAAACATCACATCTTGACCGTATCTGTCTGTCTCTGTAACGCTTGATTTGATCTTTTATTGATTATTGACTGTCACGCTCTGACATCACTGTGATGTCAGGGGAACCGCACTAACAGAATCCCTTTTATGCCCATATATGGAGATCCCTGATGCCAATATACATACATGTCAGTCTAACCTATAGACTATACATGTCAGTCTAACCAGTGTGGCTGGTTCTACAGACAGGGATCTCCATATATGGGCATACAAGGATTCTGTTAGTGTGGTTACCCTAACAGGACGTCATATGGGAATGCCCATATATGGAGGCTATATCAGCAACATACAAATCCTTTTATGCCCATATATGGAGATTGTGTGGTTACCCTAACAGGAATTCATATGGGAATGCCCATATATGGAGGCTATATCAGCCACATACAAATCCTTTTATGCCCATTTATGGAGATCCCTGTCTGTAGAACCAGCCACACTGGTTAGACTGACATGTATAGTCAATAGGTTAGAAACCCTTAGGCGTCTTACTGGGGTCTTACTGGTATATACGTGACATTCCTGTTACACTATTGTCTGTCTTCTGCCTTTTTTTGGCATCCATGCATGTTGTCTTGTCTTGTCATCTCTATAAAACTGATTCTCCATCCCTCCTTCTCTGTATCTTCACCTGCAGGCCAGGAGAAAGAGAAGGTCTTTGGTGTTCTACACATCAAAGGCAAGGATCCCGTCATAGAGAGAGTCCAGTCCTCTGGTAGTCATCTGAAGTGGCCGGTGTCCTCCCTGTCACCTGTGGGTGCCATCGTCCTGGACACAGCGCAGGAGAAACACCACGGAGCGGTGCTGCTCTACGAGGATCTGTGGAGTCCTATCGACGCTCACACTTTCCGCATCTTCCCCACCAGCTGCAACGCATCTCATATTAAAGTGAGGAGGCCACCGAGATGGAGACAAGCTGTTGAACAATGAAAATCATGTGAACCTTTAAAACACTTTTAGAGCTCTTTTGAAGGGTAGATTGCAAAGGAGCTCCCTGAAAAGTGAAAGGAGAAAGTTTAAGAACTCTCTTGACAACTACATAACAGCCTTGGTTGTCTACAACAGTGTTAAGAGGCCTAAAAAAATGAGGTTTTTATTGACTAAAATCAGCAATAATAACCATCAGTAATGTTTTCTGTCTTCCCTTCTCTCCTTTTGTCGTCACCTTGTCCACCTGTTGTCCTTGTGTGTGGCAGGATATCAAGAAGATGACGAGGGGACGTTTCAGTAAGATTGACAAGAATCTGCTCTGTCTGCTGGCAGAGGAGAACTACCATCTGATGAGTGAGCCACGAGGAGCCATTTATCCTGAGGTGTGTTTGTGTGTAGATAGGTGTAGCAATGAACATATCAAAATGTGTTGAATTTGAATGTAAGTTACTAATGTTTTGTGTCTTTGCAGTACTTGCCCTTCACCCTGAAACCAATTTACATCAGAGGCTTCTTTGAAGCATACTATGAGCAGCCACCTCCATTCACATTTCATCTGAAAATGAGTGGCACTGATGAAACTGCATGGACTGATATGATTCGACAAGGTATGTATAAAGTCACAAATGTCTACTTTAACATTTGTACTTTTGCAGTGTATTTCTGTCTGAATGATGATGCCTATCTGTTGTTATTGTGTCAGGTGACTTGGTGGGCAGCAAAGCGAAAAGGCCCAGCATACTACAACGACTCAGTCATTTTCCGCGGGGCGCGAGCAAAAAGGAAACCGGTAGGAGCAAATCATATGATTTACATTTTACAATTTGCTTGGAATCATCTGTGTAATATCAGGATTTTCAGCGCTGTAGAACAAGACAGTAGTTGAATTTCCATCTCTTTCACAGTCACAAAGCAGAGAACTGATGCATCGGACAAAGGACCCTCCAGTTGGAGACGTTCTCTTCAGCCAGGTGAGTTTACATTTCCTTACTCGTTAGATGAATTAATTAAAACATGTTTTTAAAAATCAATTGCATGGCAGCTCATTTATGAACATAGGAATATGGTGCCCTACACACTACAGGCGGTTGCCGTCGGGGCTGCCGCTAGGATCAGCGGTGGCCGCACCACGGTGAGACACAAACACACTCGTTCAGTGATTAAACGCAGTGCGGTATTTCACAAAGATTAACACAATCCATCTCTCACCGCCCGCGTACGCATGCACAAACGAGCACGCTCGCGGGGGATTTCACGGGGCCGCGCCCGCTCTCCTCGCCGCCCCAAAACTTCGCTGCACTGCTGAAAAAGCCGCCCGCCTCTCATTGAAAATGAATTGCTAGGAGGCGGTGACCGCGGCTAGTGTGGAACCCCCTTTAATCTGCCAATAGTTTATTGATTAGCAGTGTTTTAACACAGTCTTTGTCAGGCAAGAGACCCTGTTGAAATGTTGTTATTGTATATTATATAGAGTTATTGTATTGATCAGATTGGATCCCTTCCCTGAGATGATAATGTTTTTCTGAATCAGTTCAGTGAATAGTGTGCTTATTGTTTCCATTTGTGGCTTTAGAAGCTGCTTGTTTTCTTCACCTTGTGAACAAAGTAACTTCTGTTACAGTATGAACTGATTCTAGTTGTCTCTCAGGTGCATCAGCTGTGAAAGAACCTCGGATTACCACAGTGCACTTCTTCATAGTTTACTAGAGCTACTGACTCCAGTGCACTTCTTCATAGTTTACTAGAAGCAACAGACCCCGGTGCACTTCATTATAGTTTACTAGAATTGACCGATATTTAAACGTATTAATAAAAACAATAATATTACAGAGCGCTTTAATTAACAAAACATCATGACATTTGCCTTAAAAATGCTTGGTAGGCCATGACTGGGACTTTATGCAATATGCTGGGGCCAGGATTTAAAATGTAGTGTCCTGGCTGTCTTACTCTCATCCTTCCATCTCTATCCTGTCAAGGCATTCCACACAGTGGTGCTGTAGAAGGAGCATTACAGATGTTTGTATCAAATCGTTGTTTTGATCCATATGGTGCTGTGGGTGTTGCACATTTTGGAGGTGTTTAGTCAGATATGAGGGTATTGAGGGCAGAGTCACATTGATTCTTTTGTAAGCCAATCCCGTTTTTAGTTGTTTAATCCTCTCTTCTGCCCTGAGCCATCTTAGACTAGCAAAATGTGTGGAAAAGGTAGGTAATGGGCCCTAGGTCGAGAAGTAGTCGAATCAGTTTGTTTTGGGAGGTTTGGAGCTTAGTCTTCAGTGACATTTTGATGTTGGAGTACCAGGAGGTGCTAGCATGGTCAAAGATGGGCTGAATGATGGCCCCAGCAAGAGTCCTGAGGGCACTTGTGTTGACAAAAGTGGAAATTCTGCTCAAATATCTTCACCTTTGTTGCCATGCCATCTCCAGCCAGGTATTTGCCAAGAATACAGCCCACATAGGTCATCTCTTATTTGCTAGAGATTACTGTGTCATCAACTTAGACCTTGAAATCATTTACCTTTATCTTACTGAGGAAATGTTGTGTCCCAAAAATAATGGATTCTGTTTAGGGATCGACCAATTATCGAAACGGGCAATAATTAAAGTCGATATTCATAACATTTATTAATATCGCAAAATATCGATATCGGGGGGACAGAAAGTAAAAAAAAAAAAAAGTTGATATATTTTTTTTATTATTTATTTATTTTTTGCATCTTGGTTACTGATTTTCACCTTTTTCCTGCTGCGGAATACATTTTTAACGCTATTCTAGTATGTGGCGACTAGATGTGAGCCTCTAGACATTTAGGATGGTAAAAATATATGAATTAATTAACCACAATTTCAAATTGGGGGATACATTTTTTTCTTTTTTTCTTTAAAATACATTTCGGTTCATAATATCGGTTGTCGGCCTCTTTGATCACGACTTATCGATATCGAAATCGAACATGAAAATCCCATATTGGTCGACCCCTAATTCTGTTTCGCCAAGGTGTAGTGACAGTTAGTTAATGGTAAACCAGTCTGTACAGTGGGTCTCCTGGAGAAGGACAGCAGATGCTGTATGACCACCAGGACCTGGGGAGGCCCTTGCTGTTGAGTTGAACACTGAAAGACCACCATGCTCGATGAAGTGGACCTGTGTCACCCCCTAAATCAATTTAAATGTGCTAAACCTAAATCATTTAAAATAGTTCCAATGTTGGCACAAGGACACTATAGTCAAACTGGTAGAGGTTTAGGTTGTATAGTTATTAACTTATCATAATGGAACTAGTTCAACTGGTAGAGGTTTAGGTTTATAGTTATCTTGTCATGATGATGATAGAAACTGATCTATTGACTTAGATTTTATGATAAATAACTCTTCAAAGTCACTATTTAACACAAAGGATGGCAAATAATACAGATTATGCTAATGAATGACATCACAAAACCCCAATATTTATTTATTTGTAAAAATCTACTTAATGTTGATTTATCAACATTTGGCGTTTGGCGTGTTGCTCATTCCACGAATGCCCGATGCTTACAAGCTGTACCTCGTTTTAAAGGTGACTAATCAATGATGAAAATGATATAAACACAATACCATTATTCAAGGGGAGATATAATGGACTGAAGTCAAGTTTCCTTACTTATACCTCACCAATTGGACTAGTTCCATCATGACAAAGTAACTAGACAACCCAAGCCTCTACCAAGTGTCCTTGTGTTTTAACATATTAACATAATTGGTTTATTGTATAATTACACCACCAATAATGAACTACATTTCTCCTTCTAGGTGCTTCTGCAACTCAGCAACATCCGATCGATGGAGAGGCAGCGAAGCTGAAGTCTGTGAGGGAACAGTTCATTGTGGGAATCTCAGAGCCTACCCTGCATTCCCTACTGGACAGACTTCTGACTAAGGATGTCATCTCTGATGATGAAATGGAAGCAGCCATGGGGAAAAGTCTCAGAGCCGACAAAGCGCGCTACGTTATCGACACGGTGCGGAGAAAGGGAAACAAGGCCAGTTCAGAAATGATTGACATGATCGATCAGCTGGATCATATCCTTAGTGAAGAGCTGCAGCTGAAGACACCACCCACGGTTTAGCCAGACGTGCTAACCCTACTGTTTAGCCAGACGTGTTAACCCTACTGTTTAGCCAGATGTGCTAACCCTACTGTTTAGCCTGACCTGCTAACCGTGTGGAAACAATTATGTTTCCAGAGCTGATGGTTTCAGGGAAATGAGGAGAGAGCAGAGAAGGTTAAATAGACCATAGAAGACAACACTGTTATAAGCCTGTAAGAATACAGAAATAGGAGTTAAAAAACAAACCAACAGTGAAGTAAAGCATTTAAATGAAATGTAAGATGAAAATATTGTGAAAGCTAAACTATGTAACCTTAATGTCCTACCAGGGATTTGAACCCAGGTCTCCTGCACAAGAGCAGATGATTTTTATTATTATTATTATTATTATTAGACTGACTAACAGCCGGTGGAGGTTTTGATTGTAACAGCGATCTGACGGTCACACTTATTATTGTTGTTGTTTGTTGTTGTTTTTTACCACTGAGCCAATAGAGCCTGCTAGAGCTGCTTGCTCAGGGGAGTCCTCAGAGTTACTGCCGTAAGGGTCCATTTGGAACCCCCTCAGGGACCCCCGAGGGTCCCTGGACCTCACTTTGAGAATCACTGCCCTACACCCTTAGAATCAGGAACACAGATCATTGTTCATGATGATTCTCTTCATGGATTCACTCTGTTTGACACCATGAAACTCAGGGATTTGTTTTTATGTTTTGTAGATCTTTTATTCTTCATTGGTTGTTTTATTTTAAATGGTAAATGCTGCACTGCAGTGATGTGAATTTGTTGCTCTATAAAGCTTTGAATGGTTTAAATAGGACTTGTTTTGGACAAGTCCTAACATTGAATTTGGTTCAATGTTGAACCCTGATGCTCCCTCTGAGCTTGTAAATCATGTCATTTTTGGGGGAAATGAAATTGATTAAATACAATAAAAGATTATACAAAATAAATTAAAATAGTTGAAAAAACGCGGCCTGCTCACGTATTCGGAGGGTGTCAGGAGTCACCAGAAAAAAGGACAGGTGTTTTAATTGAATCTATCAAGGTTAAAATTAAGTTTGAAGTTATAATGGGTTTGTATAGGAAGGTCCTGGAAGGTGGTCGCCTCGACGAACGCTCAAAGCATTCTGCGTCATCTCACCACCGTGCAGCGTGGGTTTGTTTTTCTGTAGAAGACGCTTGTAAATATAGTTGTTGAAGGGTTGTTGTTGTTTTGTTTTGGGCTTGTTTCTAAAGTGTACTTCCTTATTTGACTGAGCAGCAGTGCTCCACAAACACACACATACAGAAAGGGCCAATGCAGACTACACTGTGGTCGCTGTTCCAACGGGAAAGTCAAGTGGTGGGACTGAGTTACGAAGGCCCAAGGTGGAGGGGCCTTAATTATTTTATACTTTAGCTATTGAAAAATAGCAGATATACAAGCTCACAGTGTGGCAGCGAGTGCCATGCTGCGAGCTTGTAGATCTGCTATTTTTGAAAAGTCGTGATGTATTTTTTAAGCGGACATTTGTAACTCAAATTTTCGCTTCTGGCGGGGGTCCCTGGAACTAAATATTTTGAGATGGGGGTCCGTGGTTGGTCAAATACATATCATTTTGGGGGTCCTTCACATGAAAAGGTTTGAGCACCACTGACATAGAAACATAGGTTTTTAAAAAAACCTTCAAAGACTTCAAAGCACACAATAATGCAGTGAATCCTTGTACCTGTAGGACCCAGAATCTGGTGCAACACCCTGTCCACTTCTTAACAGTCAGAAGTGGGATTTATCTCATCCTTTACTGTTGCTAACAGACAGCGAGTACAGGGGCGTCAATTGGGTATGGCAGGGGTATGCAGCTGCCATACCCTGGGAAAATAAAAGTTACTTTTAAATATGAATCCATGAATGTAGACCTCTTTGTCTATCTGTGCCGGTTATTATGTTGTTAAATTACAGTAAAATAACTACAAATGCAAAAGTTAACAAAATGGTCACTTTAACAAGGTATTATAATTATATTCTCTCCCCATCTTGACACAATGGTATATTCCCAGGTTCTGTAGGTCAGCTGCACAGGTGCAATGCATTATTGTTAATTGTGGCACGTTTACTAACATGCTAACATACCGTAGAAACGAGGAAAAAATTTAATGTACTTCTTAAAATAAATGTATCATACCTGTTGCTAAGGTATGGCAACATGACTGGTGTCTTGCACGTGTGCTTTCGCACGCGTGCAAGACACCAGTCATGTTGCCATACCTTAGCTTTTTCTGAACTGACGCCACTGAGTGATTAAAACATAACTGAATATACAGAGCTGTAGGAATGTAGGAATCTGCACCTGATCAGTGGAGCCAGGGGTAGGACTGGCTCCCCTATTGACCCCCCATCCACCTGATCAGTGGAGCCAGGGGTAGGACTGGCTCCCCTATTGACCCCCCATCCACCTGATCAGTGGAGCCAGGGGTAGGACTGGCTCCCCCATCGACCACCCATCCACCTGATCAATGGAGCCAGAGGTAGGATGGATGGATAGATAGATAGATAGATAGATAGATAGATAGATAGATACCGTTATTGTCCCAAGGGGGAAATTCAGTTCAGGACTGGCTCCCCCATCGACCCCCTGTCCCACACTCTCAGGTCAGGTCTAACATCACTGTATGCGTTGTTGCCAGGTCTTGTTTGTTAAGCGATACATTTGGGCAGACCTGGCTGGGCATTGTGCGGCCCGGGGGCCGTATGCGGCCCTTTGGTTCACTCTGACCGGCCCTTGTAGGGTTAATGGCAAATTACTAAATAAACACATTTTCTAATTTCACCTCATGCATGGACTAAAGCTGCTTTTCTTTTATTTAGAAGTTTTTTATTCACGTACATATGGACGCAATTAATGCATACATCAGCACGTGTGTGTGATCATTGTGATCATTGTCTCAATAACAAGCAGGTGGTCAGACTGGTCACAAGTCAAGATGACCTGCCTTACCTTAACCATCAGAAATGGCTAAAGTGGCTAAAAAAAAAAAAGTTAAGGCAGAATGCTGGGCTTTCAACAAAACTTGGACTGCTAAGTATTTATTTACTGAAGTCGGGGGTAAAGCTGTGTCTGTGTGTTTAGTTTAACACATTGGCCGCCATTTTAACATTGACTGTTTGGCTCTCCTGCCATTTTGTTTAATGAAAAATTTTATAATTTTTTTTTATATTGACATTTTTCCTAAATTCTGTATTCTTTTGACAATGTCCTACAGTACCTGAAATGAAACAAGACAACCTCTAGTCTCACCAAAAAATAAAATAAATAAATAAAAAGCTTTTTTTTCTATAGTTGCAGCCATCTCAAAATAGCCATTTTTGACCAAAATCCAGCTATAATTGAAAAAACTGGAGATATTTACCTTTTTGTGATCGATCGCTTTTCAAGTGGATAATTCAGTTGATATTTGAATTTATGGCGTCAGGCACTTATCAGATAAGTGTACTAGTGTAATAAGTGTAATTGTGTAATAGGGCAATAACTGGAATAGTGTAATAGGGCTGTAATAGGTCACCTCTTGCCCTTAGGGCGTCATACTGACTTCACAGAAATAGAAATAAGCTTTTTACCTTTTATTCAACATTCAAGTGTTTTATTTTGCACAGATCACATTTTGACACACACGCACGCACGCACGCACGCACGCACGCACGCACGCACACACACACACACACACACACACACACACACACACACACACACACTTATAACTTATAACTTTATATAAGGCAAGGCCTATGTGTATAACTGTAAATATGTTCCCCATATTCAATTGTTTTTATTTATTTGTGGCACTTGCTTTGGCGATGTAAACGTAGCCTATGTTTTCTCATGCCAATAACGTTCCTTTGAATTGAATCGCTCTCATGCTCTGTTGATTGATGTGCGCAAACTGCTGGCTGCATGGCCTCAGTGGCCTGTAGAGAACTGATTGGGACAATTTGCCCTGCTTGTTGCTGATCCGTTCTGGGTCTATACCAGATGCGGAAACGTGTCTTGCATGTATCTGAGTGTTACATAACCGGATACAGTAGGCGGGCTTTAGAACAGAGCACACTCATTATAGTCTATGAGCACACTGCTGCGATGTGCGATCACGCTAGATGGTTCCAGGAGCGCTGCACGTTTAGACGTTCTCTTCTCAGGCTGCGCGCTCGTGCACGAGCTAGCGAAGCTAAACAGTAGGCCTACTTTGGAAACAGAGCTGCCAAATGATGATCGTCGCGTTTGCTTTTTCTTACTCGTTGAAACGATTATCGTGCTTGTGATGCGGCTGATGCGACGAGGCGTTGTGTGCTTGTAGATCTGCTATTTTCAGTACTTTTGTTACATGGAGTTATATGGACCTTGGACGCGACCCTTTCATCAGACTGGAATATTATCCACCAAAACAACAGTACGTTTAGGATGGAAACAGAGCTGCCAAATGATGATCGTCGCGTTTACTTTTCTTACTCGTTGGAGGACACTCGTGAAACGATCATCGCGCTTGGGATGAGGCGTTGTGTGCTTGTAAATCTGCTATTTTCACTACTTTTGTTGGAGTTATATGGGCGCGACGCGTCGCTTTTCTTCAGACCAGAAAAGCCTGACCGAGGACTTCGCCGGGGGGTATTTTCTCCTCTCCTCTCCCGCGAGCAGGGCTTGAAGATCGGATTGGTAGTCGAATGGACCGGCGCTGCATCAGGTGATTCTATGTGTTTGTACTGTAGTGGGTTGTTTGGCTCAGAGGCTGAGGATCTGTTCAAATGCTTCATTATTTTATACTTTTGCTATTGAAAAATAGCAGATCTACAAGCTTGCAGCGCGACACTCGTTGCCATGCTGTGAGCTTGTATATATCTATTTTTGAAATCCCCCTATGAAGACAATTCGCCGCAGTGAATCCTTGTACCCACTGGGTACAAGGATTCACTGCGGGCCCCCCATGAATTTTCTTCATAGGGGGATTTCAAAAATAGATGTATACAAGCTCACAGCATGGCACCGAGTGTCGCGCTGCAAGCTTGTAGATCTGCTATTTTTCAATAGCAAAAGTATAAAATAATGAAGCCCCTTCCACCTTGGGCCCTAGTAAATCAGACTCAGTCCCACTTTTCCCTTGTGACGCTCCTGCTGATCTGATCTTCTGATCTTCGTTGTTGTGTGGCTGCCTGGGACATAATATTTTGTTGTCGAGACTTTGGGGGTTATGATGAAGCTGTGTGTTGTTGGCCAATGAGGCAGGTCATGGCTTTCCAAGTGAACATTTTACTGGATTTTGTTTGATTTGTGCAAAATGGTCTCAGATCCAGCTGCTCCGTTGTCGCTTCTGCCAGCCCCTTCACCAGGCATGTACACACATAGACATCAAAGGGGGCTTGAGCCCCTGCCCCTGAGGGCTGCATTCAATAGAATTGTCCACCAAAAGGCCCCTTTAGAAATGTCAGCCCCTGCCTCTCTAAATATTCTCTGCACATCCCTGCCCCACATCCTTCTACATGCGTGTGCCCAGTGTGTCGCTGATTGCACTCTGCGGGCTGCGCTCTGCCACGCTAAATGCATTCACTGTGGTTTATTGGGAGTTTTATTCATTTCTATTGAGATTTATACGTTATTACACTCTTGTTTTCAAACACACTTACTTTGATGAGTGATATCTTTGGTTCCTTATATGACAGAAAGCTCAAAATTTTTCACGGGCTGCAGAAGAATGTAATTAAACATTACATTATATAAAAGCAAATTCTCGGGACTATCGGGCCTGGCGGGGAGCGACATTGGAATTTTCTCGGGACTATCGGGGGAGGCGGTCAATGTGTTAAAGGAGACATCCAGACCAAAACACATATAGGGTTAAATCTGCCTTTTATCATACCCCTTCATACCTGCTTTAGTCGATTTTTTTCATAGCTGCCCCTGTTGCTAGATTTCGGCTGCCCCTGTTGCTAGATTTCGCGGGCTCTCTCATAACTAACACAGTGGATTGTCCTTAGGCTAGTGCGGTTATTTCTTTAGCTTCAAAGTTAGTATTTCTTTTATTGGATTGTGTTTACACAACGTCCTGAGACCAACCAAACCGCTGTTTTGACCTCACAGGCACCCTTACTTGTCAAACGGCTTCTGCTCTGCACCAGCAGGGAGAGGAGAGGCTAGAAAGGGAGGGGAGGGAGGGGTCTGTTTGACAAGTAAGGGTGCCTGTGAGGTCAAAACAGCGGTTTGGTTGGTCTCAGGACGTTGTGTAAACACAATCCAATAAAAAAAATAATAACTTTGAAGCTAAAGAAATAACCGCACTAGCCTAAGGACAATCCACTGTGTTAGTTATGAGAGAGCCCGCGAAATCTAGCAACAGGGGCAGCCGAAATCTAGCAACAGGGGCAGCTATGAAAAAAATCTACTAAAGCAGGTATGAAGGGGTATGATAAAAGGCAGATTTAACCCTATATGTGTTTTGGTCACCATCTTGTGGGGAACACTGCCTTGTTGCCCTGCCCTCCACAAAATACAAAGTACAAATAAAATAAAACATGGAAATAATAATGAAGACTATGTTTAGCTGTATTTAGCCAAGATATTTAATTTGAGTAGTTTTTTAACATGTTCTTACTGTGTTTAATCTCTTCAGTCAAACTATTCCAAATCTTTACTCCACAAATAGAAATGCACATACTTTTTCGGGTGGTCTGAACAGTTGCTTGTTTAAAATTGAGTTCCCACCTTAGGTCATAGCCCCCCTCCCTATCACTAAACATGTCAAGAATGTTAGCTGGAAGTAGTTTATTTTATTTTCATAGATCCGGTGGCTTGTTTCTCTCGTATATAACCTGGCAACACTGGTCTCAGCGGTGTTGCCAGGTCTTGCTTGTTAAGCGATACATTTGGGCATGCATTCATAGACCTGGTTGCTTGTTTCTCGCACATATAACCTGGCAACACTGGTCTTGCTCAGCAGTGTTCCTGTTCTGTTCCTGAAACACAGAATGTTGAATTGGTCAAATCAGAAAGTCCAACTTTAGGACACATTTTGTAATCTGTAGCCTTGATACCAGACTGTCTGTCATATACTGATCATTTAAAGTTATGTAATCTGTAGCCTTGATACCAGACTGTCTGTCATATACTGATCATTTAAAGTTATGTAATCTGTAGCCTTGATACCAGACTGTCATATACTGATCATTTAAAGTTAATCTGTAGCCTTGATACCAGACTGTCATATACTGATCATTTAAAGTTAGCATGGCTTTAATTACAACTGATTAAAAACTCAGGACAATGGATAAACAGTAATCAGGATTATGATGTTGTTTGGACGTGGCTGACTGTTGGGGAGACTGAATCTGATGGTGAGTTTATGACTAATCTTTCATAAACCGTATTTCCTGCCTGGCCGCCGTGCCAATTAATGTTGTTATCATTTAAGATGAGATATGGCTGCCATTGGTTGCTATGATGTTGGTTCAGAATCAGAAGCAAGGCTGGTCTGTGTTGTTTGTTGAGCTGGCAGGCAGGCTGTGCATCATCTGTATGTTTCGCTATGATTTCTTAAGTTGTTTTAACTCTTTCTGTGCGAAAACCGAATAATCTCGGTTCTTTTTTCCATTCCAATACTAATTTTTTAATCTATTTCGCTTACCCTGAGCTGCTAGTAGCGACGTGGGTGGTCCTGGCTCCTCCACCGCTTCCCAACGAGCCATTCTACTTGTCCCGATGATTTATTCCATTGAAAATGGTTTAGAAAAAAGTTTAGAGCCCCCCCAAAAAAACGCTGTTTCAGCAAGACGTATTAAGGATTACAAGAACCGACATTATTCGGTTCCTTTAGTAAAATGAATTAAATAATCGGAGGCATCAACGAAGCCCCGGTCTAATTTAGCATCCTAGCACAAGGCCGCGATTCTGTTTACACGGCCCGTAATGGGAAGAAAAGGCCGCAGCACGCCGCCCACTCCAATAGAAAAACACATCTTTACAGCGGATTTTCTCCGGATTGTGTTCCGAGGCCAGCAGAGCAGACAAGTTATTTTGGCGGCTGAATAACTTTAGATCGCTCTTCTAAAAAATTATATAGTCGATTGCTAACTGATAGCTAACTTCCTCCGGCTCGCTAGCATAGCACTCATTCGAGTGAAAAGCCAAGCCAGTTCAGGCTGGCGACCCGGATGTGATAGTGAATGCCTACGGGAGAATGGCTGGCACTCTAGCGGCACCTAGCGGCGCCCGGCAGCTATTGAGTTAATTGATGAGGTGAATGTACAGTAGCCAATCGATGCTTGTTAGTCCTGCAGTAACCATGTGGGCGTGTCAATTATTTTTAAACAAGGTCAGTGGTGACCTCTTATAGCTGTCGTGCTTTAGCCGCAAACTGCAACACTGGATTCTTTTTTTTCTAATCGGATGAATGAGAGTTGCAATTCCTCCCACAGGCAGCCAATGCATCAAAACAGTTCTTTTGCTATCGGATTGTATTAGACAACGTAAAATGTTCTAGCTCACAGAAAATGAGTCCATGAGGGGTTTACAAGGGGGTCCATGGCTGGTTCCCAAAGTGTGGTTTGGGGACCCCCAGGAGGGTTTCTATGGCTGGTTCACAACAGCCTGGTACAGCCATGGCTGGTTCCCAAAGTGTGGTTCGAGGACGTCTGGGGGTCCCTGAGGGGTTTCCAAGGGGGTCCATGGCTGGTTAGCAATAAGTGTAATAGTGTAATAGGTGTAATAGTGTAATAGTGCATTACGTGTTATGTTGAAATAGCATAAATGTGATAGTGTAATAGCGCAATAAGGGTAATAGTGTAATATTGTAATAAGTGTAACTAATAATATAGTAGTGTAATAGTGTAATTGCGACCGTCAGGTCGCAGTTACTATCAAAACCTCCACCTGCTGTCAGTCTGTCAGTCAGTCTGTCAGTCAGAGACTTTCAGTCACACTTTTGCCCTTCTCATATCTCCACCGTTGCCCCGATCCATGCCAAAATTTGCATACACACTCCTTGGCTGCCAAACCACTACCCCCATTTCTCACATGGCCCTCTTCTAGCGCCACCATGTGGCAGATTCTTGCAAAACACATTTTTGGACACTGCTCCTACAATTTTTGCCCTAAAATCACAAATCGGTACACAGTATGTCTACACTCATTTCATCAACATGGATTTGTCTGAGATAGCGCCACCATGAGGGCGATTTTTTCAAACACATTTTTGGACACTGCTTCTACAGATTTTGCCCTAAAATCACACAAAGCGGTACAGTATCTCTACAGTCATGTCAGTAACATGCATCTGTCCCATCAAGCGCCACTATCAGGTTTTTTACCGTACCGCTCCACCTAGCACCCCCCCTCCCCCCCCCCTCCCCCGCCTCCCTGCTCTTCCTCTCTGTCCCAGACCACGCCCACTGACGCGCCTCCCTGCGTAGATGAAGCCTCGCTGCGTGGCTTGCATACGCAAGCTCCCCTACACACACACTAGCGGAGCGGCTAACTGCTTTTTTTCACCAGAATCTTTCAGTTCATGATAAAAGCGTGAAAATTGGCATGGACAGTCTCCATGGATCACTTGACAAGAAAATTGTCCGAGGCAATTGAAATTTCAAGATGGCGGCCATTTTTCAAGATGGACACCACCGTAGTGAAGCAATTAAGTGATATAAGGGTTTATTTGATGATGCAAGCATGAAAATTGGCATGAACAGTCTCTGTGGGTCACTTGACAATAAGCAACCCACAGCTATTTGAAATTTCAAGATGGCGGCCATTTTTCAAGATGGCAGGGAGCACTGAAGTGATATAATCGTTTATTTGGTGATACAAGCATGAAAATTGCCATGAGCTGTCTCAAAGGCTCATTTGACAAGAAAATGCCCACAGTCACTTTAAATTTCAAGATGGCGGACATCTTTTTTAAGATTGCCACCACCTAAATGGAGCATTAGGCAATATAATTGTTTAGTTAGTGACACAAGCATGCTAATTGTTATGATCAGTCTCTGACAAGAAATCACTTCCAGCCACTTGAAATTTCTATTTTCAAGATGGCGTCCCACTGGATCCTCAAAAGATCCCTTTTCTCATAGAAATGTATGTATTTTTCATTAAGGAAAAAATTATTTTAGATTACGCTAAAGAACCACTTTCAACACATGAATATACAACTGTGTTGATCATAGATAGATTAGAAAATAGTCAATATCTGCACTACCAGGGCACAAACTGGATGGTGTACAGATCACACAGGATTTGAATGGCATTGGATGAACGATCGGACTAAGTGTAGGGTTACGGCATGAACTTAGTTGTATCCCTTACATCAAAGTGCTTGGTAAAATGTGGTAAAATGATAAACTACTGCTGCTGAAGACACAGAAGATACCAAATATATCCATATTAAGAGGCCAAGAAGATCCCAGCACTCAAAAGCTTTGTGCTTTATCTGTGAAGATGAGAATGTAACGTCCCCTATACAGGACGCAATGATAAGCTTTGCAAGGAGCTTCTTGTCACTTAGATTCCTGGCACATTCATTAACCCTTTCATTAAGTTTCATTGTCATTGCGTCCTGTAAGGGGGACGTTGCACTGTCATCTTCACAGATAAAGCACAAAGCTTTTGAGGGCTGGGATCTTCTTGGCCTCTTGACATGATATCTTTGGTGTCTTCAGCAGCAGTAGATGCTCTCTTTTGGGCCCTTTCCAGCTCTGTGTTGTTTACAGCTTGAATGATATTTTGCCGTGTGTCTTGTCAATGTGCTTTCTATACCATCACCTTCATCTAGTCGGGTTGGACTAAGTAAGATAGGAAAAGCATTGATTTTATTTATAGTGACTCATATAATAGACTACATGACAACCAGGAATAGTCTGGTGACCACCAGAGAGACGGGTGACAGCCGGAATGTAGACGACATCCGGGAGCAGGTTGGGTTAGCGCCCCAGCTTGTGTCTTCCATGAGGAAGAAGCCCAACAACCCCACTGTGAGGCCTTTAGGAGGGCCATTCAAGCCACAAGCGGAGCCTGCATGCATCACCACCATTGGGCCAGGTGGAGCCTGCAGTACCATTGTGGCTCAAAATCCACCACTCCTGAGTGAAATGTCTGGGGCTGGAGTATGGTGCAACGCACAGGTCCTGGACCTGGTGAGACATAGGAGGGGCCCGGACAGGAGTCAATCCACAAAGCTTAGTCCCTCCATGCATGCGCTAGATTTTCCTCTCCCAGTCTCGGCCGAGTAGTTCCAGAGCGGTGGAGTGAATGGTCCTGTCTTTCTTTAATGGGACTGATGGTGGGTAGCTACCGGGACATAAATCGGGACTTAATCAACCCCGGCTGGGTCAACCAAGTGAGGGGCATGATGTTGCGAGACCCGAAATCCTGATGAGCTTGGGCTACATCACTGAGGTGCATCCATGCAATGTTTTTTTTTGTTCTGAAATAATGGAACATTTCTTGCAATGGTATCATAACCAAGATTGTGCTCTCTGCTGAATTGTTTTTCCTCTGTGACCTGCTGACAAATGAAACATCTGTCCCAGTTAGTTTTCTCAACTGTTATGATGGCTTCTGTCATGTCTTAGGCAGAGGCAGAGGGTTTATCCTTGAACCACATTTTACCAAGCACTTTGATGTATGGGATACAACTAAGTTCATACCTTAACCCTACACTTGGTCCAATCGTTCTTCCAATGCCGTTTAAATACTGTTTAACCTTGGCTCGGCTCTCCCGTGCTGGCACAACCTGTCAATTCAGGTGCAGCTATCTGTTTTGGGGTAATTAGACAACATTTGGGATACTAACTTTCAATTAGCTGACATTGAACCTCATTCTGAGTTTAACAGCAGTGATATATCACCAGCGTGTCCTGGTAGTGCAGATAATCTCTCTTTTCTAATCTTTCTATGATCCACACAGTTGTATTTTGATGTGTTAAAAGTTGTTCTTTAACATAATCTAAAATGGAATAACACCAAATCGTCCTTAATGAAAAATACATACATTTATATGAGAAAATGTACCTTTTGAGGATCCAGGGGGCCATCTTGAAAATAGAAATTTCAAGTGGCTGGAAGTGATTTCTTGTCATAAAGACTGCTCATATCAATTTGCGTATACTTGTGTCACTAACTAAACCATTCTATTGCTTAATGCTCCATTTAGGTGGTGGGCTGGTGGCAATCTTGTAAAACGGCCGCCATCTTGAAAATTCAAGTGGCTGTGGGTGGCTTATTGTCAAGTTACCCACAGAGACTGCTCATGTAAATTATCATGCTTGTATCACCAAATAAACCCTTATATCACTTAATTGCTTCACTACAGTGGTGGCCATCTTGAAAAATGCCCGCCATCTTGAAATTTCAAGTGGCTGTGGGTGGCTTATTGTCAAGTGACCCACAGAGACTGCTCATGCCAATTTTCATGCTTGTATCACCAAATATACCATTACATTACTTAAATTCTGCACTAAGGTGTTGGCCATCTTGAAAAATGGCCGCCATATTGAAATTTCAATTGCCTAGGACAATTTTCTTGTCAAGTGACCCATGGAGACTGCTCATGCCAATTTTCACGCTTTTATCATAAAATGAAAGATCGTAGCACTTAACCGCTCCGCTACACACCCAGTCGCACTCGGTAGAAAATGGCATGAAGAAAAAGTCCTGCTGCTGACAACATGATGCTTTATAGTTAGACTATAATAATTGTAGTGGAGTTAAAGTATAATTTTTGCCTGTAGTGGAGTATAAGTAAAAGTATTTGAAATGGAAAATACTCCAAAAAATACCTCAGAAATGTGCTTAAGTACAGTACTTGAGTAAATGTACTTAGTTACTACTTCACACCACCAGGGGTGTCGCACCAAATTCTGGGCCCTGGGTACAAGGATTCACTGCGGGCCCCCCATGAATGTTCTTCATAGGGGGAGGGAGGTTAACCCATTTAGACTGGGAACGCATTATCACGCATTATTTTGTGCTTTAACTATTGAAAAATAGCAGATCTACAAGCTCACAGCGCGGCACCGAGTGATGCGCTGCGAGCTTGTAGATCTGCTATTTTTCAGAAATCGTGATTCTTTTTTATTTTTTTTGTAAAAAAAAACATGTTTCTATGTCAGTGGTGCCCAAACCTTTTCATGTCAAGGACCCCCAAAATTATATGTATTTGACCACGGACCCCCATCTCAAAATATTTAGTTCCAGGGACCACCCAGAAGCAAAATGTGAGTTACAAATGTTTGCTTAAAAAAGATTTTCACACATTTTCATGACTTTTCAAAAATAGCAGATCTACAACCTCGCAACGTGGCACCCGTGTCGCGCTGTGAGCTTGTAGATCTGCTATTTTTCAATATTTAAAGTATAAAATAATTAAGGCCTCTCCTCCTCTTGGGCCCTGGTAACTCAGTCCCACTCCCCCCCCCCCCCCGCCCTCCCCCCTTGTGACGCCCCTGCACACCACTGTCTGTTGCATTGGTTTGGACCGTCTGGCCTTTTGAGGAAGTCCTTTATGTGGTGGAGAGAGGTCCTTACTGGGCCCATGGGCCGCATGTTGAACACCTCTGCACTAGACTAATACAGCCTAGCCCTAGCACACACACGCACGCACGCACGCACGCACGCACGCACGCACGCACGCACGCACACACACACACACACACACACACACACACACACACACACACACACACACACACACACACACACACACACATTGCTGGCGGGCAGGCAATCAAAGGAGACATTTAAACACATTTAAACATTATTTTAATACACATATTTATGAAGCAAGGACACAAGTTGTGCAAAACCTTTCACAGCAACTCGTGTGCATGTGTTGCTCAATCTTTCGCTTCCTCATCTCACAGGGTGTTTCCTGTATGTAGGCTGAGTGTGGACCACAGTGGAGCCATGTTGAAACTGTCACTTCCTACTCTGAGCCTCTGCAGACGTCTTCCTAGAGCAGCAACAAAACACTGGTAAGATTTATACTTATATTCAACCTGGGCTGTGGATCGTTGACAATGAATTTCAATCGTTGTGAGTGAACTTTGTGGGGGAGTTGAGTGACGTTTAACTACCCTTTTAGGGGCACTACTGTATATCTGCATATCTGAATGGTTACAGAGTCCTCAGTTGTTGCAGGTTCGACTCCAGGCCAGCAGTGTGTCTAATATGACTGCATGGTCCAAGACAAGTGTCCTTGAGCAAGTTGTGATGCATGGCTGTTTTAATTAGTGATTCATGTTAATGTGTTGCATGTTAGCTGACTGCTGGAGGGAGGCTAATGATTATGTCTCTCTCTCTCTCTCTCTCTCTCTCACACACACACACACACACACACACACACACACACACACACACACACACACACACACACACACACACACACACACACACACACACACACACACACACACACACACACACACACACACACACACACACACACACACACACACACAGAGAGAGAGAGAGATTCAGGTTGTCCACAGTATTATTATTTTATATAAGGCAGCAGTTAAAATCAAGTCAAATTAAATAATACATCAAACAAATACATCTTTAATCAGGCTTGACATTAAAGGAGTGGTTCACACCCAAAATGACTTTTTTTCTATTGATTACTCATGCCATGGGGAGTAGAGTTCAATAATATTTTTTGGTTTTTGTCACATTCCTAAGACAAAAATTTGATTAGAGTAAATTTACCCCCATTGATTCCGGAAGGTGACCCGTTTCGAAACGGGTCACCATCCGGAACGAATGGGGGTACATTTATTGCTATCACATTTTTGTCTTAGGAATGCGACAAAAAACTAAAAATATTATTGAACTCTAGTCTCCATGGCATGAGTAATCAATAGAAAAAAAGTCATTTTGGGAGTGAACTACTCCTTTAAGGCTTGTTCTGTTGTCCAGGACAAGTAATAAATCCTTCTGGACAAGTTCATTAAACATGTACTTGTCCTTTGGACAAGTGGCTCTTGGTTTCACTTGTTCTGTGACGCTCCTATAGCAGCTTAGTGCTGTATGCAAGCTATGGACTGGATCCTATAGCTTAGTGCTGTATGCAAGCTATGGACTGGATCCTATAGCTTAGTGCTGTATGCAAACTATGGACTGGATCCTATAGCTTAGTGCTGTATGCAAACTATGGACTGGATCCTATAGCTTAGTGCTGTATGCAAGCTATGGACTGGATCCTATAGCTTAGTGCTGTATGCAAACTATGGACTGGATCCTATAGCTTAGTGCTGTATGCAAGCTATGGACTGGATCCTATAGCTTAGTGCTGTATGCAAACTATGGACTGGATCCTATAGCTTAGTGCTGTATGCAAACTATGGACTGGATCCTATAGCTTAGTGCTGTATGCAAACTATGGACTGGATCCTATAGCTTAGTGCTGTATGCAAGCTATGGACTGGATCCTATAGCTTAGTGCTGTATGCAAACTATGGACTGGATCCTATAGCTTAGTGCTGTATGCAAACTATGGACTGGATCCTATAGCTTAGTGCTGTATGCAAACTATGGACTGGATCCTATAGCTTAGTGTGTATGCAAACTATGGACTGGATCCTATATAGCTTAGTGCTGTATGCAAACTATGGACTGGATCCTATAGCTTAGTGCTGTATGCAAACTATGGACTGGATCCTATAGCTTAGTGCTGTATGCAAACTATGGACTGGATCCTATAGCTTAGTGTGTATGCAAACTATGGACTGGATCCTATAGCTTAGTGCTGTATGCAAACTATGGACTGGATCCTATAGCTTAGTGCTGTATGCAAACTATGGACTGGATCCTATAGCTTAGTGCTGTATGCAAACTATGGACTGGATCCTATAGCTTAGTGCTGTATGCAAACTATGGACTGGATCCTATAGCTTAGTGCTGTATGCAAGCTATGGACTGGATCCTATAGCTTAGTGCTGTATGCAAACTATGGACTGGATCCTATAGCTTAGTGCTGTATGCAAACTATGGACTGGATCCTATAGCTTAGTGCTGTATGCAAACTATGGACTGGATCCTATAGCTTAGTGTGTATGCAAACTATGGACTGGATCCTATATAGCTTAGTGCTGTATGCAAACTATGGACTGGATCCTATAGCTTAGTGCTGTATGCAAACTATGGACTGGATCCTATAGCTTAGTGCTGTATGCAAGCTATGGACTGGATCCTATAGCTTAGTGCTGTATGCAAACTATGGACTGGATCCTATAGCTTAGTGTGTATGCAAACTATGGACTGGATCCTATATAGCTTAGTGCTGTATGCAAACTATGGACTGACCATATATGGAGTGGAGGGTGGAGGGAGCAAGGGGGGGTCGTTAGCAGTCATTTTGTTATTCATTCTATTTCAATGTCTGACTGCTATGCATGCATTTAACACCTTCTAAGCCTGGCCGTACTCCCTCGGACTTCCTACTGGGTCCCATCAGCCACGCCGTCTATTCCCGGACTTTTGATATAAATTATAATTAAAAAAAAAAAAAACATCGGAAATTCTTCTCTGTGTCTTTTTGGAGCGATCTGAAAGGGTTAATATGCTCTGACAGTCATTTTCTGGTGCTGGGTGTGATACTCCTAATATCCAGCAGGCCACGCCGTTGACTCACATTCTGGATGGATGGCTGGCCAGGAGGAGCCTCATCCTCTCCCCAGTGTTGAAACTCAGCAAGAAGCTCAAACAAGATGGCTGGTCTTTGTCTCTGTTCGTGGATCGCGGTTTCAATCACGTTCGGGCGCCGCTTCTCTATCGCTCCTTTCCCTGCTTCGCCGCACGTAAACGAATGGAATTGATCTCCCCTCCGCCTCGCCAAAGTAAGATCGCCGACCTCTGCAGGATGAATATGTACGCTGTGTCGAGCACTCCAGTACGTGTTGTTATCATGTGGGCTTTGTTTTTTTAAAACATGTTTGTAAATAAATGGCTTATTTCTTCGGCGCTACCTCTGTTCAGAGGGTTCTGCCGCGGCTTGCAACGTGTTAAGAAAGACATTTCTGTGAAAAATTGCTCATATTTATCTGGACAAGTGACTTGAGTGCATGGGAAATGTACTTGTCCAAGTGTCTCAAAAGGTTAATGTCAAGCTTTGTTTTTAATCAGGGGATATCTTAAAAAGTCCTACCAAACAAAATCTTCACCAATTGTGTTTGTAAAGGTGTCTAGTAACATATCTCACAAAGACTGAAATTCAGTTTCCCTAGGAGAATCCGTTACAGCTGCTGAAAGTTGGAGTCCCATTAACTTAACTATACAGGATAAACACATGAAAATACATATGCTTACATTTGTTTTGCACAAAAAACATTCCTTGGGTTAAAGGCGGCTCACACAAAACTGTGAAAAGTGAATGTTTTTCGTGCAAAACAAATGTGTCCCAATCTCACTGGCGGCTAGTCATTGGATTTTTATTCATTTTCATTTTTTCATTTCATTTGAAAGCTGGGGATCATAGCTACAAAATGATATATTGGTTGTGGAGATTGACCCAACAGTTTTGAAGATATGGCTTATAGAATGATGCCATGCTGAAATAGTACTTTTGAGATATTCAAGTTTTAAATAAATTTCTAACCTGCAATGACCTGACTCCGCCACATGGGGAGCAATCTTCAATTCAATCTTCAATTCAAAGAAGCTTTATTGGCATGAGAACACAAACGTTTACACAGTGGTGGAAAAAGTACCTATTTTATAATTAAGTAAAAGTATCAATTCTGCAATGTAGAATCACTCTGTTACAAGTAAAAGTCCAGAATTAAAAATGTACTTGAGTAAAAGTACAAAAGTATTGGTATCCAAATGTACTTAAAGTACCAAAAGTAAAAGTACAAAATGTTTGAAAATAGCAGATCTACAAGCTCACAACGCGTCTCACCGCAATGCGTTATTGTAGTATTAAAAAATATATGTTTATTTAATACCGGACTTCTACTTGTAACAGAGTATATCTAAATTGCAGTGGGCATATACTTTTACTTAGGTAAATAAGATTCTTCCTATATAGCATTATTGGGCTAAATGTAAAGACGCTACGCTGCGCCAACCGTGAATTCAACACAATCTGCTGTTGAGCAGTTTAACCAATTTGCTACGTACGTCTACACAAACGGTCAGATTACAAAGATAAATTGCTTAGTGAAGGCTCACGGATGTCACCATAGGGTACGCTCCAGCAGAATGTCCCGTAATGATCTTATTATTTAACGAGGAGCATTTTAATCCGATCGGTCGTCGTTTCCTTAAAAAGGTATTAATGTATCTAAGTGCAGTACACCTCGCAACCGATGGGGTCGCATGGCTGAAAAACAACAGAAAATGGCGTCTGATCGGATTAAAATGCTGTTTATTAAACAATACGAAAGATACGGGTAATTCTGCTTGAGTGTACCATACTGGGACATCTGTGAGACTTCAGTAAGCACTTTATCTTTGAAATATAAACTTTTTTGTAGACGTACGTAGCAAATAGGTTTAACTGCTCAACACGAGGTTGAAGTGAATTTATTACGTGCGGAACACCGTAACTCGTGCCCTATCTAAATTGGTCGGGCTAACTGTGCTAAATGTAGCATAATCAGTGTTTGTCAGTGCTTCATGTTACATGAGTGTTTGTGTAACTTCAGTCAGAAGGATAATCTGACCTGATAATAAAACACAATCTACAGGCTTAACCGCCTCGCGTTGTGAGCTTGTAGAAGAGCAACAGAGTTGGGTCACGTTTTATTTGTTTATACGATGCCTGCGTTAGCCTGCAGCTAGCGCTAGCTAACGCTAGCTAGCGTTAGCCGTTAGCCACTCATAGCCATTCATCCAGAATGGTCTACTCTAAAGTCAACTTTCCGACGACACTG
>NW_027665165.1:50000-62500 GCF_963921795.1 Nannobrachium achirus | reverse complement strand
TGAAGTAGGATGTTAATTTAGAAAAGATCTAGAAATTTTAAACATGGAGATGTTTCTGCCTGATAGCAATGATATACAATGTGTTTTATTAATATATATAATTAACAAATAGATTATACAGATCAATGATATACAATGTGTTTTATTAATATATATAATTAACAAATAGATTATACAGATCAATGATATTCAATGTGTTTTATTTACTAAATACATCAAATATACAAATAGATTGTACAGATCAGAAATGATATTATTTATTTACATGAAGCCTATAAGCTTTTGAAAAATCTGAAATATGAGGTATATATTTTTTGGCACTGCTTCTCGTGTTCATGTCAAGGACCCCCACATTGATCCACAGAACCCCACTTGAAAACATATTGTGCCAGGGAGCACCATAAGAGAAGATTTGTAAAGTGATCTACAAGCTCAAAATGTGTCGCTTCGCGACGTGTTGTGAGCTTGTAGATCGGCTACTTTGAATATCAATTCTTAAATGCTTAACAACCATAGAGTTATATATAATATAGAGAATTTATACATATCATCCTCTCCTCCCCATAAGTAGACAATGTCTTCAATGATCACAGCTGTGTGGCCAAAGCGATCACAGGGAACCTCAGGGGGTCGTTCTCCTTTTGTAGTCGTCACTGGGGGCAACGTCCTCCATCTCAGAGACACTGTGTTGAAGACGTACACTTTTATTTGAGTTTTCCAATCGTAACCTCCAAATATGTACACTTTGTGTCCCACCGATACAGCAACACCAGAAGTGACATTTGGGGCTCCTCGCAGCTTCACTGTACAGTGCATTATTTGACAGACCATCAGCAACAACACTGTTTGAAACAATATTTTTACCACCTTGCTCTGTAAAACAGTCTTATTGAACATGAGACCATTTATATAGGAGGCCAGGTTATGATGTCAGTACTATTATGTCACTTACTGTGCCGTCATAAAATCTCCATATTTGGTCAAAGTTGTAGCTCAAATATTACACCTCCTGGGGGCAGGGCCCTAATCTGAAGCTCATCATGACACGTTGTGAGCTTGTAGATCGGATATTTTGACCATTGTTGCTGAATGCTTATGATGAAATACCCAAATCGAGACACCGGGCTGACCCTTCTAATGTGTTAGAGTCACTTTTACCCATTTTCAAGTTTAAACAGGTAAAATGTCTTCATTGGAACAAGGCTTCATGGTATCCTCAGAAACAGCTATGTTAATGCAACAACATTAAGGATTAGGGTTAGAAGGGTCATTGGACCACCAGTGACCTCCAAACCCACCCTACCCCCTGTGTCAACCGCTCCATAGCCCCACCACAGCCCTCCACCTCCCCTGCCTAGCCTCCTGGTGAACACTTAGGCTCTGACAGACCCTCACTAACCTCCATAGCCCCCACCCATGCTCCCTCTGCCCGCCTCCCGCAGCCCTCCCTGCTTGGACTGCAAGTGGACACTAGGCACTGACAAAACCCCACTAACCTCCACGGCCAACTCCACAACTCCAAATTCCTAAGTGTTTCCATTGTGAAATCATTGCAGTCGTCCACTCCAGGTACTGCGTTTGTATGTTGAGAGGTACCCCTGTAGAAGGGTCAATGGACCGCCAGTGACCTCCAAACCCAACCAACCCCCCCACAGCCCCATGAAAACCTGAGGAGCTCCCGAGCCCCACCACAGCCCCCCCCCCCCCCCCCCTCATGTCCCCTGCCTGGACTGCAAGTGGACTCTTAGGTTCTGACAAACCTCCACTAACCTTCTCATCCACCTCCAGAGCTCTAAATCCATGCCTATAACAGTAGTAGGATGAATTCCATTCAATTACAAGCAATTAAAAGGTACCGCAGGCGCACATTAACAACTCCCCCGCGTGTACAATCGTACAACAGTAGGAGGTTTCCATTGTGAAAGTACTGCATGTGTACGTTCTATGTAAAGGTACTGCAGGTTTTCATTGAGAAGTCCCCTGAATGTACAACTGTACAACAGTAGGAAGGTTTCCATGGTGAAAGTACTGCCAGTGTACGCTCCAGGTACTGTGATTGTCAAGAAGTACACCTGTAGGACAATTAGGCTCTGACAGAGCCCCAGTGATCACCAAACCCACCCAGCCTTAACTGTGAGAGTGTACAAGTGGAGAGTGTACAGATAGAACCAAATAAGGGTGCATTTGGTTCCATTTTTACACTCTCAGAGTTACAGTCCTGTTATGGTAATTCAGGGCTATGGCTCTTTGTGTTTCTGGTAATATTATTGTCCACTTGTGTTGTCCGTGGCAAAGAAAATGAATTTTGAATTAGAATTTCCAGACAAAGATGTCGGCCACCAGCCAACATGGCGATGCCACTGTTGACGCGCTCTTTATTGTTGATACACACATTACAAAAGATATCAGGGTGTCAGAGTGAAAATGTCCACCTAAACAGAACACAACAGGACAGAGGGATGACATGTGTAACCGCTGTAGCTTTTCTCTCTCTGCGTTGTGTTGAAGTAGAAACAGACCCAGAACTCTCTTTGGAGACAACCTCCGTTTAATTCTGACAAAACACAGAAAAACACACGTCTCCAAGTCACTGGTTTTCTTTTACGCACAAGCTTTTAGCACACCTTTCTTTACAAAGTCAAACAAACACTGTATGAGTAATTTGTAACTTCAATTCTTAATTTGTTTTACAGAGAAAAAATAACAAAAGCCACCCACCTCATTCAACGATAGATTGATAGAAATGCCATTAAAATGCGGGTCCGCAGCCTAATGCATGTGAAACTGGGGGTCCTTGAAATTAACATGGTTGGGAATCACTGCTAGGGCCATACAAATCTTCTTTTACGGGGGTCCCTGGCATGTCTTTTTAAATTGGGGTCTGTGAGCATGTGTCCATTTGGGGGTCCTTGACATGAACAAGTTTGAGAAGCACTGATTTAAGTTTTAAATTAAGGTGTTCGCTAGAGAAAACACCAAATTCCAAGAATCTTGAACGGCACCGGTTCTAGAAGTTGAACAGTTGTGTTGTGTGACCAATCTGCCTGCTGGATTAGCTTGATAGCAAAACATGACACAGATGTCCGTACCTTCTTTTTATATACCTTGACAAGGAACAGGAAATGCAGGTGGGAAGTTGATAATAGTTCCAGGAAGTGATCAGAACTGGGGTGAAATTGTTTGTTGACGTCCAAACCTCTTTCCAGCCTGCAGTGCTGAACCTTTAATCTCAGTCAGAAGTGTCAATAAGTTGATGTTGATGTTGATGATCTGCGTGTCATAGAGAAGACAAGCATTATCAGCACATCATAACATCCTGCTGGTGGACATGCATGGACTCACACAGAACAGTTGGAACAAAGGAAACAAAGGAATCAAATGGATCCTCCAGACGAGGCCTGCCATTGGGTGAGAGAGTGATTTACTTTCTGCTATTGTTTGGATCATTGGTTCTCAACACGGGGGTCCCCATGTTATTTTGGGGGGTCCCCAGATGATTAACTTAATGTGCAATGTTGTTTTCTCACTCAACAGTAAACAAACCAACATAAAGTTTAAGTGTATAGACGGTATATGGACATTTCCAAAGTGACAATTTAAGGACTTTTCAATATACTTCTAAAATGACAAATTAAACATGTGAAATTGTGAAAATAGCCGATCTACATGTTCACAACGGCGTTGCAGATCTGCTATTTTCACAATAGAACCGTGTTTTAGTTCAAAATGTATTTTGGGGGTCTCCTCCTGAAAAGGTTGAGAACCACTGGTTTGGAACAGCGAGGTGAGCTTGGTTTGTTGTGAAATGCTGGTTGTCTTTGGAAGCCATTGGAAGACAGTCTGTGTGTATTGGATTACGTTTTTTGTATTGCCATATTAATCACTTGAATCCCATCGTCCATATTCTGTGGGTACAAATAAATAGCTGAACTACAAGCTTGTAGATCGGCTATTTTAATGTAGATGGGGAAAAGAAGAACCGTTGCAACCCCAGGTTTGATTTACAAAGAACAGAGAGAGAGCTTGATTTGTTTGTGAAACGCTGGTTTGCTTTGGAGGCTATTGGAATACCATGTATTGGATTGTGTTTTTTGTATTTGTGATATCAAGGAAATTTAAGACCTTTTCTGTCTTGAATCAAAGGCCAGGTAGAGTTACAACTGAGCTGAACTCAACTCTGTTTCACTAACAAAAAGGCTTAGCGTGGTCCGGGCCGCCGGCCTGGTGGTCCCAGCACCCTATAGGCTGCAATGACACACTGACAGCGTGTCACAGGTTCGAATCCCGTTCCCCATGCCCTTTGGGGTGTGTCCACACATCACAAGACAGATGCATTAACCCCCATCCACTCCCATGTTAAGTGGATGTTATGATTCACCCAGAAGTTATTGCCTTAACATGGGAGTGGATTAATGCATCTGTCTTGTGATGTGTGCGCATCACTCTCCATCACTTTCCCCTTCTCCTGTCAGTCTACTGTCCTATCAGTTAAGGCATGAAAGACCTTTACTCTTTAAATCTTAGACTGATTGCTTTTGATTTGTTTTTGAAACACTGGTTTGCTTTGGAAGCTGTTAGAATATACTGCATATTGGATTCAGTTTTTGATGTGAAATGAAGGAATTTGAAATGGCATTTTGTGAGCTGAATCAAAGAGGATAGATCAGAGGATGTGTTTGTTTTTTTGTTTGTTTGTGTTTTTCATGTCTTCTTAATTCAGAGAACACTGGACTGTTTGATCGGCTGTTTGAATGATCGGTTCACTTAACATCCTTTGAGTTATACAATCTTTCACTTCAATTACAAAAAAATTAAAATTAAAGAAAGAAAAAAAATGCTATTTTGTATTTTTCAATGCAGGTTCAATTTAAGTAAACTACAATCTAGGAACTCGTTCTGTTTTCCCTTTTATTTTAGTCAGGGTTTTTATTTTAGTCAGGGTTTTTATTTTAGTCAGGGGTTTTGCCTCCTCTTATGTGTGGAGACAGGAAGCTGGGTTTGGCGCCTCCCCTTTCTTAGTCCACTTCCTCCCGGCTGCTTCTGTGTTCATTCCTACTAACAGTGTTTAGGGCAGTGGCGCTGACAGAGTCTGTCTGGAGAGATTGAGACCAAGGCTACACTAATCTGGATCTGTTTCTAAACTCTGATTTGTGTTTATCTGCATAGAAAACATATCTTGGTCCACACAACGAAAATATCTAGGTCTAAAAAAAAAAATCCATCCCTACACAGATCCACTGAATCGGATATCTTTGTAAATCTTCACTTGTTTATCCGGTTACAAAAAGATACGGTTAAGTGGCTGAAATATCCGGCTTTGTGTGGCTGCAAGCCCCAATCGCACAACACTAACAGCACAGGGCGAGAAGCAACCTCGCCCTAAAGGGTGAGGTCGCTTCATATATGGATATCTAGGTGATGATAGTCAGCAGTCTTGATTTGCAAATTAATTGGCCATATGGAGCGTCCATATATTTGGAAAGAAAAGTGCCTTTGGATGATTTGGAGGCCAACGTTTTATCCACTCTGGATGTCAAGTATTTTTTGTTAAGTAAACATGGCACAATACAATATAAACCTGTATTCATGTTATGTGAGCAGTGAGCATAGTAAGTAATAGTATCAAAAATGTACCTTGTGAGCTTGTAGATCGTCTATTTTCTAATGGACAAAGTATAAAGGGCTTAAGTGGTCAATGCATGTTCTGTCTTAAATATTGCCCTCAGTGCCTCAGTGCTGCAAGGTATCTTCTTTTGGAAACACTGGTATGATTGTCTCTTGTTAAAGCTGATGTTGTTATGTCTTAGGGGTGTTCTTTTTGTATGTCTAGTGTTTTTATGTTTGTTTGTTTTATGGACAAAATGTTTGTGGAGTAAAACAAGTATAATACTGTATATGGCTCTGGGATGTTAGTGGAGTGTGAAGTATTTTAAAAGTACCTCAAAGTAGTACTTCAGTACAGTAATCCTATATGAACATTAGTCGTTACATCAATAGTTGTGGTAGATGTAGTAACTGTGAGGAACCCTGTTGAGTTCTTCTCCCATAGAACAACATAGATATAAAACTAGACCAGGTCAACCTGGTTGTGCCAGACCCAGGTTGATCTGGTTGATCTGGTCTTATCCCGGTTCTGCCAACCCCCTGTCTGTCATCATCATTTATGACATCATGCCTTTTGTAGGCATGTCATCATCATGTCATCATCATATATACCCTTTATATAGAAAAGGGACAGACCGACATTTGCTTATGTAGGCCTACCCATTTCATGGGTCTGGCAACTAGACTGCACTCTGTCCAGGTGCCAACTTGCTCCTTGTGCACTCGTGGCCATGTATGGCCTTCTTGTGAGCCAGCAGAGCGTGTCTTATTTATGTCAGGTCGCACTTTGTTGATGGTGACATCACCGAGAATGCTGTTCCCTCATTGGCTGTTGATGTTGACGTCATCAGGAATGCCGGTCCCTGATTGGCTGCGGGCATAAACACAGACACTATACATGACAGATGCTCGACAGAGAAACAGAAGGCAGTACTTGCACACTCTGCTGGTGCAAGTAAATATGTATTTTATGCAGAGTCCTCCAATTCTCCATCAGTCATGGCTGCCAGTTCCCACCTGATGTTGTGTGGGAGTCCTGACTGCTCCACATCGCACTGAATAACTGCTAGCTTGCAGAGCGTCTTAAGACTAGGACTCAAGTCTAGGATGTACAGGTCATCTTTGTGTTTGAGGTTTCCTTTAAAACCTCCAAAGATGAAGACACGACTTCCCACCATGCAACAGCAGCCATCAATCATCCAGAACGGGTCATTCTCCTTGGGCATGTTTTCAGCCACACAATAGTACTATTTGTTCAGAAACAAAACAATTTAATTTCCTTTGACTCATTTCATGCCCACGTGGTGTCAACGCGTCAATCTCTTTGATGTCTACGTGTGCCCATTGACGCGTTTGACGCATTGTACAGTAATCTATACTGTACTGTAGCTACTGTGATGAAACAAACTCCATTTCCCAAAATGCAGCGCGAAATCACGTGACCAGGAAGTGCTGTCTGCCCTGTAAAGCTGCTGCACAAAAATGCAGTTTTCTCCGGATCTTTTCTTTTTTTTTCTTTTCACGTTCAAAACGCGGCCTTCTCTAACAGCCGTCACACGAACGCTAACGCTGTGGAGCAGGATTGTTAAAGGACAACTTTGTAATTAGAGAAAAGAAAAAGTGAGTGTCAAAATGTTGCTTCGTTCTATTGTTTTATCGTGTTTGCCGTGCTAAAATGTGGGGTATGCATATGCATGGGGGCATGCGTACAAGTGGCGAAATATGTCTTTTTAGACTCAATAAGCCAGCAGTTTCTTTATTGCTATTTACATTAACACTTCTTGCCCCCATAAATCACATCCAACCATGAAAGGCGCAAATTAACCCTTGCATTCATCATGGGCACCCGCTGTGTTAAAGGGTCATTAACATTGCTCTTTTAGAACTTATATTTTAACTTTGGAAGCATACTTTTTTGGCTCCATATTTGGGTTGAAACTTTAACCAAATATATAGATTCTAAGATATGATGCTACTGACATCATAGTAGTGATGTCATAGATAGATGACTGACTTCATAGACTGGCCCTCAATATAAACAGTAGCTTCTAAGACTCTTCCTTTTACAGAGGTGGACAGCAAAGTCAATCTTAGAAGTAATTTGATTTTTGTTTGGCTTGTCAAATGTTGACCTGTACAGTGAATCTCCGAGTAGCCCCATATAATGGCCCAGGTCATGTTGCTATAGCAGTGGGACACACAGTGTACTCCTTTGGAGGTTGCTTTAGGGAAGGTGGGAAACTTCCAGAAGATCAGCTCATTGTGTACGTCTTCAACACAGTGTCTCTGAGATGGATGAAGTTGCCTCCAGTGACGACTACAGGAGAAGAGCGTCCCCTTGAGGTTCCCTGCATGCGCAGGTGCCACACTGGTGTTCTGATTGGAGATGTGGTCTACATATGGGGTGGACTGGGTATGGATGAAGAGCTTTGCAACAACATTCTTTATGCATTTGATGTTGACGCCCACAGATGGCTCAATGCTGAGGTTTCTGGGACCGTTCCAGAAGCAAGGTGGGGTCACTCAGCCTGTGCCTTGGGGAAAGTCATGTATGTCTATGGAGGAGAGACAGATGATGATCTTGACAGTGACATCTGTAAGCTGGACACCACCACGATGGTCTGGTCTTTAATTAACACCAGAGGCCCTCTGCCTCCTGCTTCAGCATATTACTCTGCCACCATCATCGGGACAAAGATGTTCGTATTTGGTGGAGCAGCGGACCAGGAGGACTACAACAACATCAGTGTGTTTGACACAGAGACCGAATGCTGGCTCAGCACTCCTTCTTCTGCACAGCTTCTTCCAAAAGGTCGTTTGTGTCATTCAGCCTTTGCCTACAATGGAGAGCTGTACATATTTGGTGGTGAGACCTGGAATGAGAATGACGAGTGGACCGTAAATGATGATATGTGGAAGTTCAGTCCAGAGACCTTCTCCTGGAAGGAGGTTGAGCCCAAGGTGGATGACTCATTTTGGAGGACAGGTGGCTGCTGTTGCATGGTGGGTGATCGTGTCATCATCTATGGAGGTTTCAAAGGACGCTTCACAGCCAATGATAACCTGTACATCTTAGACTTTCATCCTTGTCTTAAGACATTATGCAAGCTGGCAGGTATTCAGCACGGTCTGGAGCAGTCAGAACTCCCTCATGACATCAGATGGGAACTGGCAGCCATGACTGATGATGACTTAAGGCTGGGAACTGGCAGCCTTAACTGAGAACTAGATTGGGAATTGCAAGTGTGGTTGCGGTGACGCAAGTCACACTTGCAAATGAATTCCATCTTAAAGTTTACAGTTTACAGTTTAGGCATTTAGCAGACGCTTTTAATCCAAAGCGACTTACAATAAGCAGATAATACATCACTATAATAAACAAGATAATGTCACAACATCAGCAACAATATGACAAATGCACATGAATATCAATCTAAAAAACAATATAATCAATTCAATATAATAATACAATATAATACAATATATTAAAATTCATCTAAAAAACAATATAATCAGTTAAGAAAAAAAACGTTCTAAAACCTAAAAAACAAATGCTAACTAGCTTCATGTATGGTCATTGAGTGTTTCAGTAGTGCTATGGGTTTAGGTGGAGTCTGAAAAGGTGAGTCTTCAGTCCACAGCGAAAGCTAGCGAGTGAGTCCGTTGTTCTTAGTGCGACAGGGAGTTTATTCCACAGCTTGGGGGCCAGGAGGGAAAACTTTCTCGGACAAGTGGATTTTTGTCCTGTTTTTTTTTTTTTTTTTTAGCGAGGGTTCTGTCAGCATCCCTGTGTTGGCTGATCTAAGTGAACGGGTGGGGGTGTAGTTGGTTGATCAGGTCTTGGAGGTATGGAGGAGCCATACCTTTGGCTGCTTTGAAGGTCAGCATCAGTGTTTTGTATTCAGTGCGGGCTGCAACCGGGAGCCAGTGGAGGGAGGGGAGAAGGGGGGAGACATGTGAGAACTTAGGCTGGCTGAAGACCAGTCATGCCGCATCATTTTGGATCAGTTGGAGAGGTTTAAGTGCACATGCCGGGAGACCAGTGAGGAGAGAGTTACAATAGTCAAGTTTTGATATGACAGATGTCTGGATCTTACCATTTGACTTTTACCCATTCAAGTCAGTCATGTCAACAGGGATAATGTATCTGTATTCACTAATAAATTAATGGCCATCTGTGTCAGTCCTTGTCCCTTTTATGCCCATATATGGATATCCCTGGTGTAATAAATATTAATGCCCATATATGGACATACTGTGTCAGTCTCATATGGTAGACAACGTCAACATCTATGATGTCAGTCATCTCCATATTGGTAAAAGTTGACATTTTAAGTAGTCAATGGAAAAAAATATATCCACAAATATGTTCATATAAATTAAACTATATACGTATATAGCATATCTCTTAGCAAAATGCACCCCTGTGAGTCCCGATGAAGCCGGTCGATTTTACATTATGGCCCAAGTGTGTGTCACCAAAACTGTGGGAGGAGTCTTGTGGCAAAATCAAGTTTATGGACTTCAAGCACAGGGACTTAAAAATTCAGCTAAAAGCAAGAGTGAAGAAGTGCTTTAAAGCTATCCGAGTGAGAGTTTATTCCAAGCTGTCGGTCCGTAGAAGCAGAATGCTGCTTCACCATACATTTTTTATATGCCATTTTAGGCACATCGAGCAGGTCTGCACTAGAAGGGTGGCAGCTTGTTATCTCAGCAGGTCCAGGTGTTTCCAGGATTTAGACTAGAAAGTGTGAGGTCAGATGAACAAGGCAGTGAGTAAAGACAGACTGGGTCTGTGACAGATATTAGTTAGATATTAGATTTAGTTTTTCTTGCACTGACCAATGGACACTTTTTTTGTTTGGCTCTGCACTACTAAGTTGTGTTAGTAGTATTGAGTATTTTGCTTGTGTTTGAAATGGTGTTGAGATACTCTGACTAGCATTGACACTTTTGTTTGGCACTGTATTGATAGGTGTGCTTAAGTATTGCTATTTTGCTCCTTTTTATCTATCTTATTAAAGTTTCAACTTATCTATCTATCTATCTATCTATCTATCTATCTATCTATCTATCTATCTATCGCTAGTTTTGTGCGACAGTCTTGTATGATGAAGCAGGGCAAAAGACGTACACATTTGAAACTCTGAGATACAAGGTTTCTGCCCGACAGTGACAATATTTTAGTGATGTTGCGAGGAAAACGTTGAGAGATAATAGCAGACTAAAAATAACTTTGTACTTAAAGTTTAAAATTATACTAAATAATATTTTTTCAAGTGTCTAAATAAATTCCAAATATTATCAAATGATAAAAACCCCTATAGTTTGACCTCTCACATGCCACTTTTTTCACAAAGTTTCCGGCAGAGTAGGGCTCTCATTCTAAGTACCTTAAAGGCCCTGTTCAGGGAATTAAGCTATTTCTTTATAGAAACATTTTTCAAGTAGAATGACTATTTCTGAACCACTGTTAAAAAAATTGGAACTTTATATTGCAGCATTGTGATATAAGACTGCTACGGTGATAGCTATTAATTAATTACTTTTGATAGGCTACTGAATAGCCTATGAGATCAGTTACTAGGCAAATTCATCCCTTCTTCCTGCTAGCCTGGTCGCTAACGCTAACGTCCACACTGTAAGTTGCTGCTGCTCCTGCAGTGCTCTCTCCCAACCAACCAAGCCCCCCCCCCCCCCCCCCCCCCTCGGCCGCCCCCACCACCACACACACACGCACGAGTGCAATAAGTGCATTAATCCATGCCTCCACGGAGATAGCTGCTGCTAGCCTGCTAGCATTAGCCACGTCCCTCTCAGTAGCTCCATTAGGTCCGTGTGTGTGTGTATGTGTGTGTGTGTGTGTGTGTGTGTGTGTGTGTGTGTGTGTGCGTGCGCGCGCGCGCGCCTGCACGTACTGTGACGACGGAACACTGAGGAGTGATATTTTACCTGAGTAAAATGCATCAAATATTTTGAAAATAGCAGATCTACAAGCTTGACACATTGTGAGCTTTTTTCTTTTATTTATTTTTTAATTGGAAAAAAATATATAGCCTACTCAAGTCAAAGTACCTCAAAATGATACTTAATTAGAGTACTTGAGTAAATGTACTTAGTTACTTTTTTAAAACCCCTGAAAACGGAAGCAGATACTTCCATGAGTGGGTGTGGCTTCATGCTGTACATAGGCCACGCCCCTACAGCCCTTGGCAGAAAGGCCAGAAAAATATGTATTGGATTTCACACATTTTTGAAACATAATTTTTCAAAAATTTAGATTTTTTCATCATTCAAATTTTGTCTGTTGGTTAATAATACATTACTCTGTTGTGTGACAAACCCTTGTTATCATCTTTATTTGACTGAACACCCCCTTTAATTTAATGACAAAATATATATAGAAAAAAACTAAAATAAAAAGTACGTCATGACATCAAATGTTCAACCCTTTTCTTTGAGCTTTTATTTTGGGCCTGTGGCTCCCCGACTACTCCCCCACGTTTCCACTCAACATAGTTCACATTCAATTCTTTACATGCATTCAGCCTTACGTTTTTAACATGTACAATTTGTTCAGAAACAAATAATAAACATTGCTTTAATACTTTTCTCTTTTTAGAACTTATATTTTACAATGGAAGCGTACTTCTTCGGCTCCACATTTGGTTTGAAACTTTATCCAAATATAGATATTCTAAGATATGATGCTATTGACTTCATAGTAGTGATGTCATCGATGAATGATGTCATAGACTGGCCCCCAATATAAGCCAGTTACTCATGCAAAATAAGATTATTCCTTTGACAGAGGCGGACAGTAAAGTCAATCTTGAAACCTGTTTGAACTTTGTTTGGCTTGTCAAATGTTGACCTGTACAGTGAATCTCCGAGTA
>NW_027665165.1:0-45000 GCF_963921795.1 Nannobrachium achirus | reverse complement strand
TAGATGGCACACATCATGTGTTGGTCTACTTGTAATCTTAATGTCAAGGACCCCCAAATGGACACATTAGCCCGTGGACCCCCACTTGAAAAGATACGCCAGGGACCCCCATTTTAATGTCCAAGGCTCTATCATTGATTCTCAACCATTTACATTTCAAGGACCCCCAGTTTGTCATGCATCAGAATCTGCAGTGTATACGGAACCAAATGGACCCATTCCATTGTGTACCCATACCCATAGATAAGGGTCAATTTTTTGGTTCCTATCATTTAGCTGGCGACCCCCTAAAACTCCCTCAAGCACTTAGAGAACCAGTGCTCTAAATGTGTAGTCCCAGTTTTGCGGGCGCCCCCGCGATGTATTACCTTTTAGTTTGGCACGTTCTGAACTTCTGAAGGTACAGGGAAAAGTGTTGTGTATATCCAATCCATTGGTGCATTTTTAATATAAATCCAAACTTTGCGTTTCTCCACTGGAATTATATCCATCACGTTGATTTGTTTACAGTCGGTGGTCGCGCTTGTGAGCGTCATTGTCCACGCACCAGTGTGCTGCACCGTAAATAGCAGATCTCCAAGTTTACAACCGAAAGAAATGCAACATGTTGTGGGCTTGTAGATCTGTGTTTTCCCCCGCAGGACAGAGAAGGCAGCTTTTTCTTTTAGTTTTTTTCTTCTTCTTTTGGTTGTAGACTACTGCGTTATTCAGAAGCCTACTCACTTTTGAACGAATGATTTGTAAACGCTGAGTAAGTGAGTTCAGAGTCTCTCAGCAGGTTATTTATTTAATGCTTAAAGCAAGTGAAACAATTAATAACTTTAGGACCGAAACATCGACCGATTCAAGCGGTGTGTGCTCATGCAGTGAGAAGGAGGAGAGCGTTAGAATGAGCCTTGACGCTATGTTACCAATGAGCCCTTACGAGGCAGGAACGGCTGCGCTGCCTGCGCACCCTCTCGTCTGCATGTAATAAACATAAAATACGGTTCGTTACTCAACAAAACAAAGACGGTTTAAGGGTGATTGAAGCCTACTTTACTTAGTGGGAACACTCAGAAACCCCCACCTCACGTCTAAAATACACTTTAATACACTTTTTTACCAGAGAATAAACTTTTTCACCGGAGGTTTTAGTTACTCCACACCGCCCTCTACAGATCTTGTCAATAGAAATGTCCATTGACCACATTTTGCCTTCCGGTGAAATATTATGTTATCTGGATAAAAAAGTGTATTTTAGACGCGATGTTGGGAACTCTGAGTGTTCCCACTAAGTAAAGTAGGCTTTCAACTCCCCGAATCCGTCTTTGTTTTGGTGAGTAGCGAAACTGTATCTTTTATTTTCACTACAGACGAGTGAGCGTGTCGCCTGTAATGCCAGCACAAGGACTCATGATGACATAGCGTTTTCAACATGCTGCTTCGATTTTCCACGTTTTCTTTGTGTGTCCGAGAGCGACTGAGATCACGATGTATACATAAAAAAAATACATCCTTCCAGAATACTGTCTTCAGCAAACCGTTAACATTAGCGAGATGAAGTTAGTTACTGTGTAGACTGTTTACAAGCAGATAGCACGCTGTATGGGCGTGCTGAAATACGAGACAATGCATTCCTTAAACCAATCGTGCTCCCGTGAAATCGCTATGCAAATCTAAAGAGCTCCATTTCTCCGCCTCCTAAAACAGCAGTAAAACTCTGCCAAAGAAGGCAACTTTGCTACACTAATCTTGCCATATACCGACCTTAACAAAGATATCTTATGGAACGAAAACCCTCTTCTATATTCAAACTGTTAATTAAATACAAAAACGAAAAACAAAGAAAATTTTAAATCAATCTTATTTTCGCATTTTCTGACTTGTAAAATTGCCGACATTTGGCCGTTTCCACCAGCTTCGGACACATATGGGCATAAAATGGACCCAGAACTATAACTGCAGTGATCTCCATATATGGACATAAAATGGACGCCGACAGACAGACAGATACAGATATCTCCATATATGGGTATAAATGGACACAGGCAGACAGATGGTCAAAACGGGTCCTATGAAAACAGGTATAATGGGGTTTGCATTAAAGGGCGGGGCATTCTTTCCCTATTTACATTGTTCCGAGTTGGCCAGGTCGCCGACTAGACGCTGAATAATAATATTAATACTACGTCTGCTCCAAGCCTCTCCCTATCAGAACTTTCCTCTGACTGCCAGACTACACCAGGGTATCAGAACCTTCCTCTGACTGCCAGACTACACCAGGGTATCAGAACCTTCCTCTGACTGCCAGACTACACCAGTGTATCAGAACCTCTGACTGCCAGACTACACCAGGGTATCAGAACCTTTCCTCTGACTGCCAGACTACACCAGGGTATCAGAACTTTCCTCTGACTGCCAGACTATACCAGGGTATCAGAACCTCTGACTGCCAGACTACACCAGGGTATCAGAACTTTTCCTCTGACTGCCAGACTACACCCGGGTATCAGAACTTTCCTCTGACTGCCAGACTACACCAGGGTATCAGAACCTTTCCTCTGACTGCCAGACTACACCAGGGTATCAGAACTTTCCTCTAACTGCCAGACTACACCAGGGTATCAGAACTTTCCTCTGATTGCCAGACTACACCAGGGTATCAGAACCTTCCTCTGACTGCCAGACTACACCAGGGTATCAGAACTTTCCTCTGACGGCCAGACTATACCAGGGTATCAGAACCTTTCCTCTGACTGCCAGACTACACCAGGGTATCAGAACTTTCCTCTGACTGCCAGACTACACCAGGGTATAGGGGTGTCACACCAAATGCAAGTACAAGGATTCCCTCTCATTTTGTGCTTTAACTATTGAAAAATAGCAGATCTACAAGCTTGTAGATCTGCTATTTTTCAAAAATCATGAAAAAAAAAGTCTTTGAATATTTCAAGTCCTTCTGTTTTTTTAGCAACATTTTAGTTTTTCACGACTTTTCAAAAGCTAAAGTATAACATACTAGGGCCCCTCCACCTTGGGCCCTAGTAACTCAGTCCCACTTTCCCCCCCTTGTGACGCCCCTGCCAGAGTATCAGAGAAGTAGAAATGGAATGTCAGAAGTGTTTTAGATCAGTGATTCTCAAACACGCTCCCATGGCGGTCTATTATAACACCCAAAACAACAACAAAACGTCATGCAATGCGATGCGATGCGATGTGTTGTGAGCTTACTGTTTTCTCCAATTGTTCTCCCTCATAATGGATAACACAAGGGTGATTCCAGGTTTATTCTACAGGTCCTTTTACGGGCGTACCCCATGCAGGGCTCCATACTAGGCCCCCTCCTGTTTTCCCTATAAAACAAATCCCTTCAAACAAGAGATGTGTTGGTTTGCAGAGTAAAATCATCAGATGGGTGCATGGGCCGCATGCATTTCATTCCAACATGATTATCAGGTATTGATTAAAACATGATTATCAGGTATTATGATTATACTTGGAGGATGATTCTTTTCCAAAAAAAGTGTTCTGAAAGAGTTAAAAAAAAAAAAAAATTATGTGGCCACAACCACCGGTTCATTAAAGTGGCAGTTAAGTGAATTAAGCTATTTGTTTATAGACATATTAAACATGTAGAATTGTAGTTTCTGAACCCCTGTTAAAAAAATTGGAACTTTATATTAAAGCATTGTGGAATAAGACTGCTTTACGTTTTTGAATCATGCCTGGGCTATCATATTTTTAATGCTTTACCGTCGTGCGCATCACGGTAATACTATAAATTAATTACTTTTGATAGGCTACTTGATAGCCTATCAAAGGTCGGTTGCTAGGCATCTCCTCTTCCCTTCATGTTAGTTAGTGCCGGTAGCTCAACGCTAACGTTCACACTGTTGCTGTTCCCTGTCATTTTACACACACACACACACACACACACACACACACACACACACACACACACGCACGCACGCACACCACACGCACATGCACACGCACACGCATGCATGCACGCACACACACTGTGCGTGTGCGTGCGTGCATCAATCCACACTCCACTAGCCTCGCGTAGCCAGGCTTTCACTCGACACTCCACAGACCCACAGAGTTTGGTTAGCAGTTAGCATAGCCTAGCTTTCCTCGTCTCCCCTGTCTGTGTTGAGAGGGGATGGTGTTTTCCTCTGGTGTTTCAGTCCGAGTGTATCAAAGGGTGCGTTCGGAAATGCGCACCGGGTGGCGAGTATTCCTACCGTAGGAGACGGGTGGACTGCGCGGGCGTTTATCGTGGGCTTGCCCAGGCCTTACGGCCTGGGCATAAATATAACGATTGCATTCACCACGGCTTCGTAACTCGCGCGGCCCTGGCCCGCTCTACGCGGGCACTCGCGCCTGCGGCGCTCGGGCGCGAAGAGCAGGACCAAGGTCCGCTGGCCTTCGCGCCGCTTGCAATGTCGTGGACAATAACCGCTCTACCACACCCGGTGCGCATTTACGAACGCACCCTTTGATACACTCTGACTGAATCACCAGTAGAAAACACTCTCTCGTGTTGAGAGACTGGTGCGGAGATGAGAGAAGCAGGCAAACTCATGCTGCCCCACTCAGCCAATCACAGTGTGTGTGTGTGTGTGTGTGTGTGTGTGTGTGTGTGTGTGTGTGTGTGTGTGTGTGTGTGTGTGTGTGTGTGTGTGTGTGTGTGTGTGTGTGTGTGTGTGTGTGTGTGTGTGCGCGCGCGCGTGCATGCGTGCGTGTGAGAGAGAGTGGTGGAAAAAAGTACTCAAATGTTTTACTTGAGTAAAACTGTAAAAGTATCACTACTGCATTGTAGAAACTACTGAAAATAATAATAATAATAATACTCAATTAAGTAAAGTCAAAGTACCTGAATACAAAGTACTTGAGTAAATGTACTTAGTTACTTTATTTTTTGAGTAAATGTACTTCAGTGCCTTTTTTTTTTTTTTTCTTTATCAAGAAGACCAAAGTGGATACTTCTGTGAATGGGCGTGGCTTCATTGTGTGCGTAGGCCACGCCCCTACAGTCCTTGTCAGAAAGGCCAGAAAAATATGTATTGGATATGACAAATTTTGAAACACATTTTTTCAAACTATCGATTTTTTCATCATTAAAATTTTGTCTGTTGGTTAATAATACATTACTCTGTTGTGTGACAAACTGGGAATACACTTGTTATCATCTTTATTTGACTGAACTCCCCCTTTAAGTATGCCTGGTTGTCATGGTGGGTGGTGACCCAGCTGAAGTTAGCCACACCCACAGTGTTGGGTGAATGGTAAAAGGGGAGGGGCTGAGTTTATGACTTCATTAATTCAGTGTTTTTCGATCAGGCCTTTTGACTCAGGAAGTAACCAAAAATACACAGGGAAGACAAATGTGCACATTATTGATTGATTGATTGATTGATTGATTGATTGATTGATTGATTGTTTGATTGATTGATTGATTGATTGATTGAAGACTTTATTAGAAGTTTGCATAGGAAAAGGTAGTTTCATGACGGTACAGTTCACTGGTACAAGGTCTACCAAAAGGAGATCCATGAAAAGACTAAGCTTATTTCCACAGGAAACCATTAAAGTATCTCATATAACATTGAATGACAGACGAATAGAACACAGTACTATCTAGTAGATATGTAAGGAAAATAAAATGAAAGAACAAAAAAAGAAAACAGTAAATCTAAACAAACAGAAAGTATACAGAGATGGGGCAGGGGAGGGTAGGGCTGGGCTAGGTTTGTTTTTTTACCAGTTGCGAACAGCTGCTGCCTGTAAGTGGTTTTTCAGGGCAATTTTAAAGGATGCTAGTGATCCACACTCCTTTATAGCCTTCGGTAAGGCTTTCCACATTTTGGTGGTATAGCAGAAGAACAAGTTTGACCCTTTTTGTTGGTTTTGACTCTGGGTTGAAAGTGATCTGTGGCGCTGCCTCTGGTGTTGTAATTATGGACATCCTTAATGTTTATAAAGTATTTTGTCAGGTACATGGGTATCTTAGTGGTGTAGTGTATCTTGTAGACCAGTATTTTGTCAGGTACTTGGGTATCTTAGTGGTGTAGTGTATCTTGTACACCAGGCCCATTGCAAGTTGCTGTACTCTGTCATCTACTCTGTAATATTATAACCCCACCCGGCGATCTATTAGAATAATCTTAACTTCATAGATACATACAAAGTTAAAGAAATTATATGTAACTTTAAGACTATTAAAAGATGTATATGTATATACATTTTTAGCAGTCATTTCCCATCATCAGTAACTATTGTGCTGGGGTGTTTCCTTGCAGAAAGACACATCCCCTGTCAACAGAAACAGTGGAGGGACGTTTCTGTCAGGGGGAGCTCAGCCAGAGCTCTTAATTGCTCCCTTTGAACTTCAAAGGGGTTGTGCACTGAGGTAATTGATTGGTCCATTAAAGTGTCATAAGTGCTCGTTAGTGATCTCTTTAATCAATGAAAGCATCAAAGACAACTACCTGTTTGATGCCTGTCATAGAGGGGAGGGGGAATGGGGGAATGTTTTTGTGTACACACAAGCTTGCATATTTTTCCTTTAAGTTTGTAGATCATTCTAATTCATTGTAGATCGGTTGTTTGAGGCAAATGTTGACCCCATAATCAGGACGCTGGTTTTCTCCTTTAAATAGTGAAATTAGCTTGTGAGATTTGCCTGTAAAAACGTCTGCCTCTTGTTTTATTATTCTCTTTCCCCGCCTCGCGTTGCGTAACGGCTCAACAGCAGTGTGTGTGTGTGTGTGCGTGTGTGCGTGCGTGCGTGCGTGCGTGCGTGTGTGACATGTGAAGGAGTAGAACTAGGCCATTCCGGCTGGAACAAACATGAAAGCAGAAAACACAACACAGCCTAATGCCTCATTCACACTACAGATATATAGTTGAACGTTTTGCTTGGTAATTCAATGTAATCTCAATGGAAACCAGCTTTAAAGCTTTCAAAGATTTGTTCTTTCTGTGTGCTGTATCTTTAAAGCTGGTTTCCATTGAGATTACATTGAATTACCAAGCAAAACGTTCAACTATATATCTGTGGTGTGAATGAGGCATAACAAGGCGGAGAGGGAAAGGAGATGAACGCCAAACAAAGTGAAGCAAAAAAGCAGCAAACTTTTCCCATTTTCTTTCACTCACGGCTCAGGGGGGCGTGACCTCACGGAGGATCGCCCGGCCGACTCTCTCTCTCTCTCTCTCTCTCTCTCTCTCTCTCTGTATCGATCACCCAACGCGACGAGAGAGAGAGAGAGAGAGAGAGAGAGAGAGAGAGAGAGAGTGTAGCAGGGTCGTCGTAACTCAAAGCTCTCGGAGGCATTAATATTCTCTTCAAAGACACCGATTCAACGTCTGCAATACAAAGAGAGAGAGAGAGAGAGAGAGAGAGAGAGAGAGAGAGAGAGAGAGAGAGAGAGAGAGCACTGAGTGGGTGGGAGAGAGAGGAGGGGAGGATTGGGTTTTTGCCCCGGTCAATGCTTTGTCTTATGACGACAGAGTCGGGCGCTGAAAGCGGTGGATTCACCGTGTATGTCGATCTGATAATTGGTTAGCTTGCATCTTGGTTAGCTTGCAAACTGGTTGTTCTAATCACGCACACATTGTCATATATCGTCGTTGTCGGGGTGAGACCTCGTATCTCCAAGTTTCAAATTTGTATGTTCTTTTGCAAAGTAAAGTCCTGCTTCATCATACAAGGCCGTCGCACAAAAGTAGTGAAAACAGCCGATCTACAAGCACACAATGCCTTGCGGTGCGAGGCGTTGTGTGCTTGTAGATCGGCTGTTTTCACTAGTTTAAATCATTTTTAAAATGATAAATGCAAAACAAACGGTTTTGTACATACAAGGTTTTCACCCGACAACGACAATATGATAGAGCATGAGAGAGAGAGAGAGAGAGAGAGAGAGAGAGAGAGAGAGAGAGAGAGAGAGAGATCAGTCGATTTAGCGACCCGGTCGGTGGTTTTAGCGTCCCGGTCGGTGGTTTTAGCGTCCCAGTCGGTCGATTTAGCGACCCGGTCGCTGAAAACTACCGACCACGTTGCGACCCGGTTGTAGGTTGCTAAATGATCTCGCCCTCTCTCCTATGGGTTTGTCGCTCTGACATCATGCTCTGATGTCACTGTGATGTCAGGGAAACCACTCTTAAGAGAACGGGTTTGCCGCTCTGACATCAGGCTCTGGCATGATGTCCCTTTTATGCCCATATATGGAGATCGCTGATGTCATCATGTGTCACACTTGCAAATGAATTAGGTCCTTGTCTGTTTTATGCCCATTATATGGAGATCGCTGTCCCGATGTCATCAATATTAAGCGCATATCTGGGAATGCCCATATTTGGTAATGCCCATATATGACATCACATTGTTGACTATCATGCAGGGGTCTCCATATATGGGTAACTGGCTGGTCCAATATACATCACTGGCCAGATGGCCAAGAATTAGTATTATTATTATGCATAGGCCTATTATGTATTAAGGTTAGCTGCAGTGCAGTAATCAATGCTTATGATCTGTCAAACATGTCCTCAGGTCAATAACCTTGAACACAAACCTTCTGCTGTCTTTATCAATACATGATTATGAATGATATTATGTTTTAGTTATTGTTAAAGGGATATTTCACTTTCAAACATGTTGGGGTCATTTTATCGTCTACGCTGGTCTTGTGAACACCCCAGACAAATTAGCTTGATTCAGTTTTTAGATATTTTATCAGACACAAAGCCTGAGTAGAACCCAAACATGTTGGAAAGTGGCAACAGGGGGTCCGGGACCCCCAGGGGTCCTCAGTTTCTACATGGGCTCCTCTAGATCTTTGTGCTGGGGAACATTACCCTAACATAGCAGATCTAGAAAGAAAGAATGTAGAAAGAAAGTTGACAAAGAAACACATATTTGTTGTATTATAAACAACCATTACTTTCATAAACGCACGCACGCACGCAGGCACGCACGCACGCACGCACACACACACACACACACACACACACACACAGTGAAGCTGTTCTAAATGAATTCCTATCATTTCAGCTCCAGAAAACACAGAGAACCTGTTCTTAATGGCAGCTTCTTGACAGACAGCTCACTTTAAATTAACCCTTTACACCCCAGGAATGCATCTGAGTTCACTTTAACCATTATGTTATACTTATACAGATCTACAAGCTCATATGAAACATCTGTGAATATAAACTGTATATCTTTGAAAGCGAACATTTTTAACTCAGATCTTTTGTCCTAAGCCAATAATTTGATGAGCAGCAGTGGTTCCCTATGGAGACACAAAGAGCCTCCTCAGGTTATTGTCTTAGGAATGCGACAAAAACCAATAAATCTCCATGAATGTAAGTATCCATGGGCTTATGGTTTAAAATTAGAGATGCACAATCATGAAATTATGTCTGATACCTGATATTTTACAAGCTCATATCTGTCGATACCGATTCCGATACCGATATTTATTACATTATTATATTATAATGCAATATATATCTTATATAGAATCTGTATCGACAGATATGACACTAATGATAATGAATAATGATAATAATAATGAATACCTACTCCTCCCAAGGTGGAAATTCAGATATCGCAGCCCAACCCAGCTGCTTTTTATCTGCAAATATCTGCAAATATCTAAATTGAATATGTTTATTAAAAACTATCCAAATTGAAAGGCTTTCCCAGAAAACCCTGATTGAATATTCAGCCTCCATCATAATAAAAGGCTTTTCAGCTTCACATTCAAATGTGAATGTTATAAAAACAAAATATCGGCTAAACCGATCAGTTATTTTGATATCGGTTCGATACCGATAATGCCTTTTTATGGCCAATATTGCCGATACCAATATGATGGCCCGATTAATTGTGCATCCCTATTTAAAATAAACTCTTACATGAAAACAACTGAAGAGTCAATGTAGCGTTTAGGCCAGGGGTCTTCAACAGGAGGTCCGGGACCCCTAGGGGGTCCTCAGAGTTACTACACTAAACACTATTTTGAGGAGAACTTTAGCTAAAAAAAATAGACCATCTATTGTTTGTGTCTGAAAATAAAGCAACAGAAATAGAAACTAGATAATCGTCTATTTGGTGTAGAGGGGGAAAAGATCAGACCAAGTACATGTTTAGCTAGAAATCACTTGATGTTGAGTGCCAAGCAGGGAGGCACTGGGTCCCATCTTTCAGGGTGGAAAAATGAATTGATTTGATAAGAAATAGGGACAGGGTCACCCGATTTCATATGTAAGCCATTCATTTTTTTTTTATGGATTTGCCAAAGAATGGTTATTGGGTAAACGCCCAATTCCCTACAGTATCACATCCATTCATTTTAGACCCCCTCCCAAAAACCCATCAAAGCCCCGTATACCAAATACAGTATCAATTAACCCTAAAATGCCCTAACCAAAGACCCCCTCCCAGAAACCCAGTGTCTTAAGGTTAGCCCCCCCCCCCCCCCCCCCCCACAAAACACACACACACACGCACACACACGCACGCACACGCACGCACACGCACCTATGGCGGCTTTTCCGTGCCACATGGACGTTGCTACACTCGCGCGCACGCATTCGATTTTATCTGTGTTGTACTGAACGCATGAACGTCTCCTGTCATTTTCAAATGGCTTTTGAATCAGAACGCGCAAACGTCGCCGGCACGCGTCCCTGTGTGCCTTCTCTTTTGTGCCTCACAGGGGAACGCGAGGTCGCGTAGTGTTAGGCGTTTGTGGCGAACGCATGTGTTAACGCACGCATACATCTAATGGCCATGTGGCCATCATGCGTGAGACGACACGGTCAAATGCAGCGCCGCCATGAACTGTACGCGTGATTGACTTGTTGCTCTGCTCTGGAACGCACGTGTGAGATGTGTGCCACCCATTTGATTCTCAGCGCTAAACCTGCGTGTGTGTGTGTAGACGTGTATATCAAATAAAACATCCAGACGTTCATGCGAGCATGCGTTGGTCTGTCTCCACTGTGGGCTGCATGCTCTCTGTGCTCCTTGGCTGACGTAGCAAATTTGCTTTATATAGGCCTATTTGAATTGGGATAAAATACAGACCCTCAAGGACCACCGGTGGTCCTTTGGTGAGTTGGTGGTCCTGGTGGTCCCCCCCCCCAAGGACCACCGTTGGCCAAGGACCACCGTTGGTCCTTGGGGGAAGTTCCAAGTGGTCCACAGCTAAATTATGGAGAGTTGTTAACCAAATGGATCTTTTAAATCTTTAGAGTATAAAGTGAAACCAAATAGATTTCGTTTCATTTTCTGGAAACACCCCGCCATTCCGAATATATTATTTATTATTATTTGGGCGATGATGTGATGTTGAAATGTAACTTTCAGATCAGCGCATGCATGAGTCACGGCCTTGCGCCCTGCTGGTTGGGACTAATATATTAAGTAGAAGTGTGTTGTGTTTATGGACTAAAATAACAGATGCTGGTTATTTTATTTGTTTTGCCCATTTTTATATTTGCATTTTAACCAAATGTTTTAATCCTTGACTGATTGAGACTATACATATTTCGTTAATTTATTTATATTTATTTATTTATTTATTTATTTATTTAACTGTTTTTGTTTTGTTTGGTGTTCCTAAGTTGAGCCCTTCGGAATGGCTGCCTTCTGGTTAAGTTGTCAGTTAAATTGCTTTATTTATTATTTGTTTAGTTCTGTTCAGTTATGTTGTGTTTAGACCTTTATTTCGTTATTTGTTTGTTTTGTTTAGTCGTTAACTTCAGCTCTGAGCAGCGGCCTGGCCTGCCGGGCTCAATTTGTCACGCACATGTCGGGCTTTGGGCTGGGTCGGGCTTGAGAAAAATAAATAAAGAAAAAAATTGGCAAGATCTGTGCTTTGCATCCCGGCCAGCAGCAGTTCCAGTGAACGGGTTTTCAGCGCTGCGGGCAGAACCATCTCCGAGCGAAGGACATCGTTGAACAATTTTCTTCATCACAATTTATAAGATCGGTGAGTACAGCCTAGCCTTTAACTGTTGGCAATATATACCCAATGGCCAACGTAGAATGTAGTCATCTTGGTCTCTTGTGATCTTATCATTTATTTATAAATGTATTTTATTTAATTTCAGCTGCTTGCTGTCTGATTGGATTATTCGCCGGTGCGGCCTCCCGGCGCGGCCTTGCGCCCAGCGCTGGATTTTTGGGACTATTAAACTGAACGAATAAGTGTTGATTCATACAAAGAAAAGTGCTGTGTTACGGACTAAAATAACAAATGCTGTTTATTTTATTTGTTTAGCCTATTTATATACTTTAATTTAACCAGGGAATGGGAATGTTTCGTTGCTTGACTGATTAAGGCTATTCATTCTAATATTTTATACACATACTTAACTTGAGATTGTTTATTTTAATTGCACAAATGTCGCACAACGCAAACTCAAAGGATTGTTCATTGTTAAATTGTCCTCGGGAGTCGGGACCTGTTTCACAATTGAATAAAGACAGTTGGAAAGGGGTATCATGTCTCTGTTCTTCACCAATATTTAAAATGTAATGAAAACAAAAGGCCGCCGCTACACGCACTCTGCAATTAAGCTTGTTTAGAAAAATGTCGGTCTTCGGGCCGGGCCGGTGTCCAATTGTCAATTATGTATCGGGCTTTGGGTTAGGGTTAGGTTACATTAGATTTCTGACCATTCTGGCCGCCTCCTCCCCTCATTGATTTAATTTCTGATCACCCCTCCCTCCATCGCACATAGTGTATTATTTGTGAGGAGTTGCTCACATTTAGATGAAAGGAAAGTGCTTCTGGAGTCACTTGTATATCATATATAGGCTATAGGCTAATATAATATAGGCCGATGTGTGGGTCTCTCGCCCTAGCTCGCGCGCGCTGCTCTCTGTGCCAAATCATGTCCAAATGGAGACGCTTTTGCGCAGCGAGTGAGCCAGCGGAGGGCAAGACGAGGGGCAGAGAGAGAGAGAGAGAGAGAGAGAGAGAGACGTTGTCCTCTTCGTAGATATTCATATCTTGATAAAGTATTTTCTGTCTGGTTTATTGCTGGTAGATTTTGCGAGACTCTCCCGCCGCCGCTGGTTTTATTTTTTGATTGCCCGTTTACGAACGTTGACCGCTGATAAATAGGCTAATGCGGCGCTTGCGGGGGTCCTGCGGTTACACACAGGGAGATGGAGGAGGCATTATTATGCAGCTTGGATACATTCATGTCCCTGGACAGACGTGCACGGACGATTCCTTGTTTCGGATGACAAAGTGCAGTGCGAGCGCAAACGTATCAATTAAATATGCAAGAATGTGGCAACTTCACCCCTCCCATTCGCACGACTAAACCGAATTATATTATGAGAATGTGGCCTCACCATTTAGGCCTACTGCTAATCTGCATAGATTCTCTGCCATTCCGCCATTTTTTTTGTACCATGCATGTTCCAAGCTCCTCCATGCTCCGGTTTAGATAACTACTGTACAACGCATTTGCCCTTCGCAATAGGGCCAGGTCTGTCTGTCTGTCTGTCTGTCTGTCTGTCTGTCTGTCTGTCTGTCTGTCTGTCTGTCACGCAGCAATGCATGCATGCGCTCAGCGGAGAGGCAGCCCCTTGCCTAGTTAGTAAAGCCTGGTGTGCGAGGTTACCTAGTTAGTAGTATAGTAATAAGGGTAATAATAACCCCTCCCCCTCTCTCTCTTTCCTTTAGTTGTCTTGTTATAGGCATATAGGCATAAAACGTACGGCTAAAGTGGATCAATGGATGTTTTATAATATAATAGGCCTAATCATATCTTTTAATTACCTCAACATTTTACTTGAGTATACAGTATAAGTAAATCTACTTAGTTACTTTGCCCCACTGCGCCCAGTGAGAGCAGAGAGAGAGAGAGAGAGAGAGAGAGAGAGAGAGAGAGAGAGAGAGAGAGAGAGAGAGAGATCTCGGCAAGCGCCAAGGTCCATTTGGTTACCAACTGTCCAACTCCATCATTAATAAGCTGGGGATTGTGGACCACCTCAAGCCTCAAGGACCACTGGTGGTATTTGAAGCAGATGATCAGATCGTGCAAAACTCGGAATACCCCGAAACGCTTTGCGTGGTGTCACAGGCGAGAGAGATGAAGCAGGGATCCCCACAACCTTCATAGATTCCATATAGGCTAGTTTCATTGTTTGACAGCACAATCATTTTTTTTGCGCAGCCTCCTCGCCAGCATGGTGCTTTAAAACGGCGAAATTAAACAAATATAGGTCTATTCGCTATATAAATATTTTGTTCGTGGGCCTGTGTTTCGCCGTTAATAGTTCTCCTTGGCTTTATTTATTTTTTCCTATAGGCCTACGCCAATGTAATGTGCACAGGAGTATTTTAGTTGCACAAAAAACAACCGCTCGCCCAGAACGAACCAACGGCGCAGTACAAAACCAAGGCAGGCAGGGTCCATTTGGTTTCATTTTACGCTCTCAAGAGTTAAGGGTCTATATAGTTCCGTTTGGTTACTCTCCATATTTTAACTGGAGATCACCTGCATGGAAACCCTAACCCCTCAAGGACCAACACAGCACTGGTGGTCCCCGGACCACTGGTTGAGACCCACTGCTGTAGACTCAATATACTGTAATCATATCGAACAAAAATAAATACCCTATGAATTCAATGAAATGTCGGCTTGACAAGTGTAACGCTGACACTGCATGTGTAATGGATGTGTAATGAATGGATGGATGAAATAATAAAATGTACTTTTCATCATGTCTGTTGCTAAGGTATGGCAACATGACTGGTGTCTTGCACGCACGCGAGGGCGCGCGTGCAAGACACTGTCTGTCTGTCTGTCTGTCTGTCTGTCTGTCTGTCTGTCTGTCTGTCACGCAGCAATGCATGCATGCGCTCAGCGGAGAGGCAGCCCCTTGCCTAGTTAGTAAAGGCTGGTGTGCGAGGTTACCTAGTTAGTAGTATAGTAATAAGGGTAATAATAACCCCTCCCCCTCTCTCTCTTTCCTTTAGTTGTCTTGTTATAGGCATATAGGCATAAAACGTACGGCTAAAGTGGATCAATGGATGTTTTATAATATAATAGGCCTAATCATATCTTTTAATTACCTCAACATTTTACTTGAGTATACAGTATAAGTAAATCTACTTAGTTACTTTGCCCCACTGCGCCCAGTGAGAGCAGAGAGAGAGAGAGAGAGAGAGAGAGAGAGAGAGAGAGAGATCTCGGCAAGCGCCGAGGTCCATTTGGTTACCAACTGTCCAACTCCATCATTAATAAGCTGGGGATTGTGGACCACCTCAAGCCTCAAGGACCACTGGTGGTATTTGAAGCAGATGATCAGATCGTGCAAAACTCGGAATACCCCGAAACGCTTTGCGTGGTGTCACAGGCGAGAGAGATGAAGCAGGGATCCCCACAACCTTCATAGATTCCATATAGTTTCATTGTTTGACAGCACAATAATTTTTTTTGCGCAGCCTCCTCGCCAGCATGGTGCTTTAAAACGGCGAAATTAAACAAATATAGGCCTATTCGCTATATAAATATTTTGTTTGTGGGCCTGTGTTTCGCCGTTAATAGTTCTCCTTGGCTTTATTTATTTTTTCCTATAGGCCTACGCCAATGTAATGTGCACAGGAGTATTTTAGTTGCACAAAAAACAACCGCTCGCCCAGAACGAACCAACGGCGCAGTACAAAACCAAGGCAGGCAGGGTCCATTTGGTTTCATTTTACGCTCTCAAGAGTTAAGGGTCTATATAGTTCCGTTTGGTTACTCTCCATATTTTAACTGGAGATCACCTGCATGGAAACCCTAACCCCTCAAGGACCAACACAGCACTGGTGGTCCCCGGACCACTGGTTGAGACCCACTGCTGTAGACTCAATATACTGTAATCATATCGAACACAAATAAATACCCTATGAATTCAATGAAATGTCGGCTTGACAAGTGTAACGCTGACACTGCATGTGTAATGGATGTGTAATGAATGGATAGATGAAATAATAAAATGTACTTTTCATCATGTCTGTTGCTAAGGTATGGCAACATGACTGGTGTCTTGCACGCACGCGAGGGCGCGCGTGCAAGACACCAGTCATGTTGCCATACCTTAGCTTTTGCTGAACTGACGCCACTGGTAAACCCCGACTCTGCAAGGTCTCCAGCGAACAAGACAGCGCTGATTTGGGACAAGCGCTAGAGCTGCAGGCAGCTCGCCCCGTGTTGCGTATCTATAGCAGATATACAAGCTCATAGCGTGGTGAATTGCGTGAGCTTGTAGCTCTGATATTTTCAACGCGCGTCACCATCGTACGACGAATAGGCTGATTTTTAACAGCACACAGCACAGAAGAAGCAGCTCACCCTTCGGGATTTAAACCACGCTGACAGATCATGATACAAAAATTATGATTTGTTTTAATGGTTGTAGCCTACTACTTTAACCAAATAATAATAAGAATAATAGGCTTAAATCTGATAAAATAGCCCAAAGGGAGCCACATGATAAAATAGCCTATATAAGGGAGACATTTTCCCAGCCGGTCACAGTGTCCGGTGCCGGTGGACTTTATAATTACCGGCCAATTAAACATTTTAACGGTCAATGGCACAACGTATGCTTCGCCAATATCTTTATATATACAGACAGACAGACAGACATAGAGAGAGGGGGGGGGGGGAGAGAGAGAGAGAGAGAGAGAGAGAGAGAGAGAGAGAGAGAGAGAGAGGTAATGTTCATGAATCATGGAGACTTGTAGAGGATTGATTGAATAGCCATTAGACACCTGGCACCCCCTCAAGAACCACTGGGGGGCCCCGGACCACTGGTTGAAATCCACTGTCAGTAAGAAAGTAATGACGTGCTGCCGTGCATATCACCGAAAAAAAAAAAAAAAAAAGAAAAAGTAGGCCTATACCTCTGCCCTCATGAAAGTCAGGCAAGACTGACGTTAACCTTTATTTTATTTAGAACATAAGATGAAACCAAATGGACCCTTGTGTTCATGAATGAGTTAGAGCTTAAAATGAATAGGCTACAATGAAACCATAAGAATCACTGTACATTTACAGACATTTTTTATTTATTTATTTTTTTACAAGACGCGTCACGCGTACCTCCGTGGCTGCATGGCATCGTTACACAGGACACGGGACGCGTACCATCGCAGAGCAATCGTGTGCACCACGAGTGCCACTGGAGCAGAACTAACGCATGCATGCACGCACGCATAATAAACAAAAAGCCATGCTGCACCCGTGCGTCGCTGCGCTGAAGAGGCACGGAAAAGCCGCCATAACGCACCCACACGCACGCACACGCACGCACACGCACACACACCCACACACACGCACACGCACACACTGTGAAGCTGTTCTAAATGAATTCCTATCATTTCAGCTCCAGAAAACACAGAGAACCTGTTCTTAATGGCAGCGTCTTGACAGACAGCTCACTTTAAATTAACCCTTTACAACCCCAGGAATGCATCTGTGTCGCTTTGGATTTGAACCACTTAAACCATTATTTTATACGTGAATATAACATGCAGGTCTTAGGTAGGACCCGGCCGGGGATCGAACCCCTGTCTCCCAGTCTCAGGACGACGGCCACTCTAACCATAAGGCCTCTGAGCTGGTAAATGTAAGTCAAAGCAGCTTGATAAATATGGTTCAATAATCTCCTGCATTATTTATTAGAGGCATTAGTCTCTCTATTTATATATATTTATATATATTTATATATATTTATTAGAGGCATCAGTCTCTCTGTTTGATAAATACTGTTCAATAATCTCCTGAATTATTTATTATAGGCATCATTCTCTCTATTTATATATATTTATATATATTTATATCTATTTATATCTATTTATATATATTTATTAGAGGCATCAGTCTCTCTATGTATATATATTTATATATATTTATTAGAGGCATCAGTCTCTCTATGTATATATATTTATATATATTTATTAGAGGCATCAGTCTCTCTGTTTGGAGGAGAAGGTTTCCAGAGTCCAGAGTCCCCTGGTGTTGGTAGCATGGCAGACTGAAGCAGCATCAGAAGCAACTGGAAAACATGTGGGCCCTTGTAGTATTTTATAAAATGTGGACTCAAATAAATACATTAAAATGTGTCTTTGACATACTGATAGACACACATTAATGTGTGCTACGCCCAGTACTGACCCTCCCTAAATATATGCAAACTGCCAGAGGCCCCCACAGGCTGCTGTCCAAAGCTTTTGGCCCCTGGTGTGAGCATTGTGCCATGGCACATGATGGCAGACCCCTGAACAGTGTTCTGTCTGGTGTGAGCATTGTACCATGACACATGATGGCAGACCCCAGAACAGTGTTCTGTCTGGTGTGAGCATTGTGCCATGACACATGATGGCAGACCCCTGAACATGCAGTGTTCAGTCTGGTGTGAGCATTGGGAGGCAGCAGTGGCTATGGGGTAGATAAACCGTCATTAGAACACGACAGGTTCCCGGTTCGATCCCGGGCTTCCCCAGAGTTGGTGTCAAAGACCTTGAGCAAGACTCTGAACCCCTAGTTGCTCCTGATGAGCAGGTTGGTGCCTTGCATGGTTTCCTCTGCCATCGGTGTGTGAATGTGTGAATGTAATGCACAATCTCTGTAAAGTGCCTTAACCCTGCAAGGCCCAGTGTTGCTTTTTGGCAACATTTGTGTTAATCATTTTTTTTTAAAATGTTATAATTAGTTTTCCTGTTCTTTTTTCACATTAACATCACCATTAAATCCTATTGTTTAGTATTACAATGCCTTTGGCCACGATATTTGCATATAAATACCCCCCACAGAGACTGACATTCACACTTCCCAGAGAAGTTGAAATTCCAGTGTCTGGACGAACAACATCTCACTTTTTAACTGAAGCTATTCCTCACAAAAACATGAGTAAAATGCCTGTAATATTTTTTTTTCGTGATCATTAGAATGTCTAGAACATGTACATGTGTTATTATTGTGAAAAAGATCCCAAAAATGCAAATTAGAGCATGATTTATGATTCATGATTTATGGCTATAAAATCTTACAAAAACATTATTAATTTTTTAACATTACATTTCCCTGTGATTAGGACTCCTACAACACCACCTGATTTTTCTTATATATTTTTTTTGGCCAGTAGAAATTAATTCGGGCCTTGCAGGGTTAAATGCGTTGTATAAATGTACCATTATGTCATGGCAGACCCCTGAACAGTGTGTGTTGAGTCTGCTGCGCCTCACAGCTCCAGAATGTTCACTTTGTGCCATCAACCGTCACTAATTAAATGAATAAACACCGTCCCTTGAGGCAGTTTAAATCTGGCTAACCTGAACATGTCTTGAATCCCCAGAGGGACAGGAGCCACCCCTGGCCCCGCCCCCGCTCTCTGGTTGCTCAAACCTGCTAAACAGGTTGTGTCTGCATCATGTGACTACCTGGAGGCATTGAACACATACCTCACCTTGTTCTAAACCAATCACAGTGCTTTGTATTGACAGATGCTGTTCTAAACCAATCACAGTGCATTGTATTGACAGATACTGGCCATCCCTGTGACAGCGACAGTATAGCATAGGCTGTAAAGTCAGCAGTTCCTACATGTCTGTCAACTACTGAAGCATACTGGACCAACCTGGACCAACCTGGACCATAGCTGGACTCCAACCCTCTTCAGACTCTCTGCACCCACAAACCCAACAGGTAATTATTCTGAAACAACAGAATAGACAAAGATGCATGTTTTTGTGCATTCATTCACTTGTGTGTGTGTGCTTGCATGCGTGTGTGTGTGTGCGTGCGTGCGTGCGTGTGTGTGTGTGTGCGTGTGTGTGTGCGTGTGTGTGTGTGTGTGTGTGTGTGTGTGTGTGTGTGTGTGTGTGTGTGTGTGTGTGTGTGTGTGTGTGTGTGTGTGTGTGTGTGTGTGTTATATACATACGTGCAGCACATGTACTTGTTTGTCACCACCAGTAAACATGTAGGGATTGTATGAACATGTATGAACATGTATGAAGGTGAAATAAAGACACAACTTTCACACCATGTCTGCAAAACACCCGAACTGACAAGCAAGGTAGGCAGATCATCGTTTCAATACACAGGTGTGGAGGAATGGAACAAAATCCCAAATAAAATAAAATTTGCCCAGTCCTTAAATGTCTTTAAAAAAGATGTGAAAAAGTGGCTGATAAGCAAACTAGAATAGGGTGGGTCTAACATGACCTTGTGGTATGGTTTTTGTTTGGTGTAAAATGCAATGTTTTATTATTTATTTATTTATTTATATTTATTTTGTTTGTTTCCTGTAATGTCTTATGTTGTTTTTATTGAATGTTTTAGTATAGGGATTTTTAGAATGACATATTAGCCAGTTACTATGAATTGTTGTTTTTGGATACGCAACGGAATTAAGTCCTTGGACTTTTTGTGCTGTCCAGATAATTCTATGTGAAATTATCAAATAAAATCAATCAATCAATCATACAGTATGTTGGTCAATCTGACAGTGTGTCTCTTGTCTGGACAGGCTGAGTGTGGACCACAGTGGAGCCATGAAGACCTGTTGAAACTCGTCACTTACATTCCTACTCTGAGCCTCTGCAGACGTCTTCCTAGAGCAGCAACACAACACTGGTAAGATTTATCATTATATTAGACCTGGGTTGAGGATCGTTGAGAATGAAAGAGGCTGGCACTGCCAGGCTAGGTCCAAGTTGTGATGCATGGCTGTTTTAATTAGTGATGCATGTTAACTCAAAGGAGGTCCACAACGTGCCAACGCGTCAATCTCTTTGATGTCTCCCTGTGCCCGTTGACGCGTTCGACGCGTTGTACAGTAAACTACATTAATCTGTAGCTACTGTACCAGGCTACCGCGGTGACGAAAAACACTCCATTTCCCAAAATGCAGCACGAGATCACGTGACCGGGAAGTCTGTCTCCCTCATTCACATCAGTGTAACGCTGCTGCACAAACATGCATTTTTCTCCTATACTAATCTAACTTTTAAATCACCTTCACGTTTAAAACGTTGCCTTCTCTACCGGCCGTCACAAAAGCACGGTGGCCCGCGATTGTTAAAAAACGGTCCTGACTGAAATAAAATACTATTGTGAAAATAAACAGGAAATACTCGGAGTACATTTACTCTAATTACTTTTTTGCCAGACCATCAAAAGTCTCTAAAATGGCGGGTTGCCATGGGCACCTTCCGATTAAATGTTGAATAATCGTGGGCAGTGGGCACCCTATGTGTTAATGTGTTGCATGTTAGCTGACTGTGGTGGAGGGAGGCTAATGATGCTAATGATCATGTCTCTCTCTCTCTCTCTCTCTCTCTCTCTCTCTCTCTCTCTCTCTCTCTCTCTCAATTCAATTCAATTCAAAGGGCTTTATTGGCATGAGAAAACATACGTTTACATTGCCAAAGCAGAAGTGTACACAATACAATACAATCAGAACAAAATATGTACAGGTGAAAACAGTTTTCATGCATCACGGTAACGTGCAGGCAGAGCAGGGATATGTACAATGGTTTTTAAGGTGGTTGGCTTCCATTTGATATCCTTCTCCTATCACAGCAGCTCACGAATCTTGCTGCTGTGTTTGCACATTGTTTTACTTCACCCAGCAGGTATGGGAGTTTTTCATCATTGGTCATATTTTCAAACACTCCTTGGGTGGTTATGATCTGTGGGAAGTATGTGTCTCTGATGTCTTGGTACAGCGGACTTCATTTTGTGTGCAGTGGTTGCAAAGTCTCTCTCTCTCTCTCTCACACACACACACACACACACACACACACACACACACACACACACACACACACACACACACACACACACACATACATTCAGGTTGTCCACAGTATTTGATAAGGCAGCAGTTAAAAGCAAGTCAAATTAAATAATAGAACAAATACATCTTTAATCAGGGCTTGACATTAAGGCTTGTTCTGTTGTCCAGGACAAGTAATAAATCCTTCTGGATCCTATTGTAGGCTATACGGTATGTGCGTTGGCTCTCGCCAACGTGCCTGGCACTTTGGCTGACTGGTCAGCGCACATACCTGGCAAATCGGGGTCCCGGGTTTGCCTCCCGGCCGTGCCGCTACATTGGTGGCAGCGGTACAGAGGGGAAGTATTCATCCCCGGCGGCGGTGTAGACCTGTCCGGCTAGTAGTCGACGACTGTTCCCCCCTGAGTTGCGTTTGAACCCCCCGGTTTCAAAGTCGATCTTAGATCCTGGCTGGCGCGCGTGGTCGCGCTTCCAGGTAGAGGGGACGACTGTAGGCTATACGGTATGTGCGTTGGCTCTCGCCAACGTGCCTGGCACTTTGGCTGACTGGTCAGCGCACATACCTGGCAAATCGGGGTCCCGGGTTTGCCTCCCGGCCGTGACGCTACATTGGTGGCAGCGGTACAGACGGGAAGTATTCATCCCCGGCGGCGGTGTAGACCTGTCCGGCTAGTAGTCGACGACTGTTCCTCCCTGAGTTGCGTTTGAACCCCCCGGTTTCAAAGTCGATCTTAGATCCTGGCTGGCACGCGTGGTCGCGCTTCCAGGTAGAGGGGACGACTGTAGGCTATACGGTATGTGCGTTGGCTCTCGCCAACGTGCCTGGCACTTTGGCTGACTGGTCAGCGCACATACCTGGCAAATCGGGGTCCCGGGTTCGCCTCCCGGCCGTGACGCTACACTATAGCTTAGTGCTGTATGCAAACTATGGACTGGATCCTATAGCTTAGTGCTGTATGCAGACTATGGACTGGATCCTATAGCTTAGTGTGTTATGCAAACTATGGTCTGGATCCTATAGCTTAGTGTTTATGCAAACTATGGACTGGATCCTATAGCTTAGTGTTTTATGCAAACTATGGACTGGATCCTATAGCTTAGTGCTGTATGCAAACTATGGACTGGATCCTATAGCTTAGCGCTGTATGCAAACTATGGACTGGATCCTATAGCTTAGCGCTGTATGCAAACTATGGACTGGATCCTATAGCTTAGCGCTGTATGCAAACTATGGACTGGATCCTATAGCTTAGCGCTGTATGCAAACTATGGACTGGATCCTATAGCTTAGTGCTGTATGCAAACTATGGACTGGATCCTATAGATTAGCGCTGTATGCAAACTATGGACTGGATCCTATAGCTTAGCGCTGTATGCAAACTATGGACTGGATCCTATAGCTTAGCGCTGTATGCAAACTATGGACTGGATCCTATAGCTTAGTGCTGTATGCAAACTATGGACTGGATCCTATAGCTTAGTGCTGTATGCAAACTATGGACTTTATCCTATAGTGCTGTATGCAAACTATGGACTGACCATATATGGAGTGGAGGGAGCAAAGGGGGGTCGTTAGCAGGCCTTTTGTTATTTATTCTATTTCAATGTCTGACTGCTATGCATGCATTTAAGAAAGACATTTCTTTGAAATGTCAAATTTTTATCCAGACAAGTGACTTTTGTGCGTGGAAAATGTACTTGTCCAAAAAGTTAATGTCAAGCCCTGTCTTTAATGATCCTCGGAGGTCAATTCAATTGTGTGTGTGTGTGTGTGTGTGTGTGTGTGTGTGTGTGTGTGTGTGTGTGTGTGTGTGTGTGTGTGTGTGTGTGTGTGTGTGTGTGTGTGTGTGTGTGTGTGTGTGTGTGTGTGTGTGTGTGTGTGTGTGTGTGTGTGTGCTTGCAAAGCTATCTTTGTGGGGACCTCATGTCCCCACAAAGATAGTACAATCCAGGGAAAAAAACGTGTGGGGACAAATTAATACGTCCCCACAAGGTCTTTAGGGGTTAGGTTAAGGGTTAGGGTTAGGGTTAGGGTTAGGGTTTAGGGTTAGGGTTAAAATGAATGGAATGTCCCCACAAAGATAGTAGACTAAGTGTAATGTCCCCACAAAGTAGCAATTGCAAACCTGTGTGTGTGTGTGTGTGTGTGTGTGTGTGTGTGTGTGTGTGTGTGTGTGTGTGTGTGTGTGTGTGTGTGTGTGTGTGTGTGTGTGTGTGTGTGTGTGTGTGTGTGTGTGTGTGTGTGTGTGTGTGTGCGTGTGTGTGTGTGTGCTTTAACTCTTGAAAATATAGCAGATACACAAGCTCACAGCGCGGCACTCTTGTAGATTTGCTATTTTTTTAACCGTGAAAAAGTCTTTGTTTCTATGTCAGTGGTGCTCAAACGTTTTCATGTGAAGGACCCACAAAATGATATGTATTTGGCCACGGATCTCAAAATATTTAGTGCCAGGGGCAGGGACCCCCCAGAAGCAAATTGTTAGTTACAGTTCATGAGTTGATAAATAAAATAGCAGATCTATATGCTACTTTTCAATGGCTAAAGTTTAACATAATGGTCCCAAATTATTAAGGCCCTTTCACCTAGTAACTCAGTCCCAATCCCCCCCCCTTGTGACGCCCCTGTTATTTAGTCCCATATAGAACCTCACCCTCCTCTGTAGAACTGTTGTGTTCAGATGAGGTCCTACAGTCCTCTATGTAGAACTGTTGTGTTCTAGATGAGGTCCTACAGTCCTCTATGTAGAACTGTTGTGTTCTAGATGAGGTCCTACAGTCCTCTATGTAGAACTGTTGTGTTCTAGATGAGGTCCTACAGTCCTCTATGTAGAACTGTTGTGTTCAGATGAGGTCCTACGGTCCTCTATGTAGAACTGTTGTGTTCTAGATGAGTTCCTACAGTCCCCTATGTAGAACTGTTGTGTTCTAGATGAGTTCCTACAGTCCTCTATGTAGAACTGTTGTGTTCTAGATGAGTTCCTACAGTCCTCTATGTAGAACTGTTGTGTTCTAGATGAGTTCCTACAGTCCCCTATGTAGAACTGTTGTGTTCTAGATGAGTTCCTACAGTCCTCTATGTAGAACTGTTGTGTTCTAGATGAGGTCCTACAGTCCTCTATGTAGAACTGTTGTGTTCTAGATGAGGTCCTACAGTCCTCTATGTAGAACTGTTGTGTTCTAGATGAGTTCCTACAGTCCTCTATGTAGAACTGTTGTGTTCTAGATGAGGTCCTACAGTCCCCTATGTAGAACTGTTGTTAGATGAGGTCCTACAGTCCCCTATGTAGAACTGTTGTGTTCAGATGAGGTCCTACAGTCCCCTATGTAGAACTGTTGTGTTCCAGATGAGGTCCTACGGTCCTCTATAGAGCATCGCAGTGCGGTGTCGGAAGTAAACAACCCATTCATTTTCACCATAGCGTTTTTCATTATCAGCCACAAAGTCGTAGCAATTCAATGTACACTTACCACTAGGCTGGTGGTTGTAAAATGGTTCTATATGCTCCTGTAGAACCCCCGAGTATGTATGCAATCACTCTAGTTTTAGTAAAAACACGTTTTAATCAAGATCGCACGGAGAAGAACTGCATTTCCCATACTGCTAAACATGTACATCCGGTGAAATCGACGTCTGTGATTGGTCTAGCTTCTTCTTCTTTCATGTATCTTGCGGTTACCGCGGAAGTAGCTACTGCCCCCTGTCTTCCTGGCGGATTATTGCACGTCAGCAGAACTGCGTGAGCGATCGTCTTTCTTTTACAAATATGATCCACTATGTTAAGGATGACGATAAGAGCGTCCACAGAGATGACAATCACTACATTTCAGGCCGTATGCTGGCCTGCAGGGCCGTGCCAAGGGTAGAGCGAACGGTGCGGTCGCTCAGGGCCCCGCACCTGCAAGGGCCCCGCACTAGGCTTGGTTAATTGATTTAGTTTTGTTTTCATATTAAATCTTCACACAAACACCGCAATCTGCAGGACGGAGACAGAGCCTGTCAACCGATTGGCTGTGATATCTCCCTGACAACCAGCAACAACCAGTGAAACGGCTGACTGTCCCTTCGGGCTATGGGATTTAATGTACCGGTATCTAGTCTTGAGACACGTACGGGATTAGCGTACGGGATCCTACATCGATTCAGCGTTCCCTTCCCTTCCCCTCCCCTTCCGTAACTTATGAGAGAGTTGAGAGAGAGAGAGAGAGAGAGAGAGAGAGCATCATATCTGCGCGAGGTAAGGCCAGGGTAATGTTCTCATCAATCCCCTCATCTAACTCATCTTCGGGCATATGCTACACTATTGTTATTTATCATTTGAAGCTTGACTGTGATACATGTGGCTACATGATTGATTGATGTTTTTGTGGGATAGAGAAGCCAGGGCTTGTAGTTACTGGACTGTCGAAATTGTAGCTACAGTACCTGATACTGTATGCTGATGGAGAAGGGGGAAAAATCAAACCAAGTTTAAAGTGAGCGGTGGTGTGTGTGTGTGTGTGTGTGTGTGTGTGTGTGTGTGTGTGTGTGTGTGTGTGTGTGTGTGTGTGTGTGTGTGTGTGTGTGTGTGTGTGTGTGTGTGTGTGTGTGTGTGTGTGTGTGTGTGTGTGTGTATGGCGGCTTTTCCGTGCCAGCTAAGCGAAGCGACGCATGTGTGGCAAATGGCTTTTTGTTTACATATGCGTGCGTGCATGCATGCGTTAGTTCTGCTCCAGTGGCACTCCGGGGCACACGTTGCGCTGCATCAAAGCGTCTGGACGCATCGTGTCTTTACACGATGGTTCCGCGAAGGTACGCGTGACATGTCATGTAAAAAAAATAAAAAAATAAAAAATAAAATTCTCAGATTTTTTTTTTTTTTTTACAGAATTTAATTCTGTAAATGTACAGTGATTCTTATATCAATGGTTTAATTGTATTCGTTTTAAGCAGTAACTCATTCCAGTTCAAATACAGACCAAACCATTCAATTCTATGCCATTGCCATCCACTATTGTTGCCTGTTCCGTTGCATTTAACAATGCAGATCTAAGAGTTTAAATATATTTTACTCTGTTGTGAGTAAAAATTAATCTGATTATTATAGAAGAGGGCTTTGCACATAAAGAGTGCTGCTGCATTATATCCTATATAAATTATATGAAGAAGTAATCCATTATTTGGGGTGACGACAACCAGAATGCAGAATAGACTATCATTAGTTGGCTGAGAATAATGCCACAATGTTTTAAATGATCTAATGTAACTTTGAGAAGCGCAGAGCTGGTCAGAGTCCAATCAGACCATCTGCAGGAGCGCTAATTGGGTTGACTCGTTGACCTAGGCCGACCTATGCAATGACAGTAGGCCTATTAATTCATTTATCAAAATATCAAAATTCATTCAATTTGTCCACACATCCAGTGTGGAAGACAGACAGACAGACAGACAGACAGACAGACAGACAGACAGACAGACAGACAGACAGACAGACAGACAGACAGACAGACAGACAGACAGACTGATTGATTTCATTTTCCCATTGCACATGCATATAGAGAACGTCAAGTCAGTCAGTTTCAGCACCACAGCCCCTCATCACACAGATAGACAGCTGTTAAAAGTGGTTGCACATAAACAGAAATAGGCCTCTAATATTTGACAATTTGGCCAATGTTTAATTTGTCACGGTTAAGGTATGTCCTCACCGGCGAATTAGCGAAAGCGACGTGAATAGGTCTCTCTCTCTCTCTCTCTCTCTCTCTCTCTCTCTCTCTCTCTCTCTCTCTCTCTCATGATATGTATACATTGTATAGGCCTAGGCCTATATGTGATGTTCTGTCATGACAAACAGCCTTTTTTTTTTTTCAATACTCTCCAATACTTCTGAACATTTGGAATCAGTTTTGAAAGAAGATCTGACAACGCTTCTGCCTATACGCTGATGCATGTGTGAATGAATAGCCTTAATCAGTCAAGCAACGAAACATTCCCTGGTTAAATTAAAGTATATAAATAGGCTAAACAAATAAAATAAACAGCATTTGTTATTTTAGTCCGTAACACAGCACTTTTCTTTGTATGAATCAACACTTATTCGTTCAGTTTAATAGTCCCAAAAATCCAGCGCTGGGCGCAAGGCCGCGCCGGGAGGCCCCACCGCCGCAGGGCGCTCGCTCAGAGACAGAGACACCTCGTCAACCTCGTCCTCTCCCTCGTCAGCTCTGTGCTCATTTTGCCACTCTGCAAACTCGTTGTCTGCATTTTGGGCCGGAGGAGCGGCAGCAGCAGCATCCTCATCCTCTCCATCTGGTCTTGGTGCAACAGGCACATATATTTGTATTTTTTTTTTTTCCCCCTCAAGCCCGACCCAGCCCAAAGCCCGACATGTGCGTGACAAATTGAGCCCGGCCCGGCCCGCGCCGCGCCGACCCGTCGGGTCCCGTCGGGCTCGGGCTGAAATTCTAAGCTCTTGTGTGCAGGCTGCTGCCTCAGTAGGCCTATGCACTCCAGCCGACAAGTGTGTGACTGCATGCCCTGGTTCTGCTGCTGCTCACTGTGCACTCTTGTGACGTTGTTTTAGGCAGAAACAGTTGTCTGATTTTCACAGTAAAAAGATGAGTCCAATTACCAGTAGCCTACTTTCCTTCTACTCCACTACACTTCGGATCCTTTTGTAAGGTGTTGTAGCCTATTCATTTTAAGCTCTAACTCATTCATGAACACAAGGGTCCATTTGGTTTCATCTTATGTTCTAAATAAAATAAAGGTTAACGTCAGTCTTGCCTGACTTTCATGAGGGCAGAGGTATAGGCCTACTTTTTTTTTTTTTCTTCTCGGTGATATACACGGCAGCACGTCATTACTTTCTTTCTGACAGTGGATTTCAACCAGTGGTCCGGGGCCCCCCAGTGGTTCTTGAGGGGGTGCCAGGTGTCTGTCTGTCTGTCTGTCTGTCTGTCTGTCTGTCTGTCTGTCTGTCTGTCTGTCTGTCTGTCTGTCTGTCTGTCTGTCTGTCTGTATATATAAAGATATTGGCGAAGCATACGTTGTGCCATTGACCGTTAAAATGTTTAATTGGCCGGTAATTATAAAGTCCACCGGACACTGTGACCGGCTGGGAAAATGTCTCCCTTATATCATTTGGCTCCCTTTAGGCTATTTTATCAGATTTAAGCCTATTATTCTTATTATTATTTGGTTAAAGTAGTAGGCTACAACCATTAAAACAACATCATCATTTTTGTATCATGATCTGTCAGCATGGTTTAAATCCCGAAGGGTGAGCGTGCTTCTTCTGTGCTGTGCGCTGTTAAAATCAGCCTATTCGTCGTACGATGGTGACGCGCGTTGAAAATATCAGAGCTACAAGCTCACAACTCGTCGCAATTCGCCACGCTATGAGCTTGTATATCTGCTATAGATACGCAACACGGGGCGAGCTGCCTGCAGCTCTAGCGCTTGTCCCAAATCAGCGCTGTCTTGTTCGCTGGAGACCCTGCAGAGTCGGGGTTTACCAGTGGCGTCAGTTCAGCAAAAGCTAAGGTATGGCAACATGACTGGTGTCTTGCACGCGCGCCCTCGCGTGCGTGCAAGACACCAGTCATGTTGCCATACCTTAGCAACAGACATGATGAAAAGTACATTTTATTATTTCATCCATCCATTCATTACACATCCATTACACATGCAGTGTCAGCGTTACACTTGTCAAGCCGACATTTCATTGAATTCATAGGGTATTTATTTTTGTTCGATATGATTACAGTATATTGAGTCTACAGCAGTGGGTCTCAACCAGTGGTCCGGGGACCACCAGTGCTGTGTTGGTCCTTGAGGGGTTAGGGTTTCCATGCAGGTGATCTCCAGTTAAAATATGGAGAGTAACCAAACGGAACTATATACACCCTTAACTCTTGAGAGCGTAAAATGAAACCAAATGGACCCTGCCTGCCTTGGTTTTGTACTGCGCCGTTGGTTCGTTCTGGGCGAGCGGTTGTTTTTTGTGCAACTAAAATACTCCTGTGCACATTACATTGGCGTAGGCCTATAGGAAAAAATAAATAAAGCCAAGGAGAACTATTAACGGCGAAACACAGGCCCACGAACAAAATATTTATATAGCGAATAGGCCTATATTTGTTTAATTTCGCCGTTTTAAAGCACCATGCTGGCGAGGAGGCTGCGCAAAAAAAATGATTGTGCTGTCAAACAATGAAACTATATGGAATCTATGAAGGTTGTGGGGATCCCTGCTTCATCTCTCTCGCCTGTGACACCACGCAAAGCGTTTCGGGGTATTCCGAGTTTTGCACGATCTGATCATCTGCTTCAAATACCACCAGTGGTCCTTGAGGCTTGAGGTGGTCCACAATCCCCAGCTTATTAATGATGGAGTTGGACAGTTGGTAACCAAATGGACCTCGGCGCTTGCCGAGATCTCTCTCTCTCTCTCTCTCTCTCTCTCTCTCTCTCTCTCTCTCTCTCTCTCTCTCTCTCTCTCTCTCTCTCTCTGCTCTCACTGGGCGCAGTGGGGCAAAGTAACTAAGTAGATTTACTTATACTGTATACTCAAGTAAAATGTTGAGGTAATTAAAAGATATGATTAGGCCTATTATATTATAAAACATCCATTGATCCACTTTAGCCGTACGTTTTATGCCTATATGCCTATAACAAGACAACTAAAGGAAAGAGAGAGAGGGGGAGGGGTTATTATTACCCTTATTACTATACTACTAACTAGGTAACCTCGCACACCAGGCTTTACTAACTAGGCAAGGGGCTGCCTCTCCGCTGAGCGCATGCATGCATTGCTGCGTGACAGACAGACAGACAGACAGACAGACAGACAGACAGACAGACAGACAGACAGACAGACAGACAGACAGACAGACAGACCTGGCCCTATTGCGAAGGGCAAATGCGTTGTACAGTAGTTATCTAAACCGGAGCATGGAGGAGCTTGGAACATGCATGGTACAAAAAAAATGGCGGAATGGCAGAGAATCTATGCAGATTAGCAGTAGGCCTAAATGGTGAGGCCACATTCTCATAATATAATTCGGTTTAGTCGTGCGAATGGGAGGGGTGAAGTTGCCACATTCTTGCATATTTAATTGATACGTTTGCGCTCGCACTGCACTTTGTCATCCGAAACAAGGAATCGTCCGTGCACGTCTGTCCAGGGACATGAATGTATCCAAGCTGCATAATAATGCCTCCTCCATCTCCCTGTGTGTAACCGCAGGACCCCCGCAAGCGCCGCATTAGCCTATTTATCAGCGGTCAACGTTCGTAAACGGGCAATCAAAAAATAAAACCAGCGGCGGCGGGAGAGTCTCGCAAAATCTACCAGCAATAAACCAGACAGAAAATACTTTAGCAAAGATATGAATATCTACGAAGAGGACAACGTCTCTCTCTCTCTCTCTCTCTCTCTCTCTCTCTCTGCCCCTCGTCTTGCCCTCCGCTGGCTCACTCGCTGCGCAAAAGCGTCTCCATTTGGACATGATTTGGCACAGAGAGCAGCGCGCGCGAGCTAGGGCGAGAGACCCACACATCGGCCTATATTATATTAGCCTATAGCCTATATATGATATACAAGTGACTCCAGAAGCACTTTCCTTTCATCTAAATGTGAGCAACTCCTCACAAATAATACACTATGTGCGATGGAGGGAGGGGTGATCAGAAATTAAATCAATGAGGGGAGGAGGCGGCCAGAATGGTCAGAAATCTAATGTAACCTAACCCTAACCCAAAGCCCGATACATAATTGACAATTGGAGACCGGCCCGGCAGAAGACCGACATTTTTCTAAACAAGCTTAATTGCAGAGTGTGTGTAGCGGCGGCCTTTTGTTTTCATTACATTTTAAATATTGGTGAAGAACAGAGACATGATACCCCTTTCCAACTGTCTTTATTCAATTGTGAAACAGGTCCCGACTCCCGAGGACAATTTAACAATGAACAATCCTTTGAGTTTGCGTTGTGCGACATTTGTGCAATTAAAATAAACAATCTCAAGTTAAGTATGTGTATAAAATATTAGAATGAATAGCCTTAATCAGTCAAGCAACGAAACATTCCCATTCCCTGGTTAAATTAAAGTATATAAATAGGCTAAACAAATAAAATAAACAGCATTTGTTATTTTAGTCCGTAACACAGCACTTTTCTTTGTATGAATCAACACTTATTCGTTCAGTTTAATAGTCCCAAAAATCCAGCGCTGGGCGCAAGGCCGCGCCGGGAGGCCGCACCGGCGAATAATCCAATCAGACAGCAAGCAGCTGAAATTAAATAAAATACATTTATAAATAAATGATAAGATCACAAGAGACCAAGATGACTACATTCTACGTTGGCCATTGGGTATATATTGCCAACAGTTAAAGGCTAGGCTGTACTCACCGATCTTATAAATTGTGATGAAGAAAATCGTTCAACGATGTCCTTCGCTCGGAGATGGTTCTGCCCGCAGCGCTGAAAACCCGTTCACTGGAACTGCTGCTGGCCGGGATGCAAAGCACAGATCTTGCAAATTTTTTTCTTTATTTATTTTTCTCAAGCCCGACCCAGCCCAAAGCCCGACATGTGCGTGACAAATTGAGCCCGGCAGGCCAGGCCGCTGCTCAGAGCTGAAGTTAACGACTAAACAAAACAAACAAATAACGAAATAAAGGTCTAAACACAACATAACTGAACAGAACTAAACAAATAATAAATAAAGCAATTTAACTGACAACTTAACCAGAAGGCAGCCATTCCGAAGGGCTCAACTTAGGAACACCAAACAAAACAAAAACAGTTAAATAAATAAATAAATAAATATAAATAAATTAACGAAATATGTATAGTCTCAATCAGTCAAGGATTAAAACATTTGGTTAAAATGCAAATATAAAAATGGGCAAAACAAATAAAATAACCAGCATCTGTTATTTTAGTCCATAAACACAACACACTTCTACTTAATATATTAGTCCCAACCAGCAGGGCGCAAGGCCGTGACTCATGCATGCGCTGATCTGAAAGTTACATTTCAACATCACATCATCGCCCAAATAATAATAAATAATATATTCGGAATGGCGGGGTGTTTCCAGAAAATGAAACGAAATCTATTTGGTTTCACTTTATACTCTAAAGATTTAAAAGATCCATTTGGTTAACAACTCTCCATAATTTAGCTGTGGACCACTTGGAACTTCCCCCAAGGACCAACGGTGGTCCTTGGCCAACGGTGGTCCTTGGGGGGGGGGACCACCAGGACCACCAACTCACCAAAGGACCACCGGTGGTCCTTGAGGGTCTGTATTTTATCCCAATTCAAATAGGCCTATATAAAGCAAATTTGCTACGTCAGCCAAGGAGCACAGAGAGCATGCCCAGCCCACAGTGGAGACAGACCAACGCATGCTCGCATGAACGTCTGGATGTTTTATTTGATATACACGTCTACACACACACACGCAGGTTTAGCGCTGAGAATCAAATGGGTGGCACACATCTCACACGTGCGTTCCAGAGCAGAGCAACAAGTCAATCACGCGTACAGTTCATGGCGGCGCTGCATTTGACCGTGTCGTCTCACGCATGATGGCCACATGGCCATTAGATGTATGCGTGCGTTAACACATGCGTTCGCCACAAACGCCTAACACTACGCGACCTCGCGTTCCCCTGTGAGGCACAAAAGAGAAGGCACACAGGGACGCGTGCCGGCGACGTTTGCGCGTTCTGATTCAAAAGCCATTTGAAAATGACAGGAGACGTTCATGCGTTCAGTACAACACAGATAAAATCGAATGCGTGCGCGCGAGTGTAGCAACGTCCATGTGGCACGGAAAAGCCGCCATAGTGTGTGTGTGTGTGTGTGTGTGTGTGTGTGTGTGTGTGTGTGTGTGTGTGTGTGTGTGTGTGTGTGTGTGTGTGTGTGTGTGTGTGTGTGTGTGTGCGTGTGTGTGTGTGTCCTCATAATTACTTTATCCGTTGTGGACAATAAAAGCAGCAGAATAAACATGCTACTGTCTTACCGTTTTAGAGGTAGAGTAGCTGCATAATTCCATTGCATTTATAGATGCACAGCCACTGAAAATCGTGTGCGCACACATACACGCAAACAATCACACCCGTGCTGCGCGGGGGGGGGGGGGGGGGGGGGGGGCTCGCACAGGACTTCGCACAGGGCCCCGCATTTCTCCCGCACGGCCCTGCTGGCCTGGATAACTAAACTGAGCGTGATTTAAGGGCTTTATTTCAGGAAACAACAACAACATTCGCTATGCATTCTGGGAGTGTAGTTTCCGCAATTTTAAAAATAATGATGTACACAGTCTTGTACCCTGCCCTTTTTTTCAGCTTTCTAATTAATCTTTGCATTCAAAAAAATGTGAATATTGACACGATCCCTCTCCAGCCGAGGTGGCTTTGTCCAAGGCTTAAAAACGTTTAAATAAATACTTTATGAAATGTCTATGGAAGAAATGAATGCGGAAAACGCTTCCGACACCAGAGTGAGGACGGGGTGGGGCTTCAACTGCTCTATGTTGGCTGTGGTGGAATTGACCCTTTGTCAGCCTTCTGATTGGTCCCTGACTGGCCAACCAGAAAAATCATTCTCTTTTGCTACCGGGGACGGAGTTATGCAGTGGGACAAAGTCCACATTCTTTCATTAATATTAATGGTGAGAGTGTAGTTTTAAATTGATATTTATTCATGTTTTTATTTTATGTTTTGCTTTGTCATGATAAATTAGTCCACTTGCCAGAATCTGAACCCTGGCATATTGAGTACACCAAGGTTTTATGTTAGAAATGTTGAGTATGGGTTCCCAGCATTTAGAAACTGCCGGATGCTAACTTGCATATGTTGAGCAATTGTCATAATTTGCATAATTCGATTTATTTAGCATAATCCCCCATAATAATGGATAATATGTCAAAAACTGATTGGCTGATTTGAACAATATTGGAGTGGTTTTGGGGGTTATTGAGGATGCTGAATCCATTTCTGACATTTTCTAAATTCAAAATGGCCGTTTTAAACCGGAAATGGCCATATACAACATAAAAAAGTATCAAAATCACCCCACTTTAAGTTGGTATAAGGCCATTTCCGGTTTAAAACGGCCATTTTGAATTTAGAAAATGGATTCAGCATCCTCAATAACCCCCAAAACCACTCCAATATTGTTCAAATCGGCCAATCAGTTTTTGACATATTATCCATTATTATAGGGGATTATGCTAATTAAAGTTAATTATGCAAATTATGAAAATTTCTCAACATATGCAAGTTAGCATCCGGCAGTTTCTACATGCTGGGGACCCTTACTCAGCATTTATAACATATAACCTTGGTGTACTCAATATGTCTGGGTTCACAATGGGGCTCTATGGGCTGGCAAGTAGACTAAATAGGAACATTTTGGAACAAAATGGAGTGAATACACAGTGAATATTTGTTGAAATCGCTATATGGATTACTAGTCTTGATTACTAGTCTTACATAGACGTCTCCTGCTAGACACTGCATTGTGCGGTGATGCGCGGTACGGCCACGATGCGGTACGGCGCGGCGCGGTCATAGCGATTTCGATGAGTATAATGAATAAACTAGTTCACATGAACGATATCGATGTAACTAAGAGATTCGATTGGGTACATATATTTTAAAAGGGCAGAATTACAATTAAAATACATTTTATGTTGAGGGCGAGATTATAATTCCACAACTTCCTGGTCATTGCGAGTCCCCCAAGATGCACTGCGCTCTCTCTCTTTCTCTGTCCTCTGCCTGTTTCAGAGGATTAAACTAATTAAAACATGTATTTTCGGGGGAAAACCCCTGTTTAGCAGTGTAACTACTATACTTTTTTGTTCCTTTTTTATTAATATCACATAGATGTGTTTTCTTTTGGTACTTTAAATAGCAATAATGAGGCTATGAAAACGACATGGGATGGGACTTTTTTCCCATTCACTTCCATGATAAAAATATTCTTCCCTGGCTTTGTTGTCCCACCTAGTAACAGAACCACATGGGGTGAGACTTGACAAAGAGTGAATTCCTCCAGCCCGAGGTAGATCTCCCTTTTAGAAACATCCTATCCAAAAAGTAAAGGTGGTTCCACGCTCCCAGAGTAGGATTTTCCAAACACCGGCATCTAAAAGGTTTACGCCGGGGTTGGGAAAACGGTTTAAATCGCTTATTTAGTCTCATTCAACTCAAACTCCCCCAGTGGCAGGTGCCAGTACTGCTCCCTTCCCATTGTAGCAGAATAGGGAGCAGTACTGGCACCTGCCACCGGGGGAGTTCTGGGTTGAAATCTCCCAATAATGTCATGTGTGTAAACCCCTTCCCTGTGTGTGTGTGTGTGTGTGTGTGTGTGTGTGTGTGTGTGTGTGTGTGTGTGTGTGTGTGTGTGTGTGTGTGTGTGTGTGTGTGTGTGTGTGTGTGTGTGTGTGTGTGTGTGTGTGTGTGCGTGCGCGTGCGTGCGCGTGCGTGCGCGCATTTCTGAGTGTATGTCGGTGTGTGCGTGCGCGCATTAGTGGTTGTCTTTGATGTATGATAGGATCATATTAATGCATTCTGTATGATAATTCTTTCTTCATTTATTTATAAAATACCGTATGTTAAAGACATTTAAAACAAGTAATTGAATTTTCAATGAATGTATCATGGTTAAAATGGAGTTTGAAGTTACAATGGGTTTGTATAGGAAGGGGGCGTGTCTGATAAAATGAATATCAAATATCTAAATCGTGTGTGTGTGTGTGTGTGTGTGTGTGTGTGTGTGTGTGTGTGTGTGTGTGTGTGTGTGTGTGTGTGTGTGTGTGTGTGTGTGTGTGTGTGTGTGTGTGTGTGTGTGTGTGTGTGTGTGTGTGTGTGCGCGCGCGTGCGTGTTCTCACAGGCTCCAGTTCACTTGAGTGTGAAGAGCACCCCCCCCCCCCCACTAGTGGTGAGTCTCACATCAAACCTCCTGACTTGAAATGAAATAATATATGAACCACTGATACAGACAGTATATAGTATATGATACATGCATATGCCTGATATGTAAATCTATAAAATCTCTCCATATCCACTCCACACCATACATGTGTTTGGATGTTTGATTACAGTCTGTTCAATCTGTTTTACCTTCTTTCTTCTGGTCACATGACAGAAATGAAGAAGATGTGGAAGAAGATAAAATATAAGATGAACAGTAAGCATGGAGAGATGGTTAACATGTCAATGATTGATATGATAATATTGTCCAGAATATTTACAGTTTGTAAATATTTATGACTATTGCTCTTCTGTTTCCATCAATAACAAAAATAAATATATGATGAAGTAGGATGTTAATTTAGAAAAGATCTAGGAATTTTAAACATGGAGATGTTTCTGCCTGATAGCAATGATATACAATGTGTTTTATTAATAAATATATATATATATATATATATATATATATATATATATATATATATATATATATATAATTAACAAATTATACAGATCAATGATATACAATGTGTTTTATCACTATTCTCTGTTGACCACTCACAGCACAGGAGTGGTCAACTGATAAACGTTTCAGCAGTGCAAGCTGCCTCCATCAGGGTTAAGACTGACATGTTTTAAAGTAGTTAAATTACACAGGTGTGGTTGATAAGGATACTGTCTAATTGTTACCTGTTCTCACAGACACACACTGACCACTGACCAATCAAATACATCCATCCATCTCTCAATAAGGAGTGTAAATGAATAATGATGAAAATATAAAAAAGATGAATCAATAACAAAAATAAATGTATGATGAAGTAGGATGTTAATTTAGAAAAGATCTAGGAATTTTAAACATGGAGATGTTTCTGCCTGATAGCAATGATATACAATGTGTTTTATTAATACATATATATAATTAACAAATAGATTATACAGATCAATGATATACAATGTGTTTTATTTACTAAATACATCAAATATACAAATAGATTGTACAGATCAGAGATTCTATTATTTATTTACATGAAGCCTATAAGCTTTTGAAACATCTGAAATATGAGGTATATATTTTTTTGCACTAATTCTCGTGTTCATGTCAAGGACCCCCATATTGATCCACAGAACCCCGATTGAAAACATATTGTGCCAAAGACCACAATAAGAGAAGATTTGTAAAGTGATCTACAAGCTCACAATGTGTCGCTTCGTGATGTGTTGTGAGCTTGTAGATCGGATACTTTGAATATGAATTCTTAAATGCTTAACAACCATAGAGTTATATAATAGAGAACGGACAGCCCCTCCCCCAGCTATTCATTTCAATGCAAGTTGCTCAGTGGCGTTTTGAAGCACGCGGAAGAAGCAGCATCCAGGTGCATTGTGGGGGAAATTGGCACATCTGGATGTGCCAAAATTTGTTACGTCGAGACGCAATTACGTCACGAACGTGACGAACGTCAAACAACGTCCGTTGAACACCATAGCAGACCCTGCCTGTCTGCAGTTCCAGCTTTGGCCAGTAGGGCCAAAGCTTCAATATTTACAAGCCGTTCTGGGGGCTTGTTAACAACACATATTGGGGGGTCCCCTGGCACAGAATATTGTCAGATGGGGGTCTGTGGACAAATACATATTAATTTGGGGATCCTTGCGCGGGTCTGTCGCCTCGCTCGCCGAGCCGGTACGCAGCTGTTTTATTTTTCCAGCGTTTCCGAGCGGTGAAAATGTTCTTCCCACCGGTGGAAATGGATGCACCGTGCAGCAACACGGCATCCAGTTGGTTTTACCGCACGACACTTCACCCACGTCAATACTGTGACGCTGCACAGCCGCCCGCGTCCGGTGTGTGTTCCCCTTAAATATTGACAATTTTGTCAACAAATAAAACTAGACTAAAATGTCAGGGAGGGACTGGTGGAGAAGAGATCCAGTAGAACTAAAAGACAAGTCATTTCATGTTTGGTTGCGCTGGGTTGCTGTGCTCTGAAAATAGCAGATCTACAAGCTCACAACGTGTTGAACTGCAACGCATTGTGAGATAGTAGATCGGCTATTTTCAGTATGTAAATAACGCGTAAAATCAGCCATTACGACGCCATCAAGGCCCGCCAAAATACATATTTTCAGCTAAATTAACTGTAGCCCAAAGTCACTTATAATAAGCAGACATGGCAACACTGACTGAACCCAGTCCACCCTAACACAAAAAACATCGTACATGTATGTACACACACACACACGCACGCGCGCACGCACACACGCGCACACACACGCACACACGCACACACACAACACAAACCACGCACATACACACACACACACACACACACACACACGCACACGCGCACACACGCGCACACACACGCACACACCACACAAACCACGCGTGCACACACGCACACGCACGCACGCACGCACGCACGCACGCACACACACACACACACACACACACACACACACACAGCGCGCACACACGCGCACAAACGCACACACACGCACACACCACACAAACCACGTGTGCACACACGCACACGCACGCACGCACGCACGCACGCACGCACGCACACACACACACACACACACACACACACACACACACACACACACACACACACACACACACACACACTCTAACAGATACATGTTGAATGTATTCTTTCTTATATTCCAGGTGATGACCTCCACCTGTCAGAGATGGGAATTATACTTCTGGGGTATAAAACAGATTCAGGGATTAAGAGTAAATCAGGAAACACCATCATGGGTTCAGAGCAGTTTAGTTCAGGGGAAACAGATCAGTGTGAGAAGAGACAGGGAGACGTAGCAGGGAGACACATCACTGTGGTTAACACTCCAGGATGGTTTCATGATGCCTCTCTAACTGAAACACCTGAGCTGATCAAACAGCAGATAGTTCTTAGTGCATCTCTTTGTCCTCCAGGACCACATGCTCTCCTCCTGGTTATATCAGCTGGTGAGTCACTTACAGCTGATGAGTGTAAAAACATAGTGGATCACATGCAGCTGTTCGGTCCCACAGTGTGGAGTCACACTATGATCCTGTTCACACTTCTAAGAGGTAAATCCATTGAGCATTACATTGAGAGTGAAGGAGAGGGCCTGCAGAGGCTTGTGGAGAAATGTGGGGACAGATACCATGTCCTCAACAATAAGAACAGGGGTGATGGCACTCAGGTCACAGAGCTTCTGCAGAAGATAGAGAAGATGGCAGGAGATAAAGGAGGCTGTTTTGAGATAGACAGAGCAGTGTTAGAGGAGACTGAGAAGAAAAGGAGAACACAGGATGAGGGAGCAACACGACGACAAATGAAGGTGAAGAAAGAACGAGAGAGCATCAGGTCAAGGATGGGTATGTAATTAATTCATTTAAATCACATCTGTCACTAACATACCTCTCAATACACAGACACAGCATGATGTTTTAATCAATGATCAGCATAAAAACTAATTCAAACACATCAACACATTTACAGTAGACATTACAGAATATATTTGTGTTTTCTATGTGCTAAAAGTGTAAGTGTCAAAAATTAGAGCTGTTTAGCCATGCATTGAGAGTGAATGGAGAGATACATATCACTATTCTCTGTTGACCACTCACAGCACAGGAGTGGTCAACTGATAAACGTTTCAGCAGTGCAAGCTGCCTCCATCAGGGTTAAGACTGACATGTTTTAAAAGTAGTTAAATTACACTACACATAATGATGAAAATATAAAAAAGATGAATCAATAACAAAAATAAATGTATGATGAAGTAGGATGTTAATTTAGAAAAGATCTAGGAATTTTAAACATGGAGATGTTTCTGCCTGATAGCAATAATATACAATGTGTTTTATTAATAAATATATAATTAACAAATAGATTATACAGATCAATGATATACAATGTGTTTTATTTACTAAATACATCAAATAAACAAATAGATTGTACAGATCAGAAATTCTATTATTTATTTACATGAAGCCTATAAGCTTTTGAAAAATCTGAAATATGAGGTATATATTTTTTTGCACTGCTTCTCGTGTTCATGTCAAGGACCTCCATATTGATCCACAGAACCCCACTTGAAAACATATTGTGCCAAGGACCACCATAAGAGAAGATTTGTAAAGTGATCTACAAGCTCACAATGTGTCGCTTTGTGACGTGTTGTGAGCTTGTAGATCGGCTACTTTGAATATGAATTCTTAAATGCTTAAAGTTATACCATGTAACTTTTTTTATAAAACAAATCTTAAAATTGTCCTAACTGTTAAATCGCTAAAGTTTTAGAACCCCCACTCTGTTATTTTCAGCTTCTGAAGCCTTCTCTTTATATGTTTTCTATGAGTTGTGAGGGGGGGAGAATTTCCCGGCAAAATGATGTCATCTCCCACATGATACACTACCGGCCAATCACAGCGCCGATCATACACCACCGGCCAATCACAGCGAGTCCTGCTGTCTCTAAAGGAAGTAGCTTCCCTAAGCAACTGTGTTTACATTGGTGAAGGAATTTTGCTTGCTACTCCCTCAATCCTGGTCTAAAAATGATGGGAGACGGCTCTACGGAATCGTATCGGCGAGGCGGAGGTGCTCGCGACGGCCGCGGGGGTCCGCGGACCCCCGTTCCGGTGGTCCGCGGCGACTCCGGCCGAAAAAAGCAATACCGCTACTGACCACTAGTTGAGCAGCTTCAACAGTACAGCTTTAACAACCATAGAGTTATAGATAATATAGAGAACGGACAGCCCCGCCCCCAGCTATTCATTTCAATGCAAGTTGCTCAGTGGCGTTTTGAAGCACCCGGAAGAAGCAGAATCCAGGTGTATTGTGGGGGAAATTGGCACATCTGGATGTGCCAAAATTTGTTAAGTCGAGACGCAATTACGTCACAAACGTCACAAACGTCACGAACGTCACGAACGTCAAACAACGTCCATTGAACCCCATTGCAGACCCCAGCGGCTCTTTTGCTTGTGCATGTATTTTTCACCCCGTCTGCAGTTCCAGCTTTGGCCAGTAGGGCCAAAGCTTCAATATTTAGAAGCCGTTCTGGGGGCTTGTTAACAACACATATTGGGGGGTCCCCTGGCACAGAATATTGTCAGATGGGGGTCCGTGGACAAATACATATTAATTTGGGGATCCTGGCGTGGGTCTGCCGTCTCGCTCACCACACCGATACGCTGCTGTTTTATTTTTCCAGCGTTTCCGAGCAGTGAAAATGTTCTTCCCACTGGTGGAAATGGATGCACCGTGCAGCAACACAGCATCCAGTTGGTTTTACCGCACGACACTTCACCCACGTCAATACTGCGACGCTGCACAGCCGCCCACGTCCGGTGTGTGTTCCCCTTAAATATTGACTATTTTGTCAACAAATAAAAACTGCACTATAATTTCAGGGAGGGACTGGTGGAGAAGAGATCCAGTAGAAATAAAAGACAAGTCATTTCATGTTTGGTTGCGCTGGATTGTTGTGCTCTGAAAATAGCAGATCTACAAGCTCACAACGTGTTGAACTGCAACGCATTGTGAGATAGTAGATCGGCTATTTTCAGTATGTAAATAACGCTTAAAATCAGCCATTACGAGGCCATCAAGGCCTGCCAAAATACATATTTTCAGCTAAATTAACTGTAGCCCAAAGTCACTTATAATAAGCAGACATGGCAACACTGACTGAACCCAGTACACCCTAACACACACTAGGCCTGTCACAATTTGCCAAAAATGGCATTCGAATATTCGGTCTAAAATCCACCGCTGATTCGAATAAATTCGAATATTCAAATAAGTAGAGAAATTCGAAGCATTCGCAATTCGGAGCTTCGGAGCTTTTTTTTTTTTCATGTTATATTCACACCAATACAGCCATTGTTTCCGTTTTCTTACAATCCTATTTGCATATCAATAGACCTGTATTAGGCGACGTTCGCGACCCCCCAAACCTGAAGCTGTTTATTCTAGAGTCGCTTCTATCGCTTTACTGGTGGTCAGGGACGTGCAGAGAATGTTAAGAGAGGCAGGGGCTGACATTTCTAAAAGGGCCCTTTGGTGGACAATTCTCTCTTAAAAGGGCAGGGGCTCAAGCCCCGTTTGATGTCTGTGTGCACGTGCCTGGCGTTGGTAAAAGCGCAGAGCAGCATCGCATCGTCTATGCGAAGCGTCACACAGCAGCTGTGATGGAAGTTGGAAGTGGAACAACCACGACGTGAAACGAGCAATTATAATCACACCAATGGATTATGTTTTGGTTTGAACCAAATTAGGTAATCTACAAGAGTAGTGTGACGGAGGGAGTTTTACCGTGACCATGGCTGCGTGCGGGGAGACTCAGTGAGAGAAGAAATCCATGATTTACATTGTGTTTTCGGTGGAGAAAACAGTCTGCCTTCCCGTCACTACCAAATGTGTCGCCCGTTTCAGCTTGACTCGTTATCATTCTGAATCAATTAAAGTTACATTGTGTGATTAAACGTGAGCGGAGGCAAAGCAGTGAAAGCACTGTGTGTGTTCTGCGAGGCGGAGGACGGTCAGTGTGAAGGAAAAGTTAAGCTGGAGGTTTATTCTTCGCTGTATGACGGTGTCGCTGAACATGCACCCTTAATCTACAAGCCCACAACGTATTGGATCAGCGACGCATTGTGGACTTGTAGATCAGCCCACTTTTGCAGCGGCGAATGGAGACTTCTGCCTCGCGAGACCTTTTAACGTTACATGTGCCCAGAATCTCGCGAGAAGTGCGGCAGATTTGTTTTAATTAAATATAAATTAATTCGAAGCTCAATTTTTTACTTTCGAATATTCTTTTATTGTTAACATTCGAACGAATATTCAAATATAGAATATTCTTTCACAGCTCTAACACACACACACGCACGCAAGCTCGCACACACACACACACACGCACACGTGCACACACGCACACACACACATACACACACACACACGCACACACCACACAAACCACGCACACACGCACACGCGCGCGCGCGCACACACACACACACACACACACACACACACACACACACACACACACACACACACACACACACACACACACACACACACACGTTGAATGTATTCTTTCTTATATTTCAGGTGATGACCTCCATCTGTCAGAGATGGGAATTATACTTCTGGGATATAAATGTTCAGGGATTAAGAGTAAATCAGGAAACACCCTCCTGGGTTCAGAGCAGTTTACTGTAGACCCTTCAGAGAGAGCAGATCAGTGTGAGAAGAGACAGGGAGACGTAGCAGGGAGACGCCTCACTGTGGTTAACACTCCAGGATGGCGTTCTGTTCACTCTCTAACTGAAACATCTGAGCTGATCAAACAGCAGATAGTTCTTAGTGCATCTCTGTGTCCTCTAGGACCACATGCTCTCCTCCTGGTTATACCAGCTGATCTGTCACTTCCAGCTGATTGGTGTAAAAACATAGAGGATCACATGCAGCTTCTCGGTCCCACAGTGTGGAGTCACACTATGATCCTGTTCACTGATGCAGACTATCTAGGAGGTAAATCCATTGAGCATTTCATTGAGAGTGAAGGAGAGGCCCTGCAGAGGCTTGTAGAGAAATGTGGAGACAGATATCATGTCTTAGACAATGAGAACAGGGGTGATGACACTCAGGTCACAGAGCTTCTGATGAAGGTAGAGGAGATGGTGGCTGGAAATGGAGGACGTCTCTATGGAACAGGAAGTCCAGCAACACCAACACCTGACAGTGAGTATTTAACTGTTTATCTTCTATAACATAATGCTAACATGCTAACAAGTTTATTATTTTAAAATTCAGGCTACACAAGAATAATAATAATAATCCCGAAATCATCAAAATTAGTGAAAATATTGCGAATTTGCAAGCTTTTAGATATGCTATTTTCACTTTATTTGTACATGGTTGGTGAAACTCTGCCTTCATGCTTTGTGAGAACAGAATAATAATAATATAGTATAGAAATTAATATGTAATCAAATCAAATGCTGAGATAAAAGTCTGCCGGGATGTCTGTCATCAGTTATCACATGCACACACGCATGCATTGCACGCACGCACATGCACGCACGCACGCACGCACGCACGCACGCACGCACGCCACACACACACACACACACACACACACACACACACACACACACACACACACACACACACACACACACCACACACACAC
>NW_027665166.1:0-17243 GCF_963921795.1 Nannobrachium achirus | reverse complement strand
ATACAGTCATTCTTACAGTACAAAACAGTACAATACAGAAACGCATAACCTGTCTAATACATTTGATAGCTCCACAGTACCAATTCAACATAATTGATGTGAAATGGGATATATAGCTCTTCCTTTTTTTCCTTTTTTTCACTTCTTGTGAGCAAATACAATTTAATTTGTTTCTTAAAACTCACAGTATTACTTTCATGAATCAAAACGATTATGCTACTTTATTACATTACTGCGACCGTAGGTCGCATTTACTACCAAAACCTCCACAGGCTGTCTGTCAGTGAGTCAGTCAGTCAGTCAGTCAGTCAGTCAGTCCGTCACACTTTTGCCCTGCTCATATCTCCACAACCGTTGCCCCCATCCATGCCAAATTTTGCACACACACTCCTTGACTGCCAAACTACAACCTCCAAGGACCCCCGGAGCCCCAGGGACCCCCAGGTCCCTGGGGGACCCCCAGATGTAAAAAATGACCAAATGTGCTCACACGTCACACGTCACACTTTTTCCCTGCTTATATCTCCGCACCCGTTGACCCGATCCATGCCAGATTTTACACACACACTCCTTGCCTGCCAAACTACAACCTCCAGGGACCCCCAGATGTAAAAAATGACCAAATGTGCAAAAATGACCAAATGACCACCCCAACGGGGCTGCTCGCAGGGAATTCCCGGGGACCACCGACTCCTGGTGCTCCAGAACGGATGCAAAAGTGGTGGCGCCCCCAGTGGAGGACCCCCTGCCACTGCAGCGCACATAAAATGCCGTAACTCGGGCTAGGAGCGTCCGGGAGAGCCGGGGCCGGTACCTATTCGTCCGCCAAGGCAACGCGGAGACCACACCCCTCATTTCTCACATGGCCCTATTCTAGCGCCACCTTCAGGCCGATTTTTAAAACACATCTTTGGACACTGCTCCTACAGTTTTTGCCCTAAAATCACGAATATCACTACACAGCATGTCTACACTCATGTCATCAACATGGATCAGGAAGATTTTGGAAAAACACATTTTTGCCCTATTTGTGGAGGGCTACGGTCGCTTATCTCCCGATTAGGGAGTCTTACTGGTTATTATTACCGGTACTTTTTTTTTTTTTTTTTAACATGCTTGCACATGAAACCTAAATCGTACTCAGGACCAACAACTGCATGTCAGAAATGTTCCAGTGCAGCGTCTTGAAATGACACTGTTCCAGCAGGGGAGAGGTAGTAGTTGAGACCGTAGGTCACAGTTTACTATGAAACCTGGAAGATCCTGTCCATCTGAGGCTGGGTAACGCCTCAATATCTATAGCCGACCTGTTGTGACATCACATTGTTGACTCAATATCTATAGCTGACCTGTTGTGACCCATTGTTGACTCAATGACCAAGACAGCCTGTTCTGTCAATCATACTGTAAATGGAGATCCCTGATGTCATCAATATTAAGCCCATATTTGGCAATGCCCATACAGTAGGACGCTCCATATGGCCAAGACAGAATTAATTTGCAAATCAAGACTGCTGACTATCATCACCTGGATATCCATATGAAGATCACAACACTGACCTCATCAAACCCTGGATATCCATACATGGAGACGACTGGATTATCACTTAGATCTCCATATATGGAGCTGACCTCTACATCTGATTCCCAGATGATGCCCTGTTGGGCCAACCGCTCTAATAGAATCCCTTTTATGCCCATATATGGAGATCCCTGTCCTGATGTCATCAATATTAAGCGCATATCTGGGAATGCCCATATATGGACGCTCCATATATGGCCAAGACAGAATAGTTTTTCGCTCTGATGTAGAGGTATTGACCGGCTCCATATATGGAGATCTAAGTTATCCACCTTGTCCTCACCTTTTTATATATATTTTTTTATCACACGGTTTTGCAACCCATTTTCTCACCCAGTGCCAACTACCTAACCTGTAGTCCTGGTTTCCGCTCTCCCCCTGCCGCACCAGGGGAATTGGGGAGCACCTGCCTGGCTAGGGGGAGGTAGTATAGAAACCAGGACTACTGCATGTTTTTGTGAGGGCATCTACCCTAGGAGACACAGGGAGAACATGCAAACTCCACACAGAAAGGCCCTATCGTAATCACTGGACATAAAGGGTCTAAAACAACATTTGACATTTTCTGTGGCAGATAAAGAGCTTACTGTATGTGCAAATTGATATATTAAAAGCTGTGCATTAATATTGTTGGATCAATTTATTTTAACATAAGAACTTATGAACACTTTATTAGCACATTTGGGAACCCGTATGACAGTACAGTTACTGAACTGTGGGAGCCAACCAACACAAGGTACAGGGCATAGCAGTAGACGTGGTTTTCGGGTGCGAAACAAAATAATAATAATATATGTGTATGTAGGTACAGGGTTTCCTGCAGGAAAAAAGGGATATATAAGGCAGCTGGTCATTTTGGGAGTTGAAAGCCTACTTTCCTTAGTGGAAGCACTCTGAGCCCCCACCTCACGTCTGAAATACACTTTTTTATCTACTCCAAAGCACCACTACAGATCTTGTCAATAGAAATGTCCATTGACCAGATTGTCACCTTCCGGTGAAATATCAAATATATATATATTAAATATAATTTTTCTGGCCAAAAAAGTGAGTTTTAGACATGAGGTAGAGCTTCCACATATATATATATATATATATATATATATATATATATATATATATTCTGTATATGTGGCGGAGAGAGTTGCAGCCCCAGCCTGAAGCCTCAAAAGTCTAGTATCTGCCCTCATTCCATAGGACTATCCCTTTGGAGAAATGGTTAAGATATTGGACCTTCACGCGGGAGACCCAGGTTCGAAGCTGGGTGGGTAGGTTTGGATCACCTCCGTCTCACACACATACACACACACACACACACACACACACACACACACACACACACACACACACACACACACACACATATATACATACATATATTTTAGACGTGAGGTGGGGGGCACCGAGTGGACACCGTCAGGACAGTGTTCTATTTCACCAACAGTGTGTGTTGGATTTTACAGGCTTTTTGTATTGTAACTTAAAGAGCCTTGTTAGCCTATGCAAAACACTGCAGCTTAGATGGTCAATGACACAAGCACACATTATATAACAGGTCCAAATAAGCCTCACTTACAGTACAAACACCCCATTTTCACAACACTATTAGTAATAGAATTCAAAGGAAAATAAATTGCACATGGACAATATGCTTTGCACGGCGGCAGGACCAATAAATAATAATTAATAAATCATCATAATTAATTATGAACGGGCACCCATTTTTGTGCTTTGCCGGGAACCCAATTTTGTGTAGTACAGTACATTTACAGTATGTAGCTACTTTTATTTTCTATGAAAGCCAAAAGTGTAAGCTATGAAATAGTTTTGGAATTTATACGTTTTTTTCTTTTTTTCTTTTTTTTCTTTTCAAAATCGGACTTAGGCCTCAAATGGGCCATACTGATTAGACAGCACCATGAAGAGACAACATGATGAGGTGTACACAGTGTCCACACAGCATAGACAATAATGCTCTTACTAAGTACAATAGTAAAAGTAAACCTACATATCATGACAGTTATTTATTTTATTTCCATCAGGTGAGGTGGTTAATTTATGTTTTACATTAATCTAAATAGAAACATTCTCAGGTACAGTAGAAGTATCTTTAAACAATGGCACTGTTAATTAATTTACACCACTGACTGCATGATTGATGCTTTATGGTTTAATACCGGTTCAACTACTGTGCTGCCTGCTAGTGCCTGCATGTTGCTCCAAGCTGGGGAACAGGCCGGAGAGGAGCTGTGTACTCACAGTAGCAGCCCTGCTTCCAGATGCAGCAAACTATCTTTTCTTTTGTGGCATGTGTTGGCATCTTATTGTTTTATTTATGTATTGCCTTTTTTTCCTCGCTGCTTCTCAGCAACCCCCTTTCTTTTTTTTTCCTTTTTTTTTGGTGGTATGTTTTTTTTTTTTTTCTATTTTTTTTTTTCTTCTTTTCTCTCTCTCCAACAACTACAAAATAATTCAGCGGCGTCATAAAAACTGAAAAGCACTGCTGCAGGCTGCACAGCTGCCTGGTCTCTGACGAGAACAAAACACACAACAAAACACACAAGCGGTAAGGAGAGGGCCAGGGGGAAGGGGCCTCTTTTCCACCGAGTCCAAATATCTTTCAACACCGTTTGAGTCGGTGGTGAGGCTGTTGAGTGGCTGAGTAGGTGACATTATTGTTATATAGTAATACACAACATGAGAACTAGGCCTACTATAACACAAAATTCAACAACACAAAGCAAATGCCACGCAATTCAGATGACAACCCTAGAATAAAAATACACAGATAAAATACCATTCATTGCAACTACCTACAATATAAACAACAGTTTTGTCATACAAGTTGAGCACAAGACATGTGATGGCAAGGCAAGTTTATTTATATCCTGTAGGCTACTGTTCAACAAGGCAATTCAGTGCTGTGCCTCACGTGAAACGATATTAACATATAATTAGGCATCAAGACATGAAGACAAAGATACACAGTAACCAAATTAAGGACATTATTTTGAAAACAATACAAATAAAAATGAAAAGAAGTAGAAATAAACACGAGAAATTAAACAGAATGACATTTAATTATTTTAAATAATGGATATTTCTTTCTTTCTCCAAATCATCCTGCCGAATTCGCACCTTCTGATCTATCTAAATGTAGCCTGGGATGGGGTTTCTGATCCAGTTGGGAGTGTAAATAACTAAACTGTAAATAAACTGTACATCCTGTTGTTGCAAAATGATTTAAAATCTGTCTTGTTTGGTATACAATTTACAATTTAGGCATTTAGCAGACACTCTTGATCCAGAGCGACTTATAATAAGCAAGGTAAAACATCAATACAATGAGCAAGGTAAAAACATCAATACATCAAATGCATAGAAATATCAATCTAGACAAAAATAACATAGGTAGACCGAGCACATAGTCAGTAAAAAAGCTTTATATAAAACCCTAAACCCTAAAAAATGCTATTTAGCTTATGTATGGTCATAGGGGGGTAGGTGAGTGCTATAAGTGCTATGGGCCTAGGTGGAGTCTGAAGAGGTGAGTCTTCAGGTTTTCTTCCTAAACCAGATCACTCTGCTAGTTATAAAACTAACACCAGGCTTTCCTCCGAGGTGGAAAGTCTGGTGATGAGAGTTTAATCTGGTATTAACATGGAACATGTCTGCTCACTCCTCATGCACTGAAGGAAGCATGAGCTCAGTTCAGGGCTCTCCCCAGGTTGGCAGAGGGAGCAGAGCCCAGGATTACAGCTTAGGCCATTGGCACTGGGTGAAAAAAATGTGTTACAAAAATTGTGGTATAAAAAAGAAATATTAATAAAAATAACATGGAACAGATGGCTGTTCATGTTATTCACATTCTATAGAATCCCCTTTATCTAAATAACAGAATATGAATATAAATTGTAATGTAAACTCTGAATAATGACCTTGGCCAATGTCTCTAAATATCACTTTTAAAACTCAAGTTGACGTTCCAATGATACACTAATATCGTATAATCAATAATATGATGATATGCAACGGTCCAGTTTAATATAGAAAGTTGGGTGTAGGAGGTTGTAAGGGACTGGAAAAAAATAATAATAATAATGAATAAAGGTTGAGATCTCATATATATATATATATATATATATATATATATATATACACACACACACACACACACACACACAGTATATATATATATATATATATATATATATATATATATATATATATATATATATATATATATACACTGTGTGTGTGTGTGTGTGTGTGTGTGTGTGTGTATATATATATATATATATATATATATATATATATATATATATATATACTGTGTGTGTGTGTGTGTGTGTGTGTGTGTGTGTGTGTGTGTGTGTGTGTGTGTGTGTGTGTATATATATATATATATATATATATATATATATATATATATATATATATATATATATACTGTGTGTGTGTGTGTGTGTGTGTGTGTGTGTGTGTGTGTGTGTGTGTGTGTGTGTGTGTGTGTGTGTGTGTATATATATATATATATATATATATATATATATATATATATATATATACACACACACACACACAGTATAATTTCTTCACAATACGTTGCGACACAATTCAGAGATAATTAATGTTGCCAAAGCATCAATGCACAATAAACCAATCGCAACTCCGCCCCCCCTCTGCCTAGACCTCCGACCAGAATCACAGCCGCCTCTAAAGGAACCATTCACTTGAATGGACATCCAGCGGATTTTTACACATTAAATATGAATTCCGTTTTGGACCCAGAGCTTCGAAATCTCTTCCAATCCATCAACAAGGCCTGGATCTGCATTGGAAAAAATATTTAGACCTTTAAACTTTTAAAACAATACGACATAGGAATATATAAGGTCGCAGCAGAGGAATAAGGAACATGTCCATGGTTACTGGACCACAGAAAGCTGTTTCAAACCAATTTAAATATGAATGGACTGTATTGGCCTAAACGACAATAACCCATGACCATGACTACAAACACCTTATCTGTTATGTTAAATAGCAACTGATTAAGTAATGTACGTCTGTGAATGTCAACTCTGCTTTCGACTGCAGGCTGTGGGCAGGGGCGTCACAAGGGGGGGGGGGGGGGGAGTGGGACTGACTTACCAGGGCCCAAGGTGGAAGGGCCTTAATTATTTTAGACTATATCTGTTGAAAAATAGCAGATATACAAGCTCATAGCGTGGCACCGAGTGCCGCGCTGCGAGCTTGTAGATTTGCTATTTTTGAAATCCCACGATGAAGAACATTCATGTGGGCCCACAGCGAATCCTTGTACCCAGGGCCCAGAATTTGGTGCGACACCCTTGCCTCTCCCTCTGCGGCTCGGCAGCTAAACTTGTCAGGAATCGCGAACATTTCACGCCAGAGATATTATAGCTTTATAAGCAATCGGCATGATAATAAACATGTAGCCTACATTTGAAGCAGTTTATTCTGGTTGGTTGTTTGTGTAATGGAGAGTAATAGCCTCTAAACAAATCAGTGAAAAGTGAAAACGGCTCTGTAGGTCCAGCAGACAGGCGATTTCCTCATTCTGCTGTTGCGTCCTTATATATTCCTTTGTCGTATTGTTTTAAAAGTTTAAAGGTCTACATATTTTTCCAATGCATATCCAGGCCTTGTTGACGGATTGGACCAGATTTCGAAGCTCTGGGTCCAAAACGGAATTAATATTTAATGTGTAAAATCCGTCCATTCAAGTGAATGGTGCGGCTATGATTCTGGTCAGAGGTCTAGGCGGAGAGGTGGGGGCGCGGCCTCCGTGATTGATCCATCGTGTCCAAATCTGTCATCATGTAGCTGTACCCACCCACCCGCTAACTGATGCATTTCTCTCACAGATGGGATAGCCCAGGTCAGAACATGGTTTGTTGTTCCATCCTCCACCAATAAGCTCAACACAGTCTTCATCTCCAGAGACAGTGGGCTCATCTTTGTTCCAGTTCCTGTAGAAGTAGGAACATTTAATTCATTATAATACATTTATGTTCTAGATATTAGATATAAATTAGTCTCACGTGGCCAGACTGTTACCTCCCACTATTTATAAATACTTCCATCATACAGTCTGGGGAAGCTGTGATCATCAGTTAAATATAAAGAAGCCTCCTCCTCCTCACTTCCGTTTAGTTTTTACAGTTGTACACATTTATACAATTAACTAATAAACTAGTAAATCTAAATCATACCAGTAAGACGCCTAAGGGTGAAAAACCACCTTGCACAGGACGAAATTCATTTGCAAGTGTGATTCGAGTTGCAGTAGGTTGTTTAAAGGGGTATTCCACTTTCAAAAAAACTTTTGGTAATTTTATTGTCTAATCAGGCTTTTATGAACAATACAATATAATAACTGGTGTTTTTAATGAATCTATCATGGTTAAAATGGAGTTTGAAGTTACAATGGGTGGTGTGTATGTGGAGGCCTCCTGTAGGAGGAGGGCCTGGTAACATTTACATCAAATATCTAAATATTGAATTAAGCAAATTAAAATCTGTTAAGGGTGTTCATAAAAGCCTGACTAAACAATAACATGACCAAAGTTTTTTTTTAAAGTGAAATATCCCTTTAAGTTGGACAAAATGTGGACACATTTTTTTTTTTTATCCCGTTTAGGAAAAAGTTGCACAAATGAAATGTGAAATGTGCTGAAGATGTTAGACGAGTAGAATGAAGGTCTAAAGTCTTACGTTGGTGTGGAGTTCAGCGCTGTTCCATCGACCCATTTCCACTCTCCTTCCTTCTCTCTGGTCAAACCCAGCCACATGTTCTGGTTCTCTTTAACAAGTCTGTTAACAAAGTCCTGGACAGAAAAGATGCTGGTTACTCAAATACACACTGTAAAATAGATAGGTTACAACATGCACGCACGCATGGACGCACGCACACACACACACACACACACACACACACACACACACACACACACACACACACACACACACACACACACACACACACACACACACACACACACACGCACGCACACCACATAATACCTGTTTTGCTTTGCTGTTGATGATGATCAGGTCAGATCGGTTGCCTTTACAGCACTCTCTACTCTCATTCCAGGTTTTCTGCTCAGTAGAGATGTAATAACTGCTGCAGCCAAATCTCAGCCATCCAGGTGATTCTAACAACAAAACAATAAAGTTAGACACTCAGATTAAGGACAAGAATATATTATATAATATATATGGAACAACATGATATAAGGATAAGGATGAATAAAAAACAGCGATGTTTCACTGACCACAAAGCTCCAGCTTCAGGTTATCTCTCTCTGCAGTTATGATACCCAACGCGATAGCTAGGCCTACTATAACACAACATAAAACAACACAAAGCCAATCCCTCCAATTTGTAATGGAAGGACAACCCTGGATCAAAAATAAAATAAATGAAAAAAAGAGAGAGAAAAGAAGAGAAAAAAAAAACATTTAATGATGGTCGAAGGTCATGATGTAACAGACAATTATGTGCATTAAATATAACTGCCAACTCTAAGCTATTGAGGTCCGGCATGTTGTGACATCTTGGAAGAGTTTAAAGGTCTCATGACATGTTGTTTTTATAAAAGATGAAACGAAAGGCTTTTGCACACCTACAGCGACAGGTGCTGTCGAGGAGAGACCAAACAATGGTCGGTGAACTGAAAAGGCAAAAAACTCCACGCACACTGTCTTTAAATGCAAAAAGGGGAATTTAATAAAGAGATGCAACGTTTCGGTATTTAAACCTTCATCAGGCAAATTTTTGTTCAGAGTGTGAGATAAAAGATAAAAGTTTTTGTCCTGGTCCTTCAGATGAGAATTAAAAGGTTTTAACTGAAAAACCCACTATGGTGAGCCATGGCAGTTTTTCTATCTGTCATCTGACACCAGTGGTCTATAGACCACTGTAGTGCATCTGTAGACCCCTGTAGTGCATCTAGACCCCTGTAGTGCTTCTGTAGACCCCTGTAGTGCATCTGTAGACCCCTGTAGTGCATCTGTATACCACTGCAGTGCATCTGTAGGCCCCTGTAGTGCATCTATAGATGACTCTAGTGCATCTGTAGACCCCTGTAGTGCATCTGTATACCACTGCAGTGCATCTGTAGGCCCCTGTAGTGCATCTATAGATGACTCTAGTGCATCTGTAGACCCCTGTAATGCATCTGTAGACCACTAAGGTGGTCCCCCACTAAATGTCATTGGTTGACTGTGTGAATTTTGTTTTGCATAGGGCAGGCTTTTGTGTGTGTGTGTGTGTGTGTGTGTGTGTGTGTGTGTGTGTGTGTGTGTGTGTGTGTGTGTGTGTGTGTGTGTGTGTGTGTGCGTGTGTGTGTGTGTGTGTGTGTGTGTGTGCGCGCGTGTGTGTGTGTGCGTGCACACATGTGTGTGCACATGCGTAGCTACATACAGTAGCTTGGTTAAAACACTCTGCATCTGTCTAGACACCTTATTTGTAAAGTTATACAGTATCTCTTACTTGGTGGAAATGTGATTATATTGTAATGGCAGGACTGATTTTCACACCAACAAGGTGTGGCCACTTTAAGAATAGTTTCAATGAGATCCTTGACCCTCAAAACATAGGTCTAGACACCTTAATTGTTCATTTTAGTGCAATATTGGCTGAGACATAGTGACAGTTGACTTTTCAATAATGGCGGCACTAATTTGCATAAAAATGGGAGATGGGACATCTTGACAACTTTTTAACATAGCTCATCATTTTCAGCATATTCTTTCCAATAAGGAAACATTGATTAGAAATATATATCCGGGGGTTGCATGATACTTCTAGGGCTTCTGGAAAGCTACTGACTAAATATCCAATTTTCTCTGATTTGAGGTATAGTGCAGAACGTTGGCTACAGAAAGAGTAATTCTCAAGATAAAAAGGTCATCTTGGGCTCAAATTGAAGCTTAGGCATAGGGGAAGTTTTCTGAAGACAAATGAGGCAGTGATATTCACCATAAAGTGCTGGAAATTAATCATCCATGTTGTTGTTTGTCAATCGGACAGTATATTTCTGTGTGTTTCTGGGGATGATGCTGTTCATATTTAGAAATACAATAGTAGCACGCTCCAAAATCCTATTCTCTTACTTACCCCTATGTGTCAGGATACTCCATGCCCAATTTCAGACTTCCATGTCTATTTATGTAATTTTAGTGAATTAATATTTGGCTTTACCCAATTTCACCAGAGAAATATACAAAAGGGGGGTTTTGGGGTAGTAGGGACATTTTGACAACTTTTTAACATAGCTAATCATTTTCAGCACATTTTTTCCAATAAGGGAAAACTGATTAGAAATGTATTTCCGGGGGGTGCATGAAAACCCCTACTATGTACTAGACTAAATATCAAACAGAAAAGACTAGACACACCACAGACAACATACCGGTAAAGCCATTACCCCGCAACAACTAATTCTAATTGTCACTGCATCGTCAGTTTTCTATCTCCTGACCTGTTCACTCGTCGGCATGTGTTAGTCCATATGTTTCCAATAAATTAATGTTTACTCAAACTTCTCAGAGTTGTTGATTTATACATGTTTTGAGCCGAAAATAGACGTTAGGGCTCACCCAGCAAGAGCCTTACCGAAGGCCATAAAGGAGTGTGGATCACTAGCATCCTTTAAAATTGCCCTGAAAAACCACTTACAGGCAGCAGCCGTTCGCAACTGGTAAAAAATGAACCTAGCCCAACCCTACCCTCCCCTGCCCCTTCTTTGTATATACTGTTTGTTTAGACTTACTGTCTTCTTTTTGAGCGGTGGTTACACCGTCTCCTATACGTGGCCGTGTGTGTATGCGTGTGTGTGTGCGTGTGTGTGTGTGTGTGTCTGTATGTAGCCTGCAGGCCTGCAGTACCTTTTATGACCACACATGTTAAGGGAGGGGCGCTGTTGTTCAGGCCAGGCCAGACCAGGCACACACACACACACGCACACACACACACACACACACACACACACACACACACACACACACACACACACACACACACACACAGGGGGGAAGGGGGGGGGGTAAACCACCGCTCAGTTCACACGGGTGTGATTTTTAGTTTTTCTTTACATATCTACTGCATAGTACTGTGTTCTATTTGTCTGTCATTCAATGTTATATGAGATACTTCAATGGTTTCCAGTGGAAATAAGCTTAGGCTTTTCATGGATCTCCTTTTAGTAGACCTTGTACCAGTGAACTGTACCGTCATGAAACTGTACCTTTCCCTATGCAAACTTCTAATAAAGTCTTCAATCAATCAATCAAAGCGTTCTGAGACTTCTGACTCCCCTTTATGATAACGTCCCAAAATAAAAGCACTCTACAAGAGTTATGATTTATGGCTAGGCTACATTCCACCGGAGAACCTAAAGGTGACTTCACACTAAACAGCCTACTTCCAACGGCTCAAACCTGCTGTCATTACTTGGCAAACTTGGCATTTTTAAGTCAGGCGACGGCGCATTGCCTTCAGATCAGCTTGCAGCGCTGCGCTGGTGTGTTGCCAGGTCTGCTCATTATAAGTGACTTTGGTCTTGTTTTCCTGTAAAGTCTCTAGTTGCTGGTTGCATCTGTTTGGGCTTGTTTATGAAGTGAAGTTGCTTATTTGGCCTTGCTTTCAACATTCTTTTAGAAAGTAGCTAATGTAATGGTGAAACCTTGGGCCTGATTTTACACTTGTTTCACTTCCAGAATTTGGCAACTAGAGTTTGCTGTATTTTTGCTTCTCTCACAAAAGAAAGCACAGGACTATTACAAACTTTTCTTTGGACTTATTGGAATAGGAATTGAGAGTTGAGATTGAGAATATGTATTTAGTTAAAATGTGCCACAGGACAACTTCTCTGGCTTATTTAAGATTGCTTCTGGAAGTTCTGCACTGTAGCAGACTAGACAGAGGTCCATTCTACAATGGAGGATTTACCACTGACCGCAAAGAAAACTGAGCACGTTCAGTTTTTCATCGACGGGTTCCACAAGCCATATATCGGCGGCAAGCGCCTCTTGCCAACAGGTTCCTGATGGCTCCCTGTCGCCAGCCTGTCGGCAGCCGACACTTTTTGACTGAAATCGTCCACTAATCTCCTTGGTTAAAACCTGCCTTAAGATCACCTGGGGCAGAACTGTAGAGGGTGCTGGACATGGGTCTCTCAGGGGGCAAAGGGCAAAGCTGGTTGTCAAAGACAGTGATAGGTGGAGGGACATTATCAATGCCTTAAGCCCCATAGGGGTGAAGAGCATGAGTAAGTAAGTAACATGTACTGTATGTGTTAATTGAAAGAAGTTAACATGACGTTTAGTGCTGCTGTGAATGTGGTCCTGTCAAATACATATAATATGACCCATGTGAATCTCCTAGAAAAGTTATGCTATTTAACAAAGGGAGGGGTCGTTTTTTATTGAGGGGTGTTACTGGAGGAAAATAGGGGAGGGTCATGCTATTTCAATTTCAGTCCTAGGGAGGGTCTGCTGATTTCACTTTGAATTCAAGGGAGGGTCATGCAATTTATCAAAAGCAAACAATGGCTCCAGAGGTACAGGCACTTATGCAACCATTGTCAACAGCCTTCTGCTTCATTTAATGACAAACCCTGGGTGCCATCCCTGGAAATGCCCTACAGTCACTGCAGTTAGTGGGAATGAACTGAAGTGGCTGTGTTTATACTACAATGTATCTTCCTAAAACAATGGAGAGCTGTGTAAGGCAGCAACAATGGTTGTCAGAACTGTATCCCCCCTCCCTAAAGTAAAAAGTGAAAAGGTGCTAAAAAGAATTAACGACCGCTCGTTGAAAATGCGCATTTGACCCAGATTTGGCGACAGGCAATCAACAGCACAAAATGAATGGCAGCAGTTACAAGCCTTCTCTGTGTTGTGCACATGTGTCAACTGTTTAATCTGTAACCTAGATGTCAAATAACCTGTTCTCAACCTGTGAGAACTTCTCACCTTTTATATGATGTCCACGTTGACTTTTACACTAGCAGCACTATAGGCTACTCACTGTGTGTTACTTTAGTTTGGAGGGTGTGTTAGTTTATATTTGGAAATGTGTTTTTGGGATGAAGTGCAGCTGGGATCTCAATGCATTACATTAGCCTATTCATTATTGTTAATTGCTGCTGCCGTTTTTAACCATAAAAAAATCCTAATTATTTACAGTAAAAAAATAAAGAAAGAAAAAAATCTCTGTTCTGTTCTCGCCACTGGTTAGGAATATAATAATATGTGTCCCAGCACCCCCAGCAGCCAGTCATTGCAATTTTTTTCATTTTCATTTTTTCATTTCATTTGAAAGCTGGGGATCATAGCTACAAAATGATATATTGGTTGTGGAGATTGACCCAACAGTTTTGAAGATATGGCTTATAGAATGATTCCATGCTGAAATAGGACTTTTGAGATATTCAAGTTTTAAATAAATTTCTAACCTGCAATGACCTGACTCCGCCACATGGGGAGCAATCTTCAATTCAATCTTCAATTCAAAGAAGCTTTATTGGCATGAGAACACAAACGTTTACACAGTGGTGGAAAAAGTACCAACATTTTATAATTAAGTAAAAGTATCAATTCTGCAATGTAGAATCACTCTGTTACAAGTAAAAGTCCAGAATAAAAAATGTACTTGAGTAAAAGTACAAAAGTATTGGTATCCAAATGTACTTAAAGTACCAAAAGTAAAAGTACAAAATGTTTGAAAATAGCAGATCTACAAGCTCACAACGCGTCGCACCGCAATGCGTTGTGAGCTTGTAGATCGGCTATTTTCAAATAGCCTTGGTATAACATAGGGCTAAAGTGGTTTATGTATGTTTTAAAATGTAGTTATTGCTCTCTAAAAAGATAATGCCACAACAGCATCTCAAGCATTATTGGGCTAAATGTAAAGACGCTACGCTGCGCCAACCGTGAATTCAACACAATCTGCTGTTACGCAGTTTAACCAATTTGCTACATACGTCTACACAAACGGTCAGATTACAAAGATAAATTGCTTATTGAAGGCTCACAGATGTCACCATAGGGTACGCTCCAGCAGGATGTCCCGTAATGATCGTATTATTTAATGAGGAGCATTTTAATCCGATCGGTCGTCGTTTCCTTAAAAAGGTATTAATGTATCTAAGTGCAGTACACCTCGCAACCGATGGGGTCGCATGGCTGAAAAACAACAGAAAATGGCATCTGATCGGATTAAAATGCTGTTTATTAAACAATACGAAAGATACGGGTAATTCTGCTTGAGCGTACCATACTGTGACATCTGTGAGACTTCAGTAAGCACGTTATCTTTGAAATATGAAGGTTTTTGTAGACGTACGTAGCAAATAGGATTAACTGCTCAACACGAGGTTGAAGTGAATGTATTACGTGCGCAACAGGGCTAACTGTGCTAAATGTAGCATAATCAGTGTTTGTGTAACTTTAGTCAGAAGGATTATCTGACCTGATAATAAAACACAATCTACAGGCTTAACCGCCTCGCGTTGTGAGCTTGTAGAAGAGAGCAACAATAGAGTTGGGTCACGTTTTATTTGTTTATAGCCTGCAGCTAGCGCTGCAGCTAGCGCTAGCTAACGCTAGCTAGCGTTAGCCGTTAGCCACTCATAGCCAGTCAACCAGAATAGTCTACTCTAAAGTCAACTTTCCGACGGCGAGTGAACGATTGCATTCCATCCATGTTTTCTTGGCTGTCAATTTATTGTCAAAAAAAAACAAACGCCCTGAACGTTAGAATTAGATAGTTTAGGACGACACTGATCTATTGCCATACCCAATGCTAAGCTAACTCAGTGACAAAGGAAGCTTCCGCACGCATACGTCACAGACGTCTCCAGGCCGCTCCAGGCAGGAACGGATCATTCACCAGCGTAGAAGAAGAAACAGCGGAAGAACGGCGGAAGAATAATAAATAAAATAATACACTAAATCATACATTACGTGGTTAATAATTGTTCATTTGGAACACACGTGGCATTAAATTAATGGGATAAATACTGTGGGTTGCATCGCTAAGTAATGGAGTCCCGATATTACCGCATTTGGCTACAAACGGCTAACAAAGGCTGGCTAGTTAGCATTTTAGCTAATATAAACTGGGAGGACTAACAGAATTATGTACCGATCTCTCACATTAATTAAAAAAAGTCTTATTTACATGCAGAGTTAAGCTCTGGCGTTTAAGTGAAATGTAGCCTAGATATTATGAGATGCTGTTGTGGCATTATCTTTTTAGAGAGCAAAAAAAAATAAAAAATCATTTTGGCTGTAGGGAATAATGACAGTCCCCGAGATGACTGGCTGCTGGGGGCGCTGGGCCACATATAGGTTTTATAGGCATAATTTTACTGTGGTAAATGCCATGTTGTAGGGGAGGGTCAATCTTTTTTATTTTAATGCTTGGGGAGGGTCACTGATTTTTTCCCCAATTGAGAGGGAGGGTCATAGCCTGATTTCAAGACTCTGCGCTGGAGCTTGAGTCTGACAGTGACCCATTGTGTTGAGATTTCAAAGGGGAGGGGATTTAAAATTTGAAATTCCCAATCACAAGCGATCTGGTGGGAGGGGTTGTGTTTGACTTTTGCACACAAAACAATCCCTCCTCCCCCTCCCCTCAATGACATGCACCCAACAGGTCACTGTCTTTGATGTTTCACTGATTAGAGAGAATCACTAACGAGCTATTCGACACTTGTATGGCTCAATCAATGACTGCAGTTCGGAGCCCTTTTGAAGTTCAAAGGGAGCAATTAAGAACTCTGGTGAGCCACGCAGCCACCTCTCCCTCCACTGTTTCTGTTGATTTTCACCCCACCCCCCCTCTCTCTTGCTTTGAATTCATTGGTCGGTTTCGCTCGGTTTGAGAGGTTTTCGGTAGCAAGAGCCACGTCATATGACACATCCAGACCAAGAGATGCAGTTCACTCAGAGAGTGGGCGGGTCTATTGGCTGGAGCCAGGCTAGGAGGGTCATGGCATTTTATAAAAGGGCTTATACATTTTCTCCAGTAACACCCCTCAATAAAAAACGACCCCTCCCTAAATGTACATTTCTTCCAAATGGAAATGGCAAGAGCTGGTCCAGTCACAGCAATTCACTATTGATTAAAAATGGCATTGAAATTATAATGGCACTGACATTAATCCCTCCGCAAAAATGCATTGTTGATTTCAGTGGGGTGGGGGCTAAATATGTCTTTTTAAACAGAATAAAGCTGGCTGCACACTTGCCGATAATCTGGGAATTTAATGAATTAAAACTCAACAGGAGCAGGTTTGTTTTATATCAAACAGAAACAGCAGAATGATCTCTACCAGTGGGAACAGTACACATCTCACTTTGCTCTTGCAAGTCAAAGTACACGCATGCCCCCAGGTTGCATGCAAATAAAATCGGTAAAATCAAAATGATAGAAAAACATTTTTCTTTTCTCTAATGACTATCTAAAATATGAACCCTTGTTGTCAAATAACAAAGTTGTCCTTTAAGGATTGTAATAAATGCAATATCATGCCTAACAAGCTACAAGGATCACCACTCTTCTAACCCTGTACCCCAAAGTAGGGAGAAGCCTCTGAAAAGGGAATATCCCTAAAGTGAT
>NW_027665167.1:0-42217 GCF_963921795.1 Nannobrachium achirus | reverse complement strand
TCTGTTAAATTGTTAATACACTTCCCCCTCATTTTGTTTAAGTGTCTGTTTTAATGTTATCTGCTCCATTTGTCTGCTGAATATTGCTTGTACGGACTTAGACTGTTGTTCCACAAACTGCTGGAGATATACTGTTTTTACACTTTCCATAAGTATTATGTCTCATAATTCTTAATATATATGAGTTAAGTAAACACATCTAATTCAACAAAATGATAGGGGAGTGCATTAAGACTTTAAGAGATTAAAAACTTCTAGTTTGTGGTTTACAGTCTGGTAAATTAAAAAAGTATCTTTATCCAAAATTTTTAAATACGGACTTAGACTGTTATTCGTCTCAGGTACTTTTGCCACTCAAATAATTGCGATTAACGATTTCATTGTGTTTTTGTCGTTGACAATTACATTTCTGTTTGGCCTTTAGGCTTTGAAGTTGCACATGGTAGATATGACACATCACCTAAATACACAAAGAAATTACTGACATATTTGACAACTTTGTACTTAAAAAAGAACATTGATTGTGATGCGACGCGTTGTGAGCTTGTCGATCGGCTTTTTCCACTATTTTTTACTTAAAAAATATATATGAACATTTTTCAACATGGAAACGATAATGACGATTATGAAAAGTAATCGCGATTATGTCAAATAATTGCGATTTGACGATTATGTAACAATTGTGACAGCCCTATCTGTATCATATCATCACATTACTGTACTTTGGGGATTTCTTTTTCATCCAGCCGTTAAAGTGCTATTAGTCAGGATCAGGATTACATAATGTGTGGATTGGAGAAGAAATGAGAATGCTATAGATTTTAATTGCAGTGTTGATGTGAATGGAACCATCTGTGTGCTCTTGGTTATTGGCAGACGAAGGAAGTCTCACAGAAGGTGTGCCGTCTTCAGTTTTACTCTCGATGCAACGGAGGCTGTTCTCAGAACACTTAATAAAACCACGCTTAGTTTAGATTTGACTGTATTATTCTCTGAAGTCTTCAAGGAGAGTACAACTTGATTGATTGCCAATGGAAAATTGTGTTGAAGTGAATTGATTTAATTCTGTATTATTTGTACCGTAAGGAGATTTCATTTTGACTACAGAAAGGAGAACCTACAGTATGGGTACTGTACTGTATGCACACATTTGTTTATGAAAGTCAAGACTGTAGGCCTACTACAATATATACTGAATTAGTCTGTTAGTTGAATTCTGCCCACCAAAGTGACATTCAATATGTCATTGCGACCATAGGTCGCAGTTTACTGTCAGAACCGGCACAGCTTCTCCGTATGTATGTATGTATGTATGTATGTATACGTGTAACGTCTTATACTGTGGTGACATCACAGATGATATCACAGTGATGTCAGATACTCAGAGCAGGGATCTCCATATATAGGCATAAACAGCTGACATCACAGTGATGTCAGTTACTCAGAGCAGGGATCTCCATATTCTGTAAGGGCATAAAAGGGATTCTGTTAGGGATCTCCATATATGGGCATAAAAGGGATTAGTGATGTCAGATACTCAGCAGGGATCTCCATATATGGGCATAAAAGAGGTTATGTTAGGGATCTCCATATATGGGCAGGACATCTGGGATTGCATCCCAGATGATGCCCTGTTAGGAAAACCACACTAACATAATCCATATATGGTCAAGACAGAGGGCGCGACCTCGCCCTTTAGGGCTTTTCACCCTTAGGCGTCTTACTGGTATAACATATTTTACATTATTAAATTAGATATCCAATATATCTGAAGTTTATTGAGTCATAGAAGGGATCGGCGACAGACAGGCAGCCCTCGTTACAATAGTTTTGCCATCAATTCGCGGCTCAACCAACAATAGGAAAATCAGCCAAAGATTGAGCGAAAAAAACCTCATGAATTTTATATCGCCGGCAGAGTCTAAAGAAAGACATGGCGGAGGATTTGGGAAAACGCTGTAGCGGAGCATCAGGGCATGCAGGGCTGTGAGATTACTGAACGCACACTGGAGAGCACTTGAATATGAACGCTGTAGACTAGAGAGTCCACATTATATTGTGTCCTCTTTATCACCCCCATTCTGTCTCACCAGCCTGTCTCTGGAGTACAGTACTGTAGCGTAGCAGACCTGCGTGTTTCAATCAAGAAACGTATCATCCCAAACCCAAACTGTCCCTACTAATGGGATGGAGATTGTCGATAATTAACCCATTTAGAACGGGGTACACAATTTGTGTATCATTATTTTATGCTTTAACTATTGAAAAATAGCAGACATACAAGCTCGCAGCGCGGCACCGAGTGCCGCGCTGCGAGCTTGTAGATCTGCTATTTTTGAAAAATCGTGAAAAATTTGAATTTTGACCCGATTCTATAAGTGTCTTTTGAATCCTTCTAAGGTTTTTTTTTTTTTAAAAACCTATGTTTCTTTGTCAGCAATCTGGCCAGCCATCGTCAAAGAAAAGATCCTTTTCACTTAACTGGAGCTCAGTTAGTCTGTTCTTGAGAGACTACTATGTCAGTGGTTCTCAAACCTTTTCATCTGAAGGACCCCCAAAATTATATGTATTTGGCCACAGACCCCCCATCTCAAAATATTTAGTTCCAGGGACCACCCAGAAGCAAAATTTGACTTACAAACGTTCGCTTTGAAAATACATATATTCAAAGATTTGCACCCATTTTCAGGACTTTTTCAAAAATAGCAGATCTACAAGCTTGCAGCGCGGCACTCGGTGCCGCGCTGTGAGCTTGTATATCTGCTATTTTTCACTGGTTAAAGCATTCAATAATACTAGGCCTGAGTGGGTTAAAATTTACATCGCATAAAAAAAAGGGGGGGGGGGGAGTATACACCACCAGGCTGAGCTTCCATCTGTTAATTACACTATGAGTAGCTTGTTAAGCAAGAGTCTCTGCAATATGTTGGTTTCAAATGCATTCCACTGATGAGTACGGCTCAGATGATGAGATTTGGATTTGTGCTTGTTGAGTCAAATTTGATCCAATTTTATTTTAATGCTCTCTCGCTCTCTCTCTCTCTCTCTCTCTCTCTCTCCCTCCCTTTCCATTTGGTTTCGTACAGTATCAAAGATAAAATGCTCCATAATGGGGACAATTCCATAATTGCCCTTTCTGTAGTCCTACTGTGTGTGCTAAAAGATATCCTTGATGCATGTAGGCAAGTGATTAATTATGGGGTTCTGCGTGCATGTGTCCGTGCATGCGCGAGTGACTCACTTGTGATAAAACTGTGTTGATGCGTATGCGTGCACATGCAACTGTGTTTATTGTACTGTAGTTGTGGTGTTCTATTTTTGGAGAGTTCTTTCGTTAATTATAGGTCTTTCTTTTATTGTGAACAATAAGCGTTTTACTCCCGACAAGGAGTAAAAAAATGGCAACGCTTTTATTTGATTAAGGAGCAGCAACAATATTAGTTAAATACTCTGCCGTTACCGCCAACCTCCCCAATTCAATTCTGCATTTAATATATCGTCGTTGTCGGGCGGAAACCTCGTATCTCCAAGTTTCACGTTGTTATGTTCTTTCGCAAAGTAAAGCCCTGCTACATCGTACAAGGCCGTCGCACAAAAGTAGTGAAAACAGCCGATCTACAAGCAACACAACGCCTCGTGGTGCGAGGCGTTGTGTTGCTTGTAGATCGGCTGTTTTCACTAGTCTAAATCATTTTTAGAATGAAAAATGCATAACGAACGGTTTTGGACATACAAGGTTTTCACCCGACAACAACGATATGTAAACCTTTTCTTTTGTAAAGTGCTTATTCACATGCTGTGTCCTCTGAGCGCAAACATCAGTTGTTTTCAAAGTTCCAGCGCCTCTCTCTCCACAAATGATGTGAGGAGAAATAACTGATAACCAGCCACAGAAGATATCTTGCTCTTCTGTCTTACAACCACAAAACAGGCGTTCCCTTGTGCAATTGTTCAAATAAATGATGGCATTGTGTTTCGACTATTTTCCCATCATCTTCCAAACTACGTTTCTGGATCAACCGATGATATCCTCCATGGTTGTTTTGGGGTAGAGTGAGATGCACCCATGCAGCCACAGCAAGGTCGGTTGGTTGGTTTTTAGTTTGATATGCAAGGAAGTAAATATACTGGCAAGATTTAAATCAGGGGTCTTCAACGTTTTCAGGCCAAGGACCCCTTAGTTGAGAGAGAGATGAAGCAGGGATCCCTCACAACCTGTTCATAGGTTCCATATAGTTTCATCGTTTGACAGCACAATCATCAGTGTATTTTGGATTCATGTGAATTTATGTTTTCAGATATTTAACCACTTGAACCGTCAATACTTAATAAACTTGGCCTTTCACTCTATACTTAGTCTGCTCTTTTTCCCCTCTACACCAACCTCTTTGCCGAAAATAACCGATCTACAAGCTCACGCGAGGCGTTGCGAGCTTGTAGATCTACTATTTTTGGCTAAAGTTCTCAGAATATGGACTCTAGGGTTCAAATCGTTAATATAAAAACGTTTTTTTTTTTTTCTATCTCACAATGATTTGGAGTACCCCCTGTAATAATTCTGAGGACGCCCTAGGGGTCCCGGACCCCCTGTTGAAGACCTGTGGTTTAAACCATTATTCTATTTTAATACTCTGTGCCATTACTTTAATTAGGTATTGTGTGTAACATCCTTGTTTGCTTTGATTGCTTGGCAATGCCAGACACCACCAACATGTCTCACAAAAAGCCCATAAGAATGGCAGCGGCGTGTCAGTTCAAACAACCTCCGTCTAGTTGGGTGTAACGAGCAAGCACTACCTCCAGGGGCCACTAGCAGGTGTATTGTTTCATTCTCTTTATCCGAGGACATGGCCTTCATAAGCCAGAGATGTTTAAAACATCCTTATCCTCCTCCCAACACAAGGAATATACAATATGCTACATTGACTCACTCCATATTTGGGGCAGCAGTGGCTGCAGGGCCTGAAGGCGTGATGGGAATGATTTCAGCTTTCACTCTGCAGACAGGCTGAATGTGTTTGGATTGAGAGTCAAACTGGAGTCTGCAGAGTTTCTAATGTTGCTCTCCTCCCATAAGTACCACGACGGTGGCCTTGAACAAGACCCCCTCCGTGCACGCACGCACGCACGCACGCACACACACACACACGCACACACACTGTAGTCTAGTGTCTAGTGGAGATGCTCAGTTTCTGACAGTTCCCCCCAGGATACTGGTTTTGCAAAATTGCTTTATGAATATTGTGTGTATCCTTGCCTGTGTGTGTGTGTGTGTGTGTGTGTGTGTGTGCGTGCGTGTGTGCGTGTGTGCGTGCATGTGTGTGTGTGCGTGCGTGCGTGCGTGCGTGCACATGACCTGAGCACTCTCTTGTCCCACTTGTTTTTTCTTGAGGCCATTTATGCAGGTCACCAGCATGAATACCAGCTTTGTGTCTACACACTTAAAACATTGTGTTTAATAGACAAAAATGATATATTCCAATATTTTTGTCCCCCACAGATATATACGTAGCAGAACCCAATTGATCCTTTACATTCTAATGGTATGCTGTGTATGGATTTGTATTTTTTTAAGAATAAATTATGTTTTTGTTTATACCTCTCAACGATCTGCAATCCTCTCCTGCACTTTCCCCTGCAAACTAACATGTCGTATAATATATGACCTGTTGCATCAATTCATACATACCGGTATTATGAATCAAAATTAGATGGTTCAGTCTGTTTTCATTAATCAATTTCCTCTATGTTTGATCATTCCCAGTAAAATGAACTCTCCCAGATTGGCAGATTTCACCCAGGTTTTTTCATCTCACTCACGTCACTGTCTGCTGATGACCTCTCTCAGCAACGAAATAAACAGAAAATAAACAAAAATAAAAATAAAACAATTCACAGGAGACAAGCAGTGATCACCCCATGATGGGCACTGCAATGTAGTTTCATTGCAGGCGCTTTTTCAGAGTGAAAAAATAAGAAGACACGTTTGACATGAAACAACGGTAGATTCACATGAAGACAAATAAAAACAAGAATAAACATGAAATACAAACTGCACACAAACAGAGAGCAGTGTCAACATCAGGAAACCCATTCTGGAGCTGTCAATCTTTCAGTGGTACGAGTAGCTCTTGTATCTACAAGGAATCTCGTGTGTCATCTCACGTTTACAAAATGTTGTGGTGGTGGTATTCGTTGTGAGGGAGTCGTATAGTACAAAAGGTAAACACCAATACAGTGCAATCTGTTCAATTCCTACTCATCTAGGACCCTCATAGTGGCTGTGGCAATGGCCTGCAGCCCAGTATACTGTAGCGTAGCCCATCGGTTTAATGCACCTGTACAGGGAAATATATAAATGTATACACATTTTATAATTTCTACCGAGCAATCTTCGTTCCTACTCTCACCTATGGTCATGAAGTGTGGGTCATGACCCAAAGGTCGCGGGTGCAAGCGGCCGAAATGGGTTTCCTCAGACGGGTGGCTGGTATCTCCCTTAGAGATAGGGTGAGAAGTTCAGTCACCCGAGAGAGACTTGGAGTAGAACCGCTGCTCCTTTACTTGGAAAGGAGTCAGCTTAGGTGGTTCGGGCATCTAGTAAGGATGCCCCCCGAGCGCCTTCCTAGGAAGGTCCTCGATGCACGTCCCACTGGGAGGAGACCCCGTGGCAGACCAAAGACCAGATGGAGGGATTATATCTCCAAACTGGCTTGGGAACGCCTCGGTATACTCCCTGAGGGAGTGGAGGAAGTTGCTCAGGATAAGGAAATCTGGAGGTCTCAGCTGGAACTGTTACCCCCGTGACCCGATTCCGGATAAGCGGTTGAAGATGGATGGACATTTTATAATTCTCAAATGAGGCCAGTCTCCTGTAATTGGAACTCTGGCTTTAATCAAAGTGTGTCTCACATTAGTTCAATGTGAATGTAAATTTCAAGGAAGCCTTTCAAGGAAAGGACAAAGTTATTTGTTTTTATGTAAACAAAAATTGTGTCCGTCTCCCAGCAATTTGAGAACATCCACACGGCGGCCATGTTGGCATTTTACATGAAAAAACAAGGTGGCAACGCGTTATTTGGAATTGCACATGAGTTCTGGGCAAACCCCGCCCATGGAAGCTTTTGATTGGCTGAACTGATGCTAGGGAGCGCTCCTTTTTGTTCGCTTGGACCGCACGGAGGTGCGATCACTTAAACCTAACCCTAACCCTATCCTTAACCTCAGTAAAACTATATGCCTAACCCTAACCGTAACTAACCTGCCGACGGATGTGAAAACAAACGGCTCCGCCCAGAACTCATGTGCAATTCCAAATAACGCGGTGGGAACAGGGTGGAATTTCATTAACCTAATTACAAAATGGCCGCTGTGTGAATATGGTCTATTCTCTCCCAACACAGAGACTCCAATACATTTATTTTATGTTCCATTTAGAGAGACAGGCCTACCATTTACAACTGAATGGAGAAAGGAGTGTTCATTTCCCTTAAATTATGTTGTTGTTTTTTCCGCCCTTGTAGTCCGTACTTGTAAGTAACATCGCAGGGTTTGAGGAATGCACCTCGAGGGAATGTGTTTGAATTGCAAAGTGTTGTCGGGTTGTGGTTATTAGTGTCAGAACACAGTGGAGTTCACTCCCTGCATACGATCCTCAGCCTGAGCAACTCCACACCAATAGATGTGCTTGTGGTTTCACAAGCCTTTCATAATAAGGTTGAGGCCGGTTGTTACAGATGTCCTCAAAATGTATTCTGATTGCAAGTGATTCACTCTTGAAATTAGCAGCGTTTCTCCTCATGTGAATACGACTTGCTTCCAGCAACAAAACGTCGCTGTCGGGTGGAAACCTCGTATCTCCATGTTTCAAATTTGTACGTTCTTTCGCAAATTAAAGCCCTGCTTCATCACGCAAGGCCGTCGCACAAAAGTAGTGAAAACGGCAGATCTACGTTGTGTGCTTGTGTGATCGGCTGTTTTCACTAGTTTAAATCATTTTTAAAATGATAAATGCAAAACCAACGGTTTTGGACATACAAGGTTTCCACCCGACAACGACGAAGAGCATGTTGGTGCACTTTCATCCGACCGTCCCCTCTCAGCTTTAAGTGCCGTCGCCCACATGTTCTCATCTGTGGAGCCAAAAAAGAAAGAAAGGGAAAAAAAAGGAAAAAGGGGGTTTGATCACTGTTGCCAAGCAGTTAAAACTCAAGTGTGTAAATGTGTGGAGGGGAGGGGGGGGGGGGGGGGGGACCTCTGCAGTCTGCATGTGATGATGTTATCACTGACTGTTTGTTGGTGTCATATTCCCAACAAGAACTCAAACTAATTTGCCTATGAAGGTGATTGTGGTGATGCTTGACGAATAAATGTCAGCCCATCTAAAGGATGAGTTCTGACAGGTTGTTGTTATGACAGATGTGGAACTGAAGATGAGCTTTTCCATAAGAGCTTCCAGCACATTGTCTTACTGTCACTGCGGGGGTAAACATAGTCACTGTTGGGCCCATAAACCTCATATCTCCATATTTCAACTTCTTTATGCCCTACTTCTTTGTATAAGAGTGTTACACAAAAGTAGCGTAAATAGCCAGTCTATAAGCTCACACATGCGTTGGGTTACGGTTATTTAAAGGGCTAGCCACTGTCACCTAAAGGGGTTGAGGGGCAGATTACACGGTGACATGATTATGAGCTTCTCTGAAAACGGTCTGAAACAGTCTGAAGCTCATGTCACAGTGTAATCTGCCCCTCGCCCCCCCAACAACAGCTGACCAGTACAGTAAGTAATCATACAGTCAGGCTATCTCTCTCTGTGGGTTTTTTACATGTTTAACCCAGTGAAATGAAAAATAAGTTTTTCACACTTTTAGAGCTTATCCGTGGTAATCATATGGGCATTCCTTTTTCTTTTTTTTTTTCCCAGGTCATTAGCTCACCGTGATTATCTGGTTCTCCGTTGGGATAGAATGGGGGTTTTGGCCGATCATCGATCTCCCCGTGCGTTTCGCGTGCGCGATCCCTTAACGTAAATGTCCCCGCAAATAATCCATGTGTGACTCAAAAGCAGAACTGAAAATTTTCGCTAGCATAGCCCCTAGCATGGCTGCTGTAGAAGCACCAGGGTACAGACAGTAACCGAATGGGGGAATATGCCTTGGAAAAGGAAAGGCCAATGACATCACTTCTGCTTCATGTCAGCCCAGCCATGAGCTATCAATGCACGAGTGGTGACTAGGGAAGGTTAGACGATCGCCGATTTTCGGATGAAAATCATTTATTTCGGTAAATACGGGAAAGTACGGGAAAGTACGATTGGCTGCCCCTCCCCCCTAGGAAGTCCGATATAGTACGATTTTAACATTAAGGGGCTGCCGCTCCCCGTGGCTTTGAAAGGGTTAAGGGGGTTCCATGTGTCCCAAGTAAAAACGAGGAACAATTTAAACACTTGTAAATCATCTATTTTCGAATACCCAAAAAGAAATAAGTGCTTAAACCAGTTCTCAAGTGTGCAGTGCGACACCTTGTGAACGTGTAGACACAATCTTTTCAAGTGTGGATTTGTGGCCCAGATTTGAGGGTCCTTGACATGAAAAGAGAACCACTGGTTTAAAGAGTCTGTATCCAATACGGCAGAGCTCTAACCCTTTTTTATGTCCAAGTTATTTGTATTTAGGTTCATAAAGTTAATATGAGTATAAAATTAAATGCGTTTGAAATTAAATCAAAATGTTACATTTCAGGAAAAAAAAAAATCAGGATTCCAATTCAAAAGAAGCAAAAATAGCTATTTTTGCTACTTTTGTATGAGATAGTAGAATGACAAAGTAGGACGTAGCAATATGCATTGTGGCCCTCTGGAGTGAAGGTGGAAACATAGTGGCCCTCTCCATCATCAAACTTGCCCACCCCTGGTGTAGAGGGAAAAGGAGAGCAGACTAGTAGGAATTGACAGTTCAAGTGGTTAAATGTATGAAAATACATTAATCCAACCTACGCAGATGATACTGAGCTGTCAAACAAGTCTAAGCTGTATAAGACAGCTTAGTCAAGGTTGCTAATTGTCTCCGTGCAATCAGTATAAACACTGGACACATATGGACGACTCCCACACGTATTTATGACGTGCAGCAATAACTGTCAGGTTACTCAGACAAAGCTTGGCAATGAACCTGTGTGTGCCAACTGAACTGCCAAGCACTTTGGAAGTGCCACAAATATGTTGAAAGCCTAATTGCATTTCACAACTTTGATTAGTCATTCGGCTTTTGAGTCAAAAATCACTAATAAGCAACTAGTTCTTGCCCAGAGACATGTTGATTATATTGATTATACAAAATAAAATAAAAACGATTTTAATGAAATAGAATCCATTTAGTAGAATAAATGGACCGTGAATGAAGTCCAATAGGGCTGCAACATTTAATCACTTTCAACCTGGCATTCCAATGTTAGGCATGGTATCGTAGATAAAAGTTTTAAGAAATCAGCAAAAGAAAACTAAAATAGCAGACTTGGAAGCAAACAGTTTTTCTAGTTTTGCACAACATGATTGTACGCAGCTGCGTAGCCAGGATTTGCCAACTGGCTAGGCCTGGCACAATGTGGGTGGGCGCAGCTGTGAGCTTGTACATCGGCTATTTTAAAATAGCCAACATTTAAATATTTAAAGGGACATAATACAGTCATTTCATTGTCATGGAAGTGGACTTCCCAAGCAATATGGAGAGGTTTTAATTTTAGGAATCGCTTCATAATTGACTAAGCTATGATGATCAAATCAAACTGTGGTGTCTTTCTTTGCTTCCTAGATAGCCGTGCATCGCTGCGCCGCACCGCGCATCGCAGCACCGCGCATCGCCGCACCGCACCGCACCGCGAATGTTTTAGTTATTTTTGGGTGGGCACAAAAACGAAATGGGTGGGCCTAGGCCTAGTTAGGCCCACCCGTGGCTACACCACTGATTGTACGTAATGAAGTATAAAATAGGGAAAATAGTCTATTGCACACCTTGTCAGTTTAGGACGGGTGCGTGGGTGAAGTCTTAGAATTCTATTTTATTCAAAACATGTGCAATTGACAGGGTTTCTATTGTCTGACATCAGTGCATGTTGATCTCCATGTACTGTGTGTGCATTTAACGGGGCTTTATGTGCAATTGACTCTATATATGTGCATTTGACGTCATCTAACCTGGAACTGCACGGCTCTTATGTGAAAATAGCAGATCTACATGCTCACAACACCTCGTGTTGCGAGGCGTTGTGAGCATGTAGATCGGTTATTTTCACAATTTCTGCGCCTAATATTTGACAATTTGGCCAATGTTTAATTTGTCATTTTAGAAGCATTAAAAAGTCCTTAAATTGTCACTTTAGAAATGTGCAGATACCCTCTATACACTTAATAAACTTTATGTTGGTTTGTTTACAGTTACAGACTATTAAATATTCATTATTGCCTATTGACAAAGTAAATATTCTACAAACCTGTTTGTTTATGTTTAAATTTAAAAAATGCAAACAAGACATTCCATTTTCTTTTCATAATTTTTTTCAGTTAACTTCTGACATTCACTCCTACCCCACAAGGCAAAGGGATGATTTTGATTTACCTCTTTGTCGTACTTCAAAACATCAATCATTTATCAAATTTAGAGGCCCTCATTTGTGGAACTGTCTAGATGCTTCACTGAAGGTATCAATATCCTTGCCAGTATTCAAAAAACATCTAAAGCTATATCTTATTTCGTCCTAACTGTAGTCAACATGATTTAGTTTACTGATGTGTTTTCTTTATGTTTTTTTTTTTCCCTTCTTTTTCACTTGTCTTTTGTTCTTTTGTGCAGTTTCTGTGTTATCTCTTCATTGCACAGCTGCCCCTTTTGTGGTTTTCTACTGTATTGTTATTGAACTTTTGAAGCTGTAATTTTATTAACTCTTCCAATAAGGGAAGGATTCCAAATAAGCCTGATGGCTTCTTCCTTTCCTCGCACTGTATTTTGTTCCCATGTATATAATGTTACATGTTTTATATGATGTGCTAATAAACTAAACTAAACTAAAAAAAAACAGTTGAGTGAGAAAACAATGGGGGGGTCCCGACCCACAGGTTGAGAACCACTGGTCTAGGCAGAAAAAGACCCCAACAATCTTTTACGGGATGCTCTGACAGTCCCAGCATATGTCAATGTTCAATGTCCCATGTCTGATTTCATGTTGACTGGCCAACCCATTGAGGAGAAAATGGGTTCATGGGGTCTGAATTTTATAGTAGGATTTTACAGTAGGAGAGCAATTGCAAGTTTGTGGCTGTGCCTGCTGTGAAGACCCTGTGGACCTCGTCAGGGATGAAGGGTACTAACCCCAGACAGACAGACAGACAGACAGACAGACAGACAGACAGACAGACAGACAGACAGACAGACAGATCGGCAGACAGACACGTCTAAACTCATTCTGTGCTCTGTGAGACACTTTGGTCATGTCATGTCACCCCTGGAGAGGTTGTATGTGTCACAAGCATTCCGCTGCTATTGTCACATGCAGTGGTCACAGCAGGCGTGCAGAGAAACCACACGCACGCACGCGCACGCACACACACACACAGTAACAGCCTCACCACACAATCAACACGTCTCCGACACACGTGGCAGGGGCGCAACCAGAACAGAGAAATAGGCTGGGCCTGGCAACTTCAGGGTGGGCACGGGGGGATTCTTAGGGAGCGCACACGCAACATTTCTGGATTATTTTTATAAGGTTTTTGGGGATTAAAACGGGTGCGGGCGGCAGCATCAATGAACAATAATTAATAGGCTAATACAAAGCATTGAGTTCCCAGCTGCACTTCATCCCAACAACACATTTCCAAATATAAACTAACACTCCCCCTCCAAACACACAGTAGCCAACTGCTGCTAGTGTGTAAGATGCATCATCGGAGTGACAGTTGTATAGTACTGTTCAAGCAAGACGATGATCACACAAAAAACACAAAAAAAAAAAAACATTTTATTTAATGAGAGAGACATGATTAAAAAAAATAAAAACATGTATTTTTTTTTATTTTTTTTTGGCCAAAATCGATGGGTGGGCCAGCTTTCTACATAGGTGAGCCTGGGCCCACCCATAAAAACGCCCCTGTCACGTGGTGGAACACATTGTGGCCAGTCTTTTAATTCTATTTATGTTCCCATTTTGCGGGTGATAGAATGTGAACAAGACGTATTACTTTACATAAATCTACTAATGGTTCATACATTATGCAAACCTGGGCAGGTGCCAGGTTTGTTCTAATGTGCTATAAATATAGTTTTTATCTTAAATGTATCTCTGTGTGTTAACCTGTATCTGTGTTTCATCCTTACCGTGGTGCTGCCAGGATAATTGAATTTCCCTCAGAATCAATAAAGTTCTATCTATCGAGAAGGAAACACTTGTTCACAAAATGTGGCCTACGGTTTGGCTTGAGATCCTTGTGTCCCAGTTTGTGATTTGGTTTTATAGAATGACGTGGGCCAAGTCAACAATTTACAATTTAGGAACTGTACACTTGCAGTATTCAAGTAAATGTTCTTAGTTAAAGGAGCTATAGTCAACTTTTTCTTGAAAAACGGATGCTAAAATAAAAATAATGTTTCGAAAATATTTTATAAAAAAAATAAGCTTCATATATGTGTTTCAATTAAAAAATGACCACAAAAAGCGGAAAAATAATGATAAAATAATCATTTTGGTCCTTTGTTTACATTTACAGGGCCCGTAAATGTAAACAAAGGGCCAAAATGATTATTTTATCATTATTTTTCCGCTTTTTGTGGTCATTTTTTAATTGAAACACATATATGAAGCTTATTTTTTTTATAAAATATTTTCGAAACATTATTTTTATTTTAGCATCCGTTTTTCAAGAAAAAGTTGACTATAGCTCCTTTAACTGTCCACCACTTGCAGAAAGACAGACAGACACCGAAAAGCAAAAAGATGTTTTCTTCTCTCCTAGTCTTTTTTTTCCCGGTGAGATTGTGTCCGGAGACACGGTGGCGTAATCAGAGAGATCTATGGGCTGACTGTCTGGGCTGACAGTCTCCTAGCACTGTGATTACCCAGCTCTGCTGCCACTGCTGGGATGTGATATCGATCACATTTATACCCAGTGTTCAAATGACACGTGCACAAGCCTGGGCACGCGTCAGTCTGTATGTGTGTCTGTGTCTGTCTGTGTGTCTGTCTGTGTGTCTGTGTGTCTGTGTGTCTGTCTGTCTGTCTGTCTGTCTGTCTGTCTGCAGGCACGTGCACACATAGACCATGAATGCCCTTTTATCCGTCTGTAAAAAAGTGCCCTCTCCAGCCCATGAATGCGGTTTTCACTATGGTGAAAGAAATGCAAATGCCCCTCTTTCCATGCCATACCTGATGGCACCATTCAAGAGACTTGCCTTGTCCAAACTCTCCTAAACTTGAATGCAGCATCTTATGTTGAAAGAATTAATTGCCCTATCTGTGTAGAAATCCATGCTGTTACGCCACATCTCCAGTATTGACTTGATTATGCTTAGTTCAGTGTGGTATCAAGCACCGAAAATAGCCGACCTCCAAGCTCACAGCGCGTCGCAGCGCAACGTGTTGTGAGCTTGGAGGTCTGCTATTTTTTATGTTTTCAGTAAACGCCCTTTTGGCCTCTCTAACATTCTCTGCACGTCCCTGTCTGTCTGTCTGTCTGTCTGTCCGTCCGTTCCTCTGTCTGTTAAAGAGTTATTTGTGAAACATAGCTGTAGATATTTTGACGGGTTTCAAACACGAACACATTAGCAGCATAGATGTACTTCTCACTTTCATCTTAGTCTAATTATCTAACTGTGAATGTTGTTAAATATGAACCATGCTGCAGTACCTGAATGCACCCCTTCACTCTCACTCTCTCTCTCTCTCTCTCTCTCTCTCTCTCTCACACGCACGCACACACACACGCGCGCGCAAACATCAGTTATGCAGTGTGTGTGTGTGTGTGTGTGAGATCACAGCTTAGTCTCTGTGGTGTAAATACATTAAGGCCTAGGCATGTGTACAGGACTTGCGAATAGACTGATTTAATCTGTTTGGGCTGGAGATTAATGGCTGCCTGTTCAATTAACCAGCTTTAATTCTCATTTAGTTAATTACAATTGGAATCAGCAACAAAGGGAGCGGGGCAGCGCTGAAAGCACACAGCTCCGTCAGCTGATGTGTGCCAAGAGACGGTTCCCTTCAAGTTTACTGACAATGCACTGCGGTAAAGGACGCAGGGTGTGCACTTCAAAACGCATTAAGGCGCTGTTCAGTCGACGCCGTTTTCTGTAGAAAACAGCAAAATAAAATGTCTGATATGCAATCCGTTTACGAGACAACGGCATTTTCGGGGGTTGAAAATGCAACAAAGTGAAACCTACTTCCAGGGTGGAAATCTTTGAAGACGCTCTGCCTCGTGTCTCCATCTTAACACAATGGAAGCCAAGGATTCTAACATTTCTAGCTGTTGCTGCTGCCGTCGTTCACTTACACTTTATTTTGAAGAGCCTCGGAAGCTTCGTGCGTGTGTGCACGTGAGTGTCCACTGACGATTGAGGAGGATAATCCATTTGTTTACAAACGCTCGCGAAACTAAAATCCAAACCGGGGCCGACCGTCGCGGTAAAGTGTCGCCGTGAAAACAATCAGATCTCTGCTTCCCTGGCGTTCTTTGCACCTCATTCATAGATAAAGCCCTTTTTATGTTTCAGCATAGAATGGAAGTGCATGCAGCCTAGATGCTCCATTTTGTTTCTGTGTGAGCCACGTTATGACGTATGGACCAGGGTCTTTCACAGGGAACACAACATGTGCGCAGCTGCACGCTGCACAGTTAACCCTTTGTCTCGTTCCTCAACGAGACAACGGATTTTTGGCACAGCGACCTCCAGTGGCCGTATCTCGTTACTGAACGAGTTTGGCTCCATGGGTGTTAACAGGAGAAACGCAGGAAACGACAAAACGTGTGATGTCACGGATCACGTGCAGACTACGTGCAGCCACGTTATCATGGTGAATGTAAACAAGGAAGTATAACTGCGTCACTCGTCCATCTGTGCGTCACCGCCACCTAGTGACATGGCATGCACGAATAACGGAAGTGAGAAGGCAACAATATTTTGCTGTTTTCTCCTAGAGACCGTTTTCAAGTAAACATGGCTTACCTTCCAATATAACACACTGCCTATTCACTGCTGTTCTCATTTTGTTATTGGTAGGGACCGCCCCTTGGGTCGAACAGCGTCGGCAGGTTAGATAATCACCCACGTCACGGTTACTGAGATTAGGGTTAGGGTTAGGTTTAGGCATAGTTTTACTGAGGTTAGGGTTAAGGTTAGGTTTTGGTGGTCGGACCAAAGGGTGTTCGACCTAATGCCATGTTTCCGTTATCGGTATATAGGAAGTCAACATGGTTGTTTGTGTAGAGGACAAAAAAACAAGTTCCATTCCGTCATAAAGGTATCAAAAAAGTGCAATGATGAGGCGGGGAACTTGGAAAGGATCCCAGGCAGCTCTGTTCAGTTCAAAGTAGAACATAGTTTATTTCATAGCAAGGAAAATTAAAAAACAACCAACACGTTTCAGCCTTCATCAGTGGACCCTGATGAAGGCCATAGGCTGACACGTGTCTTTTAAATTTTCCTTGTTTTTGTCCTCATATGTAACCCTCTCCAAAGAGCACCTGTTTTCAGTGTACCATATTGTGTATACATATTACTCACGGACCCACGCAAGGCTTCTGCATCATTACTTATTCATGGTTGTTTGTGTGTTGACTCAGTTCTGTGTAACCTGTTGAACACACGAGTGGTGACATTTAAAAAAGTGTTGACAAAACACATGTATTTATTGTTTATTCCGGAAGAATGGTCTTTCCCAGATGGCGCATATGGATGTGTGATGTTCAAAGACCTAAACCTGAGTTTACACAATGACAGTGGCGTCAGTTCAGAAAAAGCTAAGGTATGGCAACATGACTGATGTCTTGCACGCGCGCAAGACACCAGTCATGTTGCCATACCTTAGCAACAGGCATGATACATTTATTTTAAGAAGTAAGAAGTTTCTATGGTTTCTTGGTCTGGATAGCTTGGAACGGTTGTTCAAGTGCAGCTAAACTTAGCATGTTAGTAAACGTGCCACAATTAACAATAATGCATTGCACCTGTGCAGCTTACCTGCGGAACCTGGGAATATACCATTCTGTCAAGATTGGGAGAATATAATTATAATACCTTGTTAAAGTGACCATTGCAAGTTTTGCATTTGTAGTTATTTTACTGTAATTTAACAACATAATAACCAGCACAGATAGACAAAGAGACATTCATCATGGATTCATATTTAAGAGTAACTTTTATTTTCACCCCTGGACCCAGGGTATGGCAGCTGCATACCCCTGCCATACCCAATTGACGCCCCTGCACAATGCAGCCTTTTGGTTGTTATTTTTTGCTTTTAGGATGGTGGGGTTCAGCTTAAAATGCAGAGCACACTTCAGGGTTGTGTCCACGGCAATCTTGCTGGTTAGATGGAGTGCTATCTCTATCTGGTCATAAAGTACGGCGCTAAGGGGTCGTGTTAAGCTCCTGAATTAGTCATGGGTGTGTTTTGGAGGTGTTGCAATAATTAAACCAATCAGTGTTGGCTCCAATTACCTTTAAGAAACAGCTGCACCTTCATTATGGCGCACCGTTAATTAAACAACGGATTTGGTGGAGACACAAACCGATGAGGAAAATTGCATCCCAGCATTTATGGGAGCCGCATTAATAATGTGGTATAATGATGTCATAATGATGTCAGGAGGCATGGGGAAACAAAGGCTCTCTGCTCACCCAAACATCACCTGGAACGGAGGGGCCTTAATTATTTTATACTTAGCTATTTTTGAAAAGTCGTGAAAATGTGTGCAAATCTTTTAATATATTATGTACTTTTTAAGCAAACATTCATCCATCCATCCATCCATTCATCCATCCATCCATCTTCAACCGCTTATCCGGAATCGGGTCGCGGGGTTAACAGTTCCAACTGCCTTCCAGATTTCCTTATCCTGAGCAACTTCCTCCACTCCCTCTGGGAGTATACCGAGGCGTTCCCAGGCCAGTTTGGAGATATAATCCTTCCATCTGGTCTTTGGTCTGCCACGGGGTCTCCTCCCAGTGGGACGTGCATCGAGGACCTTCCTAGGAAGGCGCTCGGGGGGCATCCGTACTAGATGCCCGAACCACCTAAGCTGACTCCTTTCCAAGTGAAGGAGCAAACATTTGTAACTCAAATTTTGCTTCTGGGGGGGGGGGGGGGGGGGGGGGGGGGGGTCCCTGGAACTAAATATTTTGAGATGGGGGTCCGTGGCCAAATACATATAATTTGGGGGTCCTTCACATGAAAACGTTTGAGCACCACTGTCATAGAAACATAGGTATTTCAAAAAACCTTAGAATGATTTGAAATATTCAAAGACTTGCACAAAATTGTTCCACCCCTACTGAGTTGTCATAATGGCAGATACGTGTGAACGCAGCGTGGCCCTACTCCCTACTATCACGGTACGATCATTGATGACAGCGTGTCCCTACTCCCTACTATCACGGTACGATCATTCATGACAGCGTGTCCCTACTCCCTACTATCACGGTACGATCATTCATGACAGCGTGTCCCTACTCCCTACTATCACGGTACGATCATTCATGACAGCGTGTCCCTACTCCCTACTATCACGGTACGATCATTCATGACAGCGTGTCCCTACTCCCTACTATCACGGTACGATCATTCATGACAGCGTGTCCCTACTCCCTACTATCACGGTACGATCATTCATGACAGCGTGTCCCTACTCCCTACTATCACGGTACGATCATTCATGACAGCGTGGCCCTACTCCCTACTATCACGGTACGATCATTCATGACAGCGTGTCCCTACTCCCTACTATCACGGTACGATCATTCATGACAGCGTGTCCCTACTCCCTACTATCACGGTACGATCATTCATGACAGCGTGTCCCTACTCCCTACTATCACGGTACGATCATTCATGACAGCGTGTCCCTACTCCCTACTATCACGGTACGATCATTCATGACAGCGTGGCCCTACTCCCTACTATCACGGTACGATCATTCATGACAGCGTGTCCCTACTCCCTACTATCACGGTACGATCATTCATGACAGCGTGTCCCTACTCCCTACTATCACGGTACGATCATTCATGACAGCGTGTCCCTACTCCCTACTATCACGGTACGATCATTCATGACAGCGTGTCCCTACTCCCTACTATCACGGTACGATCATTCATGACAGCGTGTCCCTACTCCCTACTATCACGGTACGATCATTCATGACAGCGTGGCCCTACTCCCTACTATCACGGTACGATCATTCATGACAGCGTGTCCCTACTCCCTACTATCACGGTACGATCATTCATGACAGCGTGTCCCTACTCCCTACTATCACGGTACGATCATTCATGACAGCGTGTCCCTACTCCCTACTATCACGGTACGATCATTCATGACAGCGTGTCCCTACTCCCTACTATCACGGTACGATCATTCATGACAGCGTGTCCCTACTCCCTACTATCACGGTACGATCATTCATGACAGCGTGTCCCTACTCCCTACTATCGCGGTACGATCATTCATGACAGCGTGTCCCTACTCCCTACTATCACGGTACGATCATTGATGACAGCGTGTCCCTACTCCCTACTATCACGGTACGATCATTCATGACAGCGTGTCCCTACTCCCTACTATCACGGTACGATCATTCATGACAGCGTGTCCCTACTCCCTACTATCACGGTACGATCATTCATGACAGCGTGGCCCTACTCCCTACTATCACGGTACGATCATTGATGACAGCGTGTCCCTACTCCCTACTATCACGGTACGATCATTCATGACAGCGTGGCCCTACTCCCTACTATCACGGTACGATCATTGATGACAGCGTGTCCCTACTCCCTACTATCACGGTACGATCATTCATGACAGCGTGGCCCTACTCCCTACTATCACGGTACGATCATTCATGACAGCGTGTCCCTACTCCCTACTATCACGGTACGATCATTCATGACAGCGTGTCCCTACTCCCTACTATCACGGTACGATCATTCATGACAGCGTGTCCCTACTCCCTACTATCACGGTACGATCATTCATGACAGCGTGTCCCTACTCCCTACTATCACGGTACGATCATTCATGACAGCGTGTCCCTACTCCCTACTATCACGGTACGATCATTCATGACAGCGTGTCCCTACTCCCTACTATCACGGTACGATCATTCATGACAGCGTGTCCCTACTCCCTACTATCGCGGTACGATCATTCATGACAGCGTGTCCCTACTCCCTACTATCGCGGTACGATCATTCATGACAGCGTGTCCCTACTCCCTACTATCACGGTACGATCATTCATGACAGCGTGGCCCTACTCCCTACTATCACGGTACGATCATTCATGACAGCGTGGCCCTACTCCCTACTATCACGGTACGATCATTCATGACAGCGTGTCCCTACTCCCTACTATCACGGTACGATCATTCATGACAGCGTGGCCCTACTCCCTACTATCACGGTACGATCATTCATGACAGCGTGTCCCTACTCCCTACTATCACGGTACGATCATTCATGACAGCGTGTCCCTACTCCCTACTATCACGGTACGATCATTCATGACAGCGTGTCCCTACTCCCTACTATCACGGTACGATCATTCATGACAGCGTGGCCCTACTCCCTACTATCACGGTACGATCATTCATGACAGCGTGTCCCTACTCCCTACTATCACGGTACGATCATTCATGACAGCGTGGCCCTACTCCCTACTATCACGGTACGATCATTCATGACAGCGTGGCCCTACTCCCTACTATCACGGTACGATCATTCATGACAGCGTGTCCCTACTCCCTACTATCACGGTACGATCATTCATGACAGCGTGTCCCTACTCCCTACTATCACGGTACGATCATTGATGACAGCGTGTCCCTACTCCCTACTATCACGGTACGATCATTCATGACAGCGTGGCCCTACTCCCTACTATCACGGTACGATCATTCATGACAGCGTGTCCCTACTCCCTACTATCGCGGTACGATCATTCATGACAGCGTGTCCCTACTCCCTACTATCACGGTACGATCATTCATGACAGCGTGTCCCTACTCCCTACTATCGCGGTACGATCATTCATGACAGCGTGGCCCTACTCCCTACTATCACGGTACGATCATTGATGACAGCGTGTCCCTACTCCCTACTATCACGGTACGATCATTCATGACAGCGTGTCCCTACTCCCTACTATCACGGTACGATCATTCATGACAGCGTGTCCCTACTCCCTACTATCACGGTACGATCATTCATGACAGCGTGTCCCTACTCCCTACTATCACGGTACGATCATTCATGACAGCGTGTCCCTACTCCCTACTATCACGGTACGATCATTCATGACAGCGTGTCCCTACTCCCTACTATCACGGTACGATCATTCATGACAGCGTGTCCCTACTCCCTACTATCACGGTACGATCATTCATGACAGCGTGTCCCTACTCCCTACTATCACGGTACGATCATTCATGACAGCGTGTCCCTACTCCCTACTATCACGGTACGATCATTCATGACAGCGTGGCCCTACTCCCTACTATCACGGTACGATCATTCATGACAGCGTGGCCCTACTCCCTACTATCACGGTACGATCATTCATGACAGCGTGTCCCTACTCCCTACTATCACGGTACGATCATTCATGACAGCGTGGCCCTACTCCCTACTATCACGGTACGATCATTCATGACAGCGTGTCCCTACTCCCTACTATCACGGTACGATCATTCATGACAGCGTGTCCCTACTCCCTACTATCACGGTACGATCATTCATGACAGCGTGGCCCTACTCCCTACTATCACGGTACGATCATTCATGACAGCGTGGCCCTACTCCCTACTATCACGGTACGATCATTCATGACAGCGTGGCCCTACTCCCTACTATCGCGGTACGATCATTCATGACAGCGTGTCCCTACTCCCTACTATCACGGTACGATCATTCATGACAGCGTGTCCCTACTCCCTACTATCACGGTACGATCATTGATGACAGCGTGTCATGATGGACGGTGCTTACATAAGAGATGTTGGTTCTATGAACACGCTGTGTTCTATCAATAAAGTGCCTCGTAAAAACAATGCTGGAGTGAGTGAACCGTTTTATCGACACGGCTCCACTCCAGGGACGTGCTGGGCCCCTGATTCAGCCCGGGAAAAAGAGTTGGAGAGGCCCTCATTGCGCGCTATAGAGAGAGATCTCTCTCTATAGCGCTGCTGCTGCTACTCAAAGATTTGCCATTTCAGATCATGACAAGTGACAAGCCAGTGGGCCAATTACATGAGTTATATTTTGTCGTTGTCGGGTGGAAACCTTGTATGTCCAAAACCGTTTATTTTGTTTTTATCATTTAAAAAATGATTTAAACTAGTGAAAACAGCAGATCTACAAGCACACAACGCCTCGCGGTGCGAGGCGTTGTGTGCTTATAGATCTGCTGTTTTCACTACTTTTGTGCGACGGCCTTGTCTGATGAAGCAGGGCTTTGCTTTGCGAAAGAATTTACAAATTTGAAACTTGGAGATACAAGGTTTCTGCCCGACAGTGACGATTTACTTTGTTGGCCGGCCAGCCCCCAAAATGGAACGAAGGCCGAAATTTTATTTTAATTTTTTTCCTAATGGCCGGCCTGGACCGGCCGGGAATGAACCAGCCGTTCGGGAGTTGTCCCGCTTTTCCCAATGGCCAGCACGTCCTTGGGCTCCACTCTAGGTTCTTAACGTCAGACCGTATTCAGTGCCGGAAGGAAGGGTAAAACTTTACCACGGCTCTTTGGCCGTTTGTTTACATCAACCTCAGCTTCTGGTGACAGACGCAGTGGACAAAGTGTGTATCGTCCCTCTCCGGTAATTAATTGCCATCTGGTTATGTTTATTGTCACTCAGAGGGGTTTTATACCTCCTAACCTCCTCACACAACCTTTCTTCATGGTTGCGTTGCTGCCTGGCAGATTGTCTTGTTTACTGGCTGAGAGAGGCTGCTTGCATCGGCGGCAAAACAAACTGTTGAGTGAACACAATGCTTCAGAGCTTTGTTAAAGGACCACCTCACCTCTGGGACAACCAGATCTTATTTTATTGTTGTTTGGGACACGATCAACACAATCCTGAGTAATGTTTTGTGTTCAATCTGTGCTTTTAGATATTTTAGTATTTCAGCATGCTACAACTGGTCATATGATGTTTTGTAGCATGATATTGCATCATCTATTGCATCATATTATGCAAAATGCATCATATGACCAGTTGTAGCATGCTGAAATACTAAAATATCTAAAAGCACAGATTGAACACAAAAAAATAACTCAGGATTGTGTTGATCGTGTCCCAAACAACAATAAAATAAGATCTGGTTGTCCCAGAGGTGAGCTGGTCCTTTAATGCAACTAAGAGAAAGGATAAAGAAATATACAGTACCAGTAAGACTCCCTAATCGGGAGACAAGCGACCGTCAGGTCATATACACAAACTTTAGAAGACAATGGTAGGCAATCAGGAGGGAATATGGGAAATGGGACAGATCCATGTTGATGACATGACTTGAGAGATACTGTGTAGCGCTTTGCGTGACTTTAGGGCAAAATCTGTACGAGCAGTGTCCAAAAAGGTGTTTTGCAAAGATCGCCCTGATGGTGGTGCTAAATGGGACAGATCCATGTTGATGACATGACTCTAGACACGTACGTACGCTTTGCGTGATTTTAGGGCAAAATCTGTCGGAGCAGTGTCCAAAAAGGCCTCATGGTGGCGCTAGAAGAGGGCCATGAGAGAAATGAGGGTGGGGGTAGTGGTTTGGCAGCCAAGGAGTGTGTGTGCAACGTTTGGCATGAGGATAATGAAATATACAGCATAAGTTGCATGGAGATGGAGTGTCCAACACAGATGCTAAACTCTGCTCATATTATTGTGCTGTGAGTAAACGTGGGTTGGCGAGAGAGAGAGAGAGAGAGAGAGAGAGAGAGAGAGAGAGAGACAGAGAGACAGAGAGACAGAGAGAGAGAAAGAGAGAGAGAGAGAGAGAGACAGAGAGACAGAGAGACACAGAGAGAGAGAGAGAGAGAGAGAGAGAGAGCAGGAGGGGTCTGCAATCAGAGTAGAGTTAAATTAGCCTGCAGATGGATATTTAATGTGTCTGATTCATATTTTATAAATTCATCAATATTTCGCATGCTTATAGTCACATCTTGCATGATGAGTATTAACTGTACCAGCAGTGGTGGATAAAGCTCCAGGTTAGTTAACTATTATGAGAAACTTTGAGTCCTTTGAGTACTACAACATGACGTGTTGTGGTTTCCGCTCCAGACCGGTTACAAGCCCAAAAAGTGAAGTGATCCCAGACTAGGGTTCATGTAATGCACCATCTCTGTACAGCGCCTTGGATAAAGGCGCTATATAATTGCACCATTTACTGCAAATAGGGGTTTCTATACCGCAAATTTTGATGTTTAGAACTGCTTATACTTGGACTAGATTTAGGCAAATTTTCACTTGTTAATATTTAAAGGTTATTTTTTTCCTAATCTTTTAGTTGCTACAGTATACTGTATAGCATCTTTCCAGCATCCTCACTCAAGCATTACCGTAGCCATACTGTATATCACCATACAGTACATGTATGATGAGACCTCATCATGCATGTATGGTAATATTACAGTATAGCCCACTTTAATCATATGAAGAAAAGATGAACGTGGTGACTGTGGAGACTTGCAATTTGCAATAATTCTAAATATTGATTCTTCTAGTAATATTCTTGTCTTCTAGTTATCTTTGAAGGTTAGTATTGTTTGAAATCGTAATTCCCATCTCAGACTTTATTTTTATTTATATTAATTCTGCTTGATAATGGCTGTTCAAAGGGGTGATGAGTTGAACGCACAACGAGCGGAAATCCCAGATGACTTCCGTCGGTTTGCTTTCCTAAATAATTTCGCAGCGAAGGGCGACCGGGGTTAAGCAGGTTCAACAGAGCAAATATATAATGAATCCAATAAGGGTAATTAAGATAGCAGCACGTTGACCCCTGTGACCCCTAGGACAGCCCCGGACTGAAAAAATAAATTACTCTTATACTTTCTTTAATTATATTTTACCAGACTTCCCCTTTCCACTCCTCACACTCCAGTTTTAAGCCTTTTTTTTTTGGAAGATAAGAGAATTCTACCCTCTCTCTCTCCTGGTCAAATTAATAATTAAAATCAGAGAGCAGATTAGTTCTGCTAAATGTGTGCTTGTGTTTAATATGAGAACCGTCACAGCTTGACTGTATGTTATACGTGTAGCGCCTGACACTGTGGTTCCTCTGACACATCACTGTGACATCACAGGTGACATCGCAGTGATGTCAGATACTCAGAGCAGGGATCTCCAAATAGCGGCATAAAAGGGATTCTGTTAGGGATCTCCATATATGGGCATAAAAGGGATTCTGTTAGGGATCTCCCTATATGGGCATAAAAGGGATTCTGTTAGGATCTCCATATATGGGCATAAAAGGGATTCTGTTAGGGATCTCCATATATGGGCATAACAGGGATTGTATCCCAGATGATGCCCTGTTAAGACAACCACACTAACAGAATCCATATATGGTCAAGACAGATGTCACAACCTCGCTTTTCGCCCTTAGGCATCTTACTGGTCCATCATTGTTTGACTGACTGATTGACGGACAATTTAGTGTAATTTGTTGTTGTCACCAGTGCTTGTCATTGCTATTCAGGCATGTCAAAGAAAGGGCTTAATTGGCACCCTAAGGGTCCCTTCTTATTGATCCGCAGTCGATGTAGCAGCACACTACGCGCTGTGTATTACAATACAACAGAAAAGGAAAATAATCCCAAAATAACAATGCAGATGGTGTAATGTTATGACTGTTGTGAAATGATTAATCCGGTTGTATCGGGGCCGTGGCAGCTTTATGCAGCTAATTGATCCCAAAGCTTCGACTGGGCTTTACACTGGAGCATTGGCCTTCCTATAAGAGCCAGCGTTGTGTACTGTGAGGCCAGAATATCGTAGGTCCTGCTGTTCCTTAAGAAATACACTGAGGAGCCTGAATCCTCCTTAGTGTGGTATAGAACCATATTCATTTAATACAAGACTCTCAAAACCCAAGTCTCCTACACAGCAGTAGACATAATAGTTACCAATACTAGGCAAGCAGCCAGGGACGTGCTGGCCATTGGGAAAAGCGGGACAACTCCCGAACGGCTGGTTCATTCCCGGCCGGTCCAGGCCAGCCATTAGGAAAAAAAGTAAAATAAAATGTTCGTTCCATTTTGGGGGCTGGGCGGCCAACAAAGTAAATCGTCACTGTCGGGCAGAAACCTCGTATCTCCAAGTTTAAAATGTATACATTTTTTCGCAAAGCAAAGCCCTGCTTCATCATACAAGGCTGTTGCACAAAAGTAGGGAAAACAGCAGATCTACAAGCACACAACGCCTTGTGTGCTTGTAGATCGGCATTTTTAAAATGATAAATACAAAACAAACTGTTTTGGACATATAAGGTTTCCACCCGACAACGACGAAATATAACTCATGTACAATAAATGGCCCACTGGCTTGTCACTTGTCATGATCTGAAATGGCAAATCTTTGAGTAGCAGCAGCGCTATAGAGAGAGATCTCTCTGTAGCTGCTGCTACTCGCAATGAGGGCCTCTCCAACTCTTTTTCCCCGGCTGAATCAGGGGCCCAGCACGTCCCTGCAAGCAGCTGCATAGGCAGCGCATTTCTATTTTCCGACTACAGTAGCATGATGGCAGATATGTCTTTTGGACATGAGGAGACACTAAGCTAGTGATTCTGACTGTAGATGCACAGCCACTGTGTTTGGTTCACCCAGGGGTGTCGCACCAAATCCTGAGCCCTGGGTACAAGGATTCACTCACGTTTTGTTCTTTAACTATTGAAAAATAGCAGATCTACAAGCTCACAGCGCGGCACCGAGTGCCGCGCTGTGAGCTTGTAGATCTGCTATTTTTGAAAAATTGTGACCATTAGTAACTGAATCGAAAAATGTTTTTTTAATTTGCAATGATCTACTGTATCGATATGCAAAAGCAAATATCGCACCGTTTGGCTCTGTATATCATATCGTATCGTTTTGCAATGCAAATAATCGATTGTATGGAAACTAAGTATTTGTGCCTTTTATTTAGCAATACAAGGGTCTAATTACTTTTACATTCCATATAGCTACTCCTGGTCTATCGATAAATGTGTGTAATCTCTGTTCATGTCAAGGTGTGGGTTTGTCCATGTGTTGTAATAACCTCGAGCCACCCAGCGGCCACCGCAGATACAATGGTTCACAACCCGGAAATAAGCGGCGGTCGAGTTGGATGCACTTCATGTCATGCCAAAAATATTGTATTTTGCAGATTGGGTGGGGTGCTGAGGGGCTCACCACCGAGGAGAATAGACTTCAACAGTGCAAAACTACCTTTGGTTTGGTGAGTAGTGAAGTAGTTTTGTTTATTTTTGACAGAAGTTGAGCGCTGGTAGCTAGGGGCTGAGAAAACGCGGTCTATTCATTTGCCGACGGGTCTGTCAGAGCGTCACTGGAGGTGACGCGATGGACCAGAGCTAATCAGTACTGTACATCGCAGGCATTTTCAAGCAAGTGTGAATGGGGGTCAGACAGACAACTTCCCTGGAAAAAAACGCTTTACATTTCAAAGTTAGGAACGATGGAGTGACCTTGAGTTGCCAAAAGAGAGAGAAATGAAACGAGTGCTTAGAAAATGAGAGAGAGAAGCTTCAGAACGTGACATGCCTATCAGCCTCAGTCCATTGCATCGCAAATGTGTCTGTTTACTGGAAGTCCTTGAAGGGTTGTGCCTTTGAGTTTGCCTCCTCGTGGAAAATGTCTCATAGACACATTTGCTTGCCGTTGCCATGGCGCTATAGGCAGAGCTGGCCAGACAGGGGCGTCACAAAGAGGGGGGAAAGTGGGACTGAGTAACTAGGCCCCAAGGTAGAGGGGCCTTAGTTATTTTATACTTTAGCTATTGAAAAATAGCAGATATACAAGATCACAGCGTGAGCTTGTAGACCTGCTATTTCGAAAAGTCGTGAAAATGTGTGCAAATCTTTGAATATTATGTCTTTTTTAAGTGAACTTTTGCAACTCAAATTTGGCTTCTGAGGGGGTCCCTGGAACTAAATGTTTTGAGATGGAAAACATATGGGTTTTTCAAAAAACCTTAGAAGGATTTGAAATATTCGAAGACCTGCACAAATCTTCACGATTTCTCAAAAATAGCAGATCTAACAAGCTTGTATATCTGCTATTTTTCAATAGTTAAAGCACAAAATAACGCGTAATTATGCGTTCCCAGTCTAAATGGGTTAAACCCCCTCCCCCTATGAAGAACATTCATGGGGGGGCCCGCAGTGAGTCCTTGTACCCAGGGCCCAGAATCTGGTGCGACACCCCTGATGCCAGACACTGGCTGGTCCTTGCAGTTTGTGTCTTTAGCGTCCCCGTCTCTCGTGGCAAACCACTCTGTGACAGAAAGAGTGAAACGGCACGCAGGAGTGATGATAGAGTAGTGTAGTGTGGGCTTATTGCGCTTTTGTGGAGAAAGGGGAAAAAATATAGCATGGCTTATTAGATGCCCAAAACGCAATATTATTTATTTATGGTGTTGGTCCTCCTGCACCTTCATAGATGCGTTGTGAATAATTAATGAGTTAATTCACATGGTACGAGGCGGTGAAACAGTGGCATCGTCAAATATTGCCGAGTCGCCCCCGTCATCCACCTTTTACCTGGAAGATTTGCTCATAAAGGATTAATGAGATGACGCATGCATCATCACTAAGAGGCTGAGTTTGGAAGTTTGTTGAAAGTCTGCACATAATATCGTCACTGTCGGGCAGAAACCTTGTATCTACGAGTTTCAAATGTGTTAACTTTTTCGCAAAGTAAAGCCCTGCTTCATCAGACAAAGCCATCGAACAAAAGCAGTGAAAACTGCCGATCTACAAGCACACAACGCCTCGCATAGATCAGCTGTTTGTAGATCAGCTGTTTTCACTAGTTTAAATCATTTAAAAAAGTATAAATACAAAACGAACGGTTTTGGACGTACAAGGTTTCCACCCTAGCCTGATTTCCTCCTCCTTTCTGTTGATATTCAAAAGTTAGACCCACCCCCTCCTCCGAGGCTCCGACTCTCATTGGCTTGGTTCTGCCTAAACCAGAGAAACTTTAGCGTCATATGACAACACCAGACCAAGAGAACCAGTCTGCTCAGAGAGTGGGCGGGTCTATGGGCTGGAGCCAGGCAACACATATACCGTAAATGCCGGACAATAAGCTGCGGCTTTTTTTCCATGTTTTGAACCCTGCGGCTTATACAACGGTGCGGCTTATATAGAGATTTTTACAGCTAACGGCCTGTTAGTTCGTTTTATAATGGTCTTTAACAAGGATTTATACATAGATTTTTACAGCTAACGGCCACCAGGGGCGCTCTAGCAGGAAGCAGGAAGGACACCTGCGGCTTATATAATTATGTAAACATTTGTTTTTGTTCTAAATTTAACTGGTGGTGCGGCTCATAGTCCAGCAATTATGGTATATTGGCAACAAAATAAGTTTTTCCCTGTGTGTACATTATTCATTTTTAAGGGTAAGGTGCTTCATTAGCATGAAGCAATGACCTGGAAAAAAAAAAAAAAAGTCTATATTGTGTGGTGCGGACTTCAAGTAGCAATGATCGCAGTTTCACAGTCTTCCAATTCTCATTAGAGCCATGCTTGATTCTCTAGTGAATCAGCGGGGGTTTCTGCCGTGATAGGCAGGGAAATACGCTCACATCAAACTGAATTATGAAGTAGCCCCAGAAAATTGAGGTCAGTGGAGAATTCCTTTGATTATTTTCCTCTTTTCTATCAGTGTGTCCATTTAACAGTGGAACGATTGAAATCCAAATTTGTTGAAAGTTCGTCCCGAACAAAGGAAGTCAATATAATACCATCCAGGGGTGTCTGGGGCCTGGGTTCAAGGATTCACTGCGGGCCCCCCGTGATGTGTTCTTCACAGGGGGAGGGGATTTAACCCATTTAGACTGGAAACGCATTATTACGCATTACTTTGTGCTTTAACTATTGAAAAATAGCAGATATACACAGCTTGTAGATCTGCACACACACACACGCACACACACGCACACGCACAGAACACAGTACCGGCCGGGGCACAGGTTGTGCTTAAGCTATTTATTGTGCCTGGGTAGCTCAGTCGGTAGAGCTCTTGCCTTTGTACCGTAGGGTCATGGGTTCGATTCCGGGCACCGCCAACTCAGCGTATGAGTAGCACGGTTTGGCAAGTCGTGCGGCAAGTACTGGGAGCTGATGGTAGGTGTGGCGCTCCACCTCAGCAGTCCATCTCCCAGGGGTCTAGCGCATTGTAACGGGGACAGACCCCCGCGTGTTACCGGCTGATACCGACAATAAGCCACTCCCGACCTACTTATTTGTTTTGTTCTTTACTTTTCTCTTGGTTCCTCGTAGCTCTCAGTAAAAGAGGACATCATGTCGTGCCTGGCTGGAGGCCTGGAACAATCAGGGTCCATGACCTCACCTCAGAGAAAACACAAGCAGCAACTCATCCATAACGACTCCTTTGGCATTCGAGTGTCTGGAGCAACAGCATCACCGCGAGCCACCAGTCACCCGCGGCCGCGCTATTCACCCAATAATCTGCCGTACTCGCCTCGAATGCGTAATGAACGGGATGGCTTTTCCCGTCGTGGTTGCTCACCCATAGCTCACAGAGGTGGGACGTTTGCGAACGAATCGAGTCTTTTGAACGGCTCTTTGAAATGAACGATGGGATCCGGTTCGCAGCAAGGAATGGCTCCTTTTTTTTTTTTTTTTTTTTGAGGAGGGGGAGTAAAGTCTTTACTTAAGTAAAATTATCTGCAATGTAGAAATACTCTGCCACAAGTAGAAGTTCAGAATACAAATTTACTTGAGTAAAAGCACAAAAGTATTGGTATCAAAATGTACTTAAAGTACCAATAGTAGAACGTACTCATTATGCAGAATGTCCCATTTCACAGGTTTTCCACGTAGAAAAATATTTTGAAAATAGCCGATCTACAAGCAACACAACACATTGTGAGCTTGTAGATCGGCTATTTTCAAATGTATATGCGGTTGAAGTGAGTTCTAATTATAACAAAAATCTACAAAGTAACTAAAATGAGACAGTCTTTTGAACAGCTCTTTGAAAGGAACGGATCCCAGAGATCCAGCTCACTTCAAAGAGCCATACATCCCATCTGTACTAGCTCACAGTGAAACCCCATTTGAAAAATAAAAAATATATAAAAAAAAAGGGGGAAAGAGGCCTTAATGGTTTTCACCTCTACGTCCAATGAGGCTCTGTGTCACTGTTCATTTGTAATCATTATGTATGTATATTTGCATGAGTAACGAGAGAGGAATACAACAGGTGAGGCACTCCTTCCGTGTTGCGGATGATAAAGTCGCAGCCCGACATCTCTGATTACAAACCATTAAATGGCAATGGAGGCAATTCACACTCAATTGCATCCATCATTGCAATGGAGAATGTATTACTTTCTGCCCCCGATCAAAACAGTAGCCTGTTAAATGAAGACTTGGGCTTCTAGTTTACTTACGCACTGCACTACAAATGAAGTAGACGATGCTTGTTGGAGGGTTTAGACGTCAGCGTGGCACAGCCAAATTACCTAGATCAGGGGTTTTCAAAGTGGGTGACGAGGCACCCTGGGGTGCCGCGACGGCAGTCCAGGGGTGCCGCGAGATAATTTGATAATATTTGGAATTTATTTGGACACTTGAAAAAATATTTAGTATCATTTTAAACTTGAAGTACACAGTTATTTTCAGTCAGTTCTAACCAAAATGGCTGTTATCTCAATGTTTTCCCCGCAACATAATCACTAAAATATCATTACCGTCAGGCAGAAACCTCTGTCGCACAAAACTAGTGAAAACAGCCGATCTACAACGCTTTGCTTGTAGATCTGCTGTTTTCACTAGTTTAGTGCATTTTATAGATGATAAATACAAAACGAACGAAACGTTTTGGACATACAAGGTTTCCACCCAACAACGATGATATGCTATAAATATAAGGTGCTGGGAGTGAAAATTATAATGTAGGGTTGCCTTGGATTAAAAAAATATTCATGGGGTGCCCTGAGACAAAAAAAGTTTGGGAACCCCTGACCTAGATAATTTGAGAACCAAAGGTTTTTATTTGTATTTTTACGAGAGCAACTCAAAAGCCAAATAACAAGATTTTTGTGTGTTGAAATTGCAGACAGTAGTGTAAAAAACCTCACAAGGATGCAGCTGGGATGTATCATCAGTGATGTAGCCTGGGGTCGACGGGTGTTTCGGGTCTCGCAACATCATACACCCTCGCCCAGGTGACCCAGCCGGGGTTGATCAAGTCCCGACTTACGTCCCAGTAGCTATCCACGATCAGTCCTATTAGGGAAAGACAGGGTCACTCAATGTGCAGCACCGGAACTACTCTGCCAGGATTGGGGAGCCATTCTGGCGCGTGGAAGAACTAGGCTCTATGGGTTGACTCCTGGCCGGGCTCCTCCTACGTCTTACCAGGTCCTCTCCTGCTCTCACCAGGTTCAGAACCTGTGCGTTGCACCAGACCCCAATCCAAACATTCCATTCAGCTGCTGCAGTTGAATGGCCCTCCTAAAGGCCTCACCGTGGATTTGTTGGGCTTCTTCCTCACGGAAGACACAGGCTGGGGCGCTAACCCAACCTGCTCCCGGGTGCCGTCTAAATTCCGGCCGTCAACCGAGTCTCCGGTGGTCACCAAACTATTCCTGGTTGTCACATAGTCTATTCCTATGAGCCACTATAAATAGAACTAATAGTGTAAAAAAACATCACAAGGATGCAGCTGGGACGTATCATCAGTGATGTAGCCTGGGGTCGACGGGTGTTTCGGGTCTCGCAACATCATACACCCTCGCCCAGGTGACCCAGCCGGGGTTGATCAAGTCCCGACTTACGTCCCAGTAGCTATCCACGATCAGTCCTATTAGGGAAAGACAGGGTCACTCAATGTGCAGCACCGGAACTACTCTGCCAGGATTGGGGAGCCATTCTGGCGCGTGGAAGAACTAGGCTCTAGACAAAACACTGTACAACACAGATGTCTGGACAGAGGAGGCCTCAGTGTAATTTTTACAGAATGAGACTCCTTTTAGCATAGTTATTTTTACTGTACTGACATACTTTTATACCAGACAACGCGCACGTGTGTGCTGTCTGTGCATGTGTGAACAGCCCCATGGGTACACCAAGGAGGGAGTAGGCCTATATGTGCGGGAGACCAGTGAGTTTGTGTACAAAACGCATGCGCACAAAATAGAACTGATCCTATTTTTACAGCATGCGTATCCGGGGCTCGCGCTATCTGTGATCCTGGTGTAGCCGATATCATTGATATATATTGGATCTTTCCAAAACGCACATACGCTCGCACGCCCCGCGTACGCACTGAAGCGTGTGAAAAGGCTTGGTGTAGCCCGGTTGTCTGTCTGTCTGTCAGTCAGTCAGTCAGTCAGTCAATCAGTATTTTGTTTAGTGTACTGTAACTGTTGTTGTGCTGTGTGGACACAAACCACATTAACAATTTCAGGTTGGGACCTTAGGACCACCCACTTTACATATACACACATACATACATACATATTTCATATCTGCTAACCTAGGATGACGGAATAGTTGTACTGACTCTGACCTCTAAGGACCTTCCAGGGAGGGTGCTCATGTGCGTCTGGCTGTGACACCCTTTCTAGTTTATTTTCCTGTCGAGTTGTTTTTTATTTATATATTATTCGTTCCCTCTCTTGATGTACCTTGCTCTTTACTGTACCCTGTTCTTGTTTTTTTCTTTATCTTTTTCTTACTTCTCTGTAACTTTTGTAAATAACCTTATACTGCTGTGCTGCCTCTGGGCAACTGATTTTCCCCCTTGGGATAATAAAGCTATCTATCTATCTATCTATCTATCTATCTATCTATCTATCTATCTATCTATCTATCTATCTATCTATGCTGCTACTTGCACAAGAGACCGAGGTACTCTGCCTTTTTTTACTGTCTCCACCAGGTAGGAGAGCTGAGGGTTTCTTAACAAAAAGCAATCTAAAATACACAGGAAACATCCTTGCACATTTTAACGACAACGGGAGTAATGTTGACCCCGGCATAGACGGATGAAAAAATATAAAAATCGTAACGCTGCCCCTTTAAACTGCAATTTACCTTACAGTGTGTGCTGCACCTCGGCAATCTGCTTCTTTACACGAAGCTGCGCCCGCAGTTTTATTTGAAAAACCGAGGGTAGGGAAATTTAATAAGCAATGTTATTTGAACTCTGAAGAGAGCCGCGAGACACTCCACGATGGGCCGAGAGAGATTAACTGCAGCAAGCTGTTATTTTCTTTCCTCATTTATTTATTTATTTATTTATTTAGCTCTTGTTTTGCAGTTCTTATAACGATGTATATGTGATGATCCGGCTTAGGTTGACAGGATCTCACAGTGAGGGGTGCGGGGTCTGTAGCTACCTCACAGGAAGATCCGCCACAACAACTTTATTTTGATTGCAATAACGTTTTTAATCCGGCGTGGATTTAAATGTATCACAGAATAAACAGCGATCGCTGGCTGAATCATTTCATCCGGGTTGAGATTCCATGCACTTCTCACTGGGAACGTTATCAATCAAGGAACAGGAATGGAATTTCCAAGTCTGAGACCTTCGCTCATTTCTCTCCTTTATCCCATTTAGGCCGAGTGCCGCGCTGCGAGCTTGTAGATCTGCTATTTTTGAAAAATCTTGAAAATGTGCTCACATTTTTCGATATTATATTTTTCAAAGCAAACTTTTGTAACTAAAATCTCTGCTTCTGGGGGGTCCCTGGAACAACGTATTTTGAGATGGGGGGTCCGTGGCCAAATACCTGTAATTTTGGGGGTCCTTGACATGAAAAGGTTTGAGAACAGCTGATTTAGAGGAAGGATTTAGAAGTCGGGTCAACGATCGGGTCAAAGATATTCAAAGACTTGCACACATTTTCACGATTTAAAAAAAATAGCAGACCTACAAGCTCGCGAGCTTGTATATCTGCTATTTTTCAATAGTTAAAGCTATACTGTGTAAGTTGCTCAACTAGTGGTCAGTAGCGTTATAGCAAACCGCGGTCGCGTCTGCTTTTTTCGTCCGTTTTTCGCCGCGGACCGGGCCTTCAGACCACCGCGTCCGCCTCGCCTCGCCGAGACCTATCCATAGAGGTCTTTCGTGTCCCTCTACGAGCCTCGGTTGGGGAGCTACATGCTAAACTCCTAGCCCAGTGTAAACACTGCAGTGTACTTCCTGAAGAGCTCGGCAGTGTATGATCTGGGCTTTGATTGGCCGGTAGGGAGACACGTGTACAGAATGATGCATATGACGTAATTTTGCCGGGAAAAACAGCCCCGGTCACGGCCACCAGGGCTCAGTAGAACACATATAAAGAAAAGGCTTTGGGAGCTGAAATGAACAGAGTGGGTGTTCTAAAACTTTAGCGATTTAATAATTAGGACAATTTTAAGATTTGTTTTATTAAAAAAGTTACTTACGAAATGCTTACATTTTAAAGCATAAAATAACGGTTAAAGTGGTTAAAATCGAACGCAACTCGGGCACGTTCCAGGTATTTGAGAGTTAAGTGAATACGCTGTAGCACGCCGGAATTGGCTGAGAACCCAGGATGATGTTGTTTTATGGTTGTCGTGCTGTTTGGGCCACCTACACACGTTTTTACATCCGCTGCCTCTCAGCAGCTTGAACAATGTCACCACTTTGTGCTTTCTAAATCTAAATGGATCACTTTCTGTTCACTCATATGTTATCCCATCTCAACAGAATCATCTCCAGATGTTAGCATGCAGATGCCCCGCTCAATCCACTTAGAAAACAGACACGCCGGCCCTGGCAAAACGTCCCCTTGCACTCCACTCCAAATGGTCTTTTCTCAACGTGGGGACAGGGGACCTCCAGAGGTCCTTGAGGGCGTTCCAGCTAATATCGATAGTTAGGAACCAAATGGACCCTTATGGGTTACGGGTTCATTTGGTTCCAGTGTACTGTAGATTGGGGTCTGTGACGAGAAAGATATATACCTTTATTATCCCACAGGGGGAAATCCAGTTGCCCAGAGGCAGCACAGCAGTTAATGGTTACAAGTTATACAAAGAGGTAAGAAAAAAAAAGAGTACTGATGTGTAGAGTCAAAAAAGCAAGGCACAATAAAAGAAGAATATGAACATAAAGTGTCGAAAAAGCGGTCACAAAAAAAAGAAGAATATATACAGCAATACTCAAAGCACAACTTAACAAAGCAGTGCCAAACAAAAAGTGCACATAACAGTCAATGCTAGTCAGTGCAACACAAGTATCACACCGCCATATCAACACAGCAATAGAGAACCACCAGTCTACAACATTCCCACACTCTTTCTACCCAAGAAGGCCAGGGTCGCCCTTAACTCTTTCGCGTCTTTTGTTTACTTCAAACAATATCTATTGTTCTACAGATATTACCATTCCACATAACCATGCGCTCATTAAATATGCACATATACACATCATCTCTGGAGAAAGAAGCCAGCTGTTGTGTTGGCCTATTTAACAACACTTCTGGCTGCCTTAGATTCTTTGATGCACTGAAGAGAACTTATTTGCCCTTGGGTGATCTTGGCGATAAAGTTCTTCCGCTTGTTGGAGCCACATGATGGCTCAGTGGAACGGCACGAGAACAATACGCCCGCTGCAGGACCCACATGTCTGTGACGAGTCTCTCCAGGGAGGCAGCGTGGCCTGGTGGTTAGCCATAAATCATAACACCAATAGAGGTTGCTAATATTCGGACGTTACGTCTCTACTGGAGTTATAAGGGGGAGTCAGAGGGCTTAATGTTTACTCAAACTTCTCCGAGACTCACGTTTCCTCGCCGGAATGCTTCCGCCTTCAGAACTACAGAACGTTGGAATACTTCCGCATACAAAAACGTCATATCCTAGTATGAGCGAATAGCAACGGCGATCAACGTCACGTGATATGTTCGGCCATTTTTACCCAAGCAGTTCAAAAACAAGGAAAGCGATGAGACGTTTGAGTAAACATTAATTTGGACTAACACATGCTGACGAGTGGGCTCATCGGTAGATAGAAAGCTGTTTCGACGATGCGGTGAGCACCTTATTGATAAAACTGTAAACTGTAAACATCACTAATGCCTTTTATGCCCATATATGGAGATCCCTGCTCTGAGTATCTGACATCACTATCACCACAGTATCAGGCGTTACACGTATACATATATACAGACATACTGTACATACATGCATACTGTATATACATACACATACATACAGACCAGCTGTGCCGGTTCTGACAGTAAACTGCGACCTACGGTCGCAATAAATCAAGCTTAATTGAACTTCAAATGGCCATGAGAATAGAATGGTGGTGGAGGATTCAAAATGGATGGGGCGTGCAGCACGTTTCGAGGTCGTATAGTTATTATCACTGGATGAATAGTCACTGTCCTTTCCTCACAGTCATGTCTCCATGTACCCTATGCACCGTGCGTTGTGGACGTTGTAGCATGTGGCTACAGGGACGTGCTGGGCCCCTGATTCAGCCCGGGAAAAAGAGTTGGAGAGGCCCTCATTGCGTGCTATAGAGAGAGATCTCTTGCTATAGCGCTGCTGCTACTCAAAGATTGCTGCCTTTTCAGATCATGACAAGTGACAAGCCAGTGGGCCAATTACTGTACATGAGTTATATTTCGTCGTTGTCGCGTGGAAACCTTGTATGTCCAAAACCGTTTGTTTTGTATTTATCATTTTAAAAATGACTTAAAATAGTGAAAACAGCCGATATACAAGCACACAACGCCTCGCACCGCGAGGCGTTGTGTGCTTGTAGATCTGCTGTTTTCACTACTTTTGTGCGACGGCCGTATGATGAAGTAGGGCTTTACTTTGTGAAAAAATGTACAAATTTGAAACTTGGAGAGACAAGGTTTCTGCCCGACAGTGATGATTACTTTGTTGGCCGCCCAGCCCCCAAAATGGAACGAAGGCGGACATTTTATTTTTAATTTTTTCCTAATGGCCGGCCTGGACCGGCCGGGAATGAACCGGCCGTTCGGGAGTTTTCCCACTTTTCCCAATGGCCAGCACGTCCCTGGACGTAGGCATGTGGCTGTGCAGAACAGAACAACACGTCTGGTGTTGTCTTCTCAACAGGCTCTGTGTTCCAGTCACAGGTCTAACAAAGGCACCTATTACTCAAAACGCCTCACCAGGTTGACAAAATAATAAGCCGTTTGACAACATCATATCGTCTGCCCCGCTGATGTGTTTGTCTGATTGCTTTGTCTTCCTGGTTCCATCTCTGTGCACACATTTGAATATCAGCAGGTCCTTTCACTATAAAAATATCCTGTTTCTAGTTCACCCTGACCCTTACACAACCGCACCGTATTTTCTCAGACACAAGCAGCCTCACCACACGCCTCACTAGATCAACAGCCTGCGGGAACACAGACGGTTTTGGGAATACAGTATGCCTACCCTTGTATTTTTGATTCTATTTGTGCTTGTTTTGGACCAATTCCTTTCTGACTGTCACGTTCGATTAACGAAATCCACGAGCAGCAAACAGAGCAACGAGAGGAGCTTGAGATGGGTCAAGTTTGAGTCTCACATCTCGCAAATATTATGCAGAGATGGAGCATCAGAAATGAGGATTTAAATAATGTTCAAATAGAATTATGCTTGAAAGCACTTTGATGTCCCACAGTGACTGAAGTTGTAGCGTGTGGGTAGAAAGTGTCAGCGAAGAAAATGCTAATACTGTATCAGAGCACAGCTTCATTTCTATACCACGTCTTACTGTATGCTGTACTGTATGTACAGTATGGCTCCTAGGGGAGGTGTGTGTGTGTGTGTGTTGTGTGTGTGTGTGTGTGTGTGTGTGTGTGTGTGTGTGTGTGTGTGTGTGTGTGTGTGTGTGTGTGTGTGTGTGTGTGTGTGTGTGTGTGTGTGTGTGTGTGTGTGTGTGTGTGTGGGGGGGGGGGGGGGGGGGGGGGGGGGCTAGTGACCAACAGAATGGCCTATACAGTACTGGCTGTGTGCTCCCAGCCTAACAGTGTAGCCAGCTCAGTCCTAATACATTGTAATGACCATTAAAACGTGGTTAAATATCTGAAAACATGAATTGACATGAATCCAAAATACACTGATGATTGTGCTGTGAAACAATGAAACTATATGGAATCTATGAAAAGGTCCCTGCTTCATCTCTCTCTCAACTAAGGGGTCCTTGGCCTGAAAACGTTGAAGACCCCTGTTATACACAGTAAATGACACACTGGCATTAAGTGTGCTGTGCTGTTGGTTTTCTCCCAAGGCTGCAGCATGTGTGGGATGTTGCACCGTGAAGGCTGCAGTCTCTCTCTCTCTCTCTCTGGAAGCTCCACCACCCACTTTCACCATCTCTGAATCTCTCTCTGTTTCCATTCTCCAGGGCCGCAGAAAGGCAGTCCTGTGCATGCATACAGTAGAGGCACTATCAGCGTCTGGACCAGGGGGTTTTCAAAGTGGGTGACGGGGCACCCTGGGGTGCCGTGACGGCAGTCCAGGGGTGCCTCGAGATAATTTGATAATATTTTAGCTAATCACTAAAATATCGTCACTGTCGGGCAGAAACCTCGTATCTCCAAGTTTCAAATGTGTACGTCTTTTGGTAAAGCAAAGCCCTGCTTCATCATACAAGACTGCCGCACAAAACTAGTGAAAACAGCCGATCTACAAGCACACAACGCCTCGCATCACGAGGCGTTGCGTGCTTGTAGATCTGCTGTTTTTCACTAGCTTAGTACATTTTTTAGATGATAAATACAAAACGAACGGTTTTGGACATCCAAGGTTTCCACCCGACAACGACGATATGCTATAAATACAAGGTGCTGGGAGTGAAAATTATAATGTAGGGGGTGCCTCGGATTAAAAAAAAATATATTCATGGGGTGCCCTGAGACAAAAAGGTTTGGGAACCCCTGATCTGGACCCAAACAACAAAACCTATTCTCATCTTGATGTTCTCTCTCTCTCTCTCTCCCTCTCTCTCTCTCTCTCTCTCTCTCTCTCTCTCTCTCATGCTTTCTCTCTTTTCTTCTCTCCATTAAGCAGTTTCAAACACACACACACACACACACACACACACACACACACACACACACACACACACCCCGGGCGCGCATGCATGCATCACACAAAACCGCCCATCCATCCAGAGACGCCACCCTAGTCATTTTTTTCCGGGGCAAACCGAGCCATCCATCTTTTGGCGTGTCGCCCAATTACATCTTTTTTGGGTGGTGATGAACTGAACCAATTAAGCGGCGCACTTTCTGCTTGGCCGAAGATGCGTCCGTTAATGGCGGCGCGCCTCACTCACAAGAACACCGCGTCCATATCGCCTCACCACCTCATTATCATGCCACTATTAGCCATCACTCACATGAACCAACACACACACACACACACACACACACACACACACACACACACACACACACACACACACACACACACACACACACACACACACACACACACACACACACACCGACGGCAGTGGCTCCGGAGGTAGAGCCATAGAGTTATAATAAGTATAGATATCCACCAGATATCCCGTCCATCCACTTGTATTGAGTTGCTCACCCAGCGCATGAAGCGTACTTCCGCGTTGTGAAACATGTGTGAAACGTGACGTATAGTGGGGCCTAAAAGTGACCCGTTTTGCGTCATAGAGTTTGTTCATGGACCCTAGGGCATTAACGAAAAAGTCGACAAGTCGACTTCATTACACAAGTTGACTCCCACCAGAGAAAGTCGAAAGTCGAAGTTGAAAAAAAAAATAATAATAATGCTTTCTATTGTGAAATATATAGCACTACTGAAACAGTCAATGACCATACATGAAGCTAGTTGAGTGAGAAAACAATGTTTCACATTAAGTTAATCATCTGGGGACCCCCCAAAATAATTGGGGGGTCGTGTGTGATGTGATGACATCATCAAACAATAAAGTAGACTTTTTACCGAGTCGAGTCGACTTGCAAAACTCACAAGTCGTTAACGCCCTATAGCGCTGGGGCTCCAATTCATGAACGAGCACTTCCGCTATGAACGCGCAGTCAATACAAAGAAGCCTAGATGCGCGTTTATGTTTCTGGCCCCTCCCTCAAACGGCCACCATGTCCATTCAGCCCTCCCCTCTAGGTTCTGGGGGCTTGGGTAGGAAACGGAAGGTTCCCAGTTCGATCCCCTGGGTTAGTGTCAAAGTAGTATCGCGTAGCCAGACAACTATTCCACAATCTCCGAATGCTATATAGAGTCTGGAACGGCAGCTCCCGAACGGCGAGTATCGGAAGAAGCCACTGCTGCACTAAACTGTAGTCCCATTGGAAACATAACAGAAACACACTAGCACAGACAGAGTCATTCAAGCGGCATATTCTTGTTATGGGTGTATAGTTTAAGAAAACGTTTGAAAACATCATGGAAGTAACACCAGAGAAAGACGAAATAACACCCCCAGAAATATTGAAAGGAGACATAACGCTTCCAGTAGGACTTGTTATTGCTACTGCACCGAGGGAGCGGTTGCGTCACATCCACTTTATCTCGAACTCATCGTTTCTATTTCCGTGCCCCAGACTGTATGACGGGAGCATTTGCACATCGTGTTACAGTAGGCAACAGTCTGGCCACACGAGACTAGTGTCAGAGTGTCCTTGAGCAAGACTGCCGATGAGCAGGTTGGTGCCTTACACGGTTTCCTCCTCCAATGGTGTGAAAAAACACACAC